>NC_136432.1:207020703-207440703 GCF_052849685.1 Lactuca virosa
TGCTTTAACCCATAAATGGATTTCTCAAGCTTACACACTCTATTAGGGTACTCTGTATTGACAAAACCCTCTGGCTGACTCATGTAAACATCCTCAGCCAACTTTCCATTAAGGAAAGCGGTTTTGACATCCATTTGCCATATTTCATAGTCATGAAATGCGGCTATGGCTAACAGAACCCTAATAGACTTAATCTTGGCCACTGGAGAAAAGGTCTCATCATAATCAACTCCCAGAGTTTGTGAGAAACCCTTTGCAACCAGTCGTGCCTTATAAGTGTGTACCTTACCATCCATGTCGGTCTTCTTCTTGAAGATCCATTTGCACCCTACAGTCTTACGACCTGGTACATTCTCAACCAAGTTCCAAACTTGATTGTCATACATGGACTGTATCTCGCTGTCCATTGCCTCTTTCCACTTGGCTGACTCAGGGCCTGCCATGGCTTCCGCGTAACTGTTAGGTTCATCCAGACCTATCAGTGTCTCATCACTGATAAGTGTATCACCTTCCGCAGTAATATGGAATCCATAGTAATGCTCAGGTGCATTCCTCACCCTTGTGGAACACCTCAGAGGTACAGACTTGTCAATTGGCTCAACAGGAGTTTCCTCCTCAAGTTGAGTGCTAGGGTTTGAAGTTCCTTCACCACTTGACTCTTGAATTTCTTCAAGGTCAACTTGCCTCCCACTGTCTCCTTGGCTTATGAACTCTCTCTCGAAAGAAAGCCCTCCTAGCTACAAAGACCACATTTTCACTAGGTCTGTAGAAGAGGTAACCAAAGGATTGTTGTGGGTAGCCGATGAAAATACACCTCTCGCTTCGAGGTTCGAGCTTATCATGAGTCTCGCGTCTCACGAAAGCCTCGCAACCCCAAATCTTAATGTGGTCTAGTTTGGGTACTTTACCAGTCCACATCTCATGAGGAGTTTTGGCAACTTTCTTTGTAGGGACTAGATTAAGGATATGGGCGGCAGTCTCTAAGGCATACCCCCAAAATGAGATTGGTAGCGAAGCTCGACTCATCATGGAACGAACCATATCCAACAAGGTTCGATTACGCCTCTCAGCTACACCGTTCAACTGCGGTGTCCTAGGAGGTGTCAATTGTGAGACAATCCCAAATTCCCTAAGATAGTCGAGGAACTCTGAACTAAGATACTCACCACCTCGATCGGATCGAAGCATCTTAATGTTCCTGCCCAATTGATTCTCGACTTCCTGTTTAAATTCTTTAAACCTTTCGAAAGTCTCTGACTTATGCTTGATTAAGTAGACATATCCATATCTACTGTAATCATCAGTAAAAGTCAAATAATAATGATTAGCATCCCTTGTGGCATGTTTGAAGGGTCCACACACATCCGTGTGTATAAGATCCAACAAACCTTCACCCCTCTCACAAGAACCTGTGAAGGGTGACTTTGTCATTTTTCCAAGTAAACATGATTTGCAACTATCATCTGACTTTAGGTCAAATGACTCCAAGACTCCATCCTTTTGGAGTTGGCCTATGCGTTTCTTGCTTATATGTCCAAGACGACAATGCCATAATGATGCTTTATCCAAGTTATTATTATTAACAGAATCAATACACAATACATTATTTCCTAAGGTATCAACCATAGATACAGTTTCATACACGCCATCACAAGGTAATGCTTTAAAATAAAGAACATTATTAAAGAAAGCATTAATCGAACCAACTTCATTATCAAATGAAAATGTGAAACCTTGTTTATACAATGCATGAAAGGAAATAATGTTTCTTGCCATTTCTGGCGAATAACAACACTTATTCAAATCTAAACTAAACCCACTACTTAGCGATAAAGTATAAACTCCAATCTTGGTGACAGGTAAAGCTTTCCTATTCCCCATGATTAAGTTTATTCTTCCATGCTCCACATTCTCACTTCTTCTTAGTCCCTGCAAATCAGAACAGATATGAATACCACAACCGGTATCAAGGACCCAAGAGTTAGAATGGGGTGAGTTATTAGATAAGATAGTGTAAATACCTGCATGGTTGGGTTTAACTTTCCCATCCTTCACATCTTGCTGGTATTTTGGGTAGTTCCGCTTCCAATGTGACTTTTCATGGCAATAGAAGCATTCAGCCTCTTTTGGGTCAGAAGAAGGAGTGACGAAACCTTTCTTGGTTCCACTTGAAGAAGAGCCATCAAGGTTCCTAGCCTTGGTACCCTTCGAAGAGCCCATCCTCTTCTTCCCTCGACTTTTCCCGATTACCAAAACCGGGGCGGAGT
Organism: Lactuca virosa; assembly: GCF_052849685.1. Classification (NCBI taxonomy): domain Eukaryota; kingdom Viridiplantae; phylum Streptophyta; class Magnoliopsida; order Asterales; family Asteraceae; genus Lactuca; species Lactuca virosa. Next base: position 207,022,971 of record NC_136432.1, read on the forward strand.
TTGGAGTAGGAGTGTTAACAACTGACTTACCCTTAAGACCTGTATCTGCGGTCTTGAGGAGTCCCTGAAGTTTGCTGAGTGTGACCTCTTCCTTATTCATGTGATATGTCATGCGGAATTGATCATAGCACGATGGTAAGGAGTGCAAAATGATATCTATTGCAAGCTCCTCAGGGAAGTTCACATTAAGCTTCAGCAACCGATCCACATACCTTTGCATTTTCTGCATGTGGCTCGTGACGGATTCCCCGTCCTTCATCATGGTTGTTATGATAGAGCATATGATTTCATACCTCTCTTGTCGTGCACTTTGATGGTATCTTTCCATCAGATCTTGGTGCATTTCAAAAGGGTAGAAGTCCTCATAGGACTTTTGGAGTTCAGCTGTCATGGTGGCCAACATGATGCATGCCACTTTTGTAGCATCCCTTTCATGTGCCCGGATGTCAGCGATCTCCTGGGGAGTTGCAGTGGTCTCATCAATCTACTTAAGCTCCTTGTCAAGGACATATTCTTTGTCCTCGTAGCGGGTAATCATCCTGATGTTTCTGATCCATTCATTGAAGTTGGATCCATCAAAAGTGACTTTCCCACACAAGTTCATAAGGGCAAAGGAGCCATTAGGATTAGAGCCAGAAGCATCATTGTTTGAAGACATCTGAAAGAAGAGGACAAGATTAGTTTAGATATTAAGAGAGTCCTTAATAAAACACCCAAATGTAATATTAAGGCTAGGATCCAATCACAATATATTATAACTTAGAAGAGGTATGCCGTAATCCAAGCTATAACATATTTGAAAGGTAGGTGAATGACGATTCACCAATTTCCACCATGAAAAACGAAATATAAATATTAGGTTTTTAATTGGTTCTTAGAAATTCCTAGATTCTTTTGAGATTCAATGAACTTTTCAAAGGCATGTTTCAATCTCGAGTGTGCCCTCCAAGTTTTGTGACTGGGATACCGAGGATCACAAAATGAGGTGTGAAGTAACCATGCAAATCACTTGGTACCCTTAATGTTTATTACTCAATCGATGTGCCGGTTAACCACACAAGCTCCATCGACCTATAATAAACTTTAAGTCACCCTTTACCTACCTTGTTAAGTCCAAGTTAGTGTACCGGTTAACCACACACGCTCCACCAACGACTTAAACAAAGTGTAAAGTGTAATTTCATGGATTAGCACCTTATTCACATTTTTCCTAAAGTAACTAAGATTGGGAATTTAATAAAAGCATTTAGTTACTTTATAATATTCATCATATTTTTAATGAGAATTTATAAGTCCTTGTCTTACCCGTTCGGCTAACGACGCTCCACCGATCAAGGAAGCGGTGGGTGAGAGTGGACACCCATTAAGTCGCCATTTTATAGGCAACAACCTTATACCCCCCTTATAGACCGGCTTCGTGAATGAAGCGTACTAGCGTTAAGACGACTTGATCTTATACATATATATATATATATATATATATATATATATATATATATATATATATATATATATATATATATATATATATATATTATTAACTTATAATATTATAAAGTATAAGGGTTGAATTTTAACTTTTAAAATTCTAAGGGTTGGAACTAAAGTTTTAATCAAGACTTTACTTGTTCCAAAACTTGAGGGCAAGTTTTGTAAACTTCCAAAACTTTTCATTTCTTATAACTTATGAATTAATTGAGTAATAAAAATGAAGACTCTTCATTTTTATAACTCTTGTGTTCTTTTAATGGCTTTAATAAAAGTGAGACTTTTGGTTTTCCATAACTTGAGAACAAGTTATGGACTCCATTAAAACACATTATGATCATGAATTAAACTACCATGAAGGTTACAAACAATTCCTATGATCATCTAATCTTCATAAGTTCAAGAACATGAATATGAACACTTTTAAGAATCAAAAATTACACTTAAAAAAAACTTGTAATTTTGATAATTGCCATTGTAAATGGATTAGCATAAACATTACACCATCTAAAACAAGTTTTAAAACATCAAAACAGTTTAGGGTAATGTTTCTAGTCCATTTCCAGCAACAAATGTGCAAACTTTCATACGAGCAGAAAACAGAAAAAACGATTTTTTTCAAGCAGTTTGCACAAAAAAAAACAACAACAAACAAACCTAGGCTCTGATACCACTGATGGGTTTTGAGCATTCTAACACTTCCTAAGTGTACATGCAACCCTAATAACCTTGGATCTATGTTTGTCTAATTATCATGCAAAGTTGAATTCCAAGGTTATATTCCTATCTAGCATACATGGGGAACATTTTTAACTTGAATGAAAGATAGAATAACTTACCTTGTTGTTGATTATGATCCTTGAAACCTTGTGAGCCTAGCACCCCAAGTGTGATGCCTCAAATGCTTCACACAACACCAAATGCAAAGGAGTAAACTTTGAGAGAATCTTACACTTGCAAAATCGGCTCTAGCCCTCTTGATTCTTGTGTGCCACCGATTTTGGTGGAGCATGGGTTCTTTATATAGTGTTGACACATCTAGGGTTACATCATGTAAACCCTAATGTGTCATGACTCTTCATTTCCATGACCCATGGGTTTGTAACTCCCATGGAGCATCCTATGGGTTTAACCCAACTTGATAATCCATGGAGCCTCTTAGCCCACTATACAAGTTATGCATAATTTACATAATCAACCCATATATTTAATTAGTTATCTTTTGATCACTTAATTAATTCTAAATTAATTCTTGATCAAACTAATTAAATAATATTATTAATATATTAGAACTTATAATATATTAATAATCCACAATTGTTATTTCTCTCATTTAGTCTATCCAATTGCATGGTGCCATGCAACCCAAATGGACCATGCCGGGTCGGGTCAAGTACATACCAGAAATAGTTATGGACTTAGACACCTTATCCAACAGTTTACAACCACGCACATAGTTGTAAACAACAGGTGGAAATCCACCTCGCCATTCCCTCATGCATCTTTTCTCATTGTTCTTCAGCCTCGTAGATTGTTCACTAACAGCTTGAGTTGAACCAGATGAACCAATGTTCTGAACATTCGAAGGAGGTTGACCATTTCCATCAATGCAATTCCAAAGCTCCTCATCTAGTCCATTCAGATAATCCTCCATTCGATCAGCCCACTGATCATAATAATCTGGAATCAGCATAGGAATCTTCGTTAAAGATCCTAACAGATGAGAAAAAGAGGTCATCGTATTCATGTTAAAGTTCGCCATGAAAGTACGGACGTGATTTTTAGAAAAACTTGATGATTTTCACGGATGAATGAATGAATTGATCCGAAATTCCAAATCGATCACTCAACTAAACAAATCAATTGCAGAATCAAATCACAACTGAAGATGAGAAATGATTTTCAGAACCAAAAAGTGCGGAAACTTTTGAATCAAAATCGCGACTCAAAAACTTATGATTCAGAATGAAAATCAGATCATTGCAGTATGATTCCTGCTCTGATACCAATTGTAGATGAGATTAATCGAGTGTTTGAAAGAAATCAGAGTAAAACAACGTAATCGGAACACCAGAGTAAATAAGATCTTGTTTCAGCTCATTTATACTTTCAACATACAGAGAGAGTGTTAGACAGAATTACAGCCAAAAATTCTATCTATCTCAGAGTACATCTCCTATTTATAGGAGAACTGAAAGTACAAAAAAAAATACTAAGGACTCGACATTTAGACTTCGAACCTAAAATGCCTTAGTAACTAGATTACATAACATTCGAAACTGACTCAACAAACTTCGACACATTACAACAAATTTGACTTAACAAGTACGTAGTAAAAAAGTTAAAAAAAAATGATAATTTTTTTTAAATAAAAAAAATTGAAAAAAACGAAAAAACGTTAAAACCGAACATATATATGTTTAAAAAAATTGAATTTTTTTTAACAAATATAATTAAAAACAAAAATAAACGAAAATAAATAATAAAACTCATTTAAATGTTGTTCCTTGGGCGTTTGCCCCACGTGATTAAATCATTGAGTTCGTATTAATTACCATGGATGTGAGTCGCATGCAAACGTACCACGCCCAAGTATTGGGTTTGACATTTGTGTTATTGACGAAATAGGTGGTGGAGAATTGTCGTTGCAGTACTCACCAATTTTTGAGTACTCATCGGAACATATATATATATATATATATATATATATATATATATATATATATATATATATATATATATATATATATATATATATATATATATATATATATATCATTGCTGCAGAAATCAGTCTCGGTGCCCGATTAATCGCTTATCAGCCTTGAACCGATTATGATTATTGTGCTTGGCGGAAATTTGTCAAAATCGGTCAAACTAATGAGATTAATACTATAAGATCGATAGATTCAAAAAGGTATATGAATCAAGACAAGAACACAATGATCGAATATGTGTTGAATGATTAAAGTCACCGCCTTAGAAGAGCTCGACAAAGAACTGCTACTGTAAAGGCAGAGTAGGGTTACAAGACAATCGATACTAATCACGGTGCATGCATGCACTATAAATAGTCTAACCTAGCACATTAATATCGGGTGGACAGGACCAGCCCGTTACAAAAGATTAATTAAAACAATACAATACAATTATTAACACAACACAAAATAACTCCACCAATCTCCCCCTTTGTGTCAATAAGGAAGGTAGATCTTCATTGTTGTTGTCGCTTCTGAACTTTAAACAACTTCGACATAATCCCCAGCAGAGTCTTGCGAACCAGGATGTACCAATTTATCATCTCAGAAAAGCACTTCTTGTCCGCAACACTGTTTGCTTTATTCCGACTCACAAAATCTACAATGTATTCTAAACAGGATATGGAGAATAGATGTTTGTCTGGCAAATAGAAGAAGACTCTGTGAAAGTTCGCATCTGGTTTTTCTCTTAACTGAAAAGCAACACACCAATCCTTCTTTCGTATCCTCCCCAACTTCATCGTGTCAAGATCCTTCCGAGGCTCCTTGGGGAGAACTGTAGGTTTCTTATTCAGAACAAAGGCGATCTCTATGTCCATATTTCCAATCTATTGGATGTAACAGACCAACATTCATTTCAAATGTGCAATAATAGGCTCGAATATCTGTTGATCCTTCAGCAGTAGAAGTAACAGAGAAATCCAATTGAATGGGTTGAGGCAGGACAGATCTGGGAGAGTAAATCTGTGCACTGAACTCACAGCCCCACGAGCATCCTTGAAACGAGCATTAATAAAGCTCTCAGTTTCAATTGGTCTGAACACCTTAATAGTTGTGATCTTCTTTGAACTCTACGTTTCATACTGTGGCATCATGTGCTTTAGATAAAACAAAAAGAGAAACTTATCAGCACCTTTTTCAGCAGGACAAACGTTCACAATCTTGTCAAAACTGCGAAAACGAAAAGCCTTCGGCGTAATGGGTAGATCAAGCTACAAATCTGAAGAGTTCTCCAATTCGAATGATCCAATAGGCTCTAGCCAGTGAATATTCGGATTGTCGACTACTACATTCAAAATTAATTCCAGTGTCTACAGAGGAAAGATAGTTTTCTGAGCTTTCAAGGTTTCCTCTCTTCACGAGCAGCTTTCTCTCGTGATTCAGCCTCCCTAGCAACTCACAAATTTTCATCGATTTCAGCATCACGAGATTTACGCTTCAGCTTCGCATTTTCATCTTCATCCTCATCATCATCATCATCTATCACTTTTTATTTTCCTTTCGAACCCAAAGCTACATTAACCTTTGGTTCGTTTATCTTTGGCTTTTGATCTTGATCACCACCATCAGTTGGTTTCTTGACATCTTCAGTTGCCACTTTCTTTGCTTCTCTCTTTGCTTCTCCCCCTTGTTTTGGAATAGAAGATTCCGAAACACCCTGAATCTTGTCTAACATGGAGAAGATAGGATGTAATTTCTCTGCTAGATGTTGATTAATAGAAAAAGTAAGGAGTGAATTACGAGTTTCAATCAAGCTGTGCAACTCAGCATTCACATTAGCAACACAAGTTCGGATGGCAGTATTCTCAGACTTCAGATCATCAATCTGGGAATTCGCATGCGTTAACTTGTTGGATAGAACCTTCACCTTCTTAGTTTTAACTGCGAGCTCATCCATTATCTTGTTCTCATGAACCAAATCAACCTGAAGCTTGTCGAACTTAGAGGAAATGGAAGCTTGGAACTCAGAATTCTCAGTGCGAATCTTAGAGTGAACCTTCTTAAGAGAATCCTTTTCAGTTTGGAGAGAAGAGACAAGACTGTTGATAGCTATGTTTGCAGAGGTGGTATTGCGTTCAGATGAAGAGAGAAAGTACTCCATAAAGCTTTTGATGTCAGAAAATAGTTTGTCGACTTTTTCGGTCGTTTCCTTGCAAGTCTTTTCAGAAATCAGCAACTGCTTTGTTTGTGAGAGAGAGGTTGGCGGCATGCTCCTTAGTAAGTGTTTCAAGGAAGGATTTGACAGAGGCCTGTGAGTATTCATTACTTGAAGAGTCTTTGGTGGACTCAAGTAAAGAATCTAACTTGGAATTCATTACCTTGAACTGCTTTGTGGTCACGGGAGCATCATCATCGTCACTCTCTGGTTGGACATTAAAAGGACTATAATGAAAATCCTCAAAAGCGACCCGATCATCACCAAATACAGTATCTGGATCATCTTTTCGTAGAGGTGAGATAGGTGTAGAACTAGCTCCAAACATAAAACCAGAAGCTCATGCCCCCGTATCAGATACGTTGACAGTGACCAGTGGAATACTAGTGGTCGTTGTTGTTGTTGCTGTGGATTCTGTGAAGAGTGGAATAGATTGAACAATTGATTTTTACGGTTGTGAAACTCCAACAGATACAGGTGGACACAGAGTGATTGTGATTGGTGTAGTAGTGGAAGGAGGAGGAGAAGGTGGAGCAAAATCCTAGAAAAAATCATCTATAATTGGAACAGAAGTAGGCATAGGAAAAGATACCTCAGGATTGGTTTGAGTTGGAGAAGGCTGTGAAACCATAGGTTGCAAAGTTACAGCTGTGTCATCATGTTCGTCCTGGTCCTGCTCTGGTATGCGAACATCATAGTGGGTATGGGACTACTAATCCTCCTCATCACTCGGAGTGGGAGTCCATGGCTTGCGAGCGGGTCGCTTGGCTTTCTTCTTTTTCGGAGACTGAGCAGGTTCGGAGGGTCCAACCTTCACTTTTCATTTACCCCCTTTTTAGGCTTGTCTACTTCTTCTAATGCCTTCTGCATCTCCGCAGTTAAAGGATGAGAACCAGATGTTGGTATTCAACGATATTCAGTGATAATATCACTGCTTGCTGGAACACTGCGAAGCATGGTCTCCAGAATAGAACCGATGAAGTTGAATCTTGAACTGTCAGCCACTATAACATTGGAAGTATGAAACATGGGAATGGCTGCAATCACTGAACCCTCAATCACCAGAATGTTGTGACGGTTGATTTCCCGCTGAACGACAATGGCCCAAAAACGAGCACATGAAATCTTGTTGTGCCTTGTAGCAGAGAGAGTGCTCTGAACAAGTTGAGCCCAAAGAATTGACCCATAATCCAGATTTACCCCAGAATAAACACCGTACATAATTGTAAGAAAGAGCTTACTTGCACAATCAGATCCAGTTACTCTTTCTGAGAAGCTCTTGAAAAGCAGGGTAAACAGACCATTCCACATAGGAGGAAGGTTAGCCTTCTTAAACTTAGATAAAACTTCAAGATGTTCTTTGTAGCCTATTTGCAAAAAACATCTCCAGAATTGCTGAAGAAGAGATAGATTCAGGATCGACCAAATTTCGGGAATCAGAAAGCCCTAGAAACCGCCTAAAACGGGCCTTGGGGATGGTAGTTTTGACAGAATCAACCTCAAAAGAAATAATCGTTCCACTTTCCTCGAGCAGTTGAATAAGCTTTGGATAGAAGAGGCAATAGAACGTTTTCTGTCTTCGATAGAGCAATAACCAGAGGAGAGTATCTCAGGCATTCAATCAGTGGTTGTAGAAAAGCTTCGTATTTTGAAGGATCAAGGTCCAAGATGAGATTCTGGTTGGCCTTCACGCTCAGTAATGTTGATTGAGCCATCTGTTCATCAACTAAAGAAGAAGCAACCATTGATGCAGTGGAGAAGATGATGAACAGTAAATGTATGAGAGAGAGAGAGAGAGAGAGGTTTTCTTGCTCCGGGAGGGATAATTACTTTGAGAGTGGTGAATAAAATTGAAGCGATGAATTTCCTTATATACAATACGATTAGAGAGAGAAATCCGGTGTTTGGCGCTCCATTATCCCGATAAAGTAGCCTTGAAAAGTGTGACAGGCTGGCGTGTGACAGGCGTAGGTCAGGCGACGATACTGACAGCGTGATTTCAGCATCAGATTGAAATTTTTACGCGCCTTAATCAAAATCTTATCCCTTTAGTTTCGCCATTTCGTATGTAGCCTTTCGCAATAGATAACCATTTCCTGTACTCCGAATTTGAAAGTAACCAAGAGAACTACGGCCTAGACTTTTTGAGAATCACAAGGACTTCTTGCAAGAGTGTGTCAAAGATAAAGAAATAAAGCAAAATATCTAAAGGATTCTAGTGATGTCAATAAATATATAAAGCAAATGGATCCCGAGCAACGATCTCTTCCTTCGCAGTCAAGAGAGACTTTGAAGTGCCTTTGTGGTGTCTCGTTGAATTACGATCATCTGTTTGTTGAGAAATAGTGAAAAGCATCTTTTTAATAAGGTTTAAGGGTGGCTTCAACTTCAACCAAACTCTCAATCTTAACATAAGTGCAAACGTTCGGAATAAGTACTTGTCTAACCAGTGTAGCCATAAGAACAAGCATGCTTTGGAATTAATTTGAGTGGATGAATAAAGATAGAAATCTCAAGAAAACTAAAAACTAGATCTTATGGGAAGAAATGTCTTAGGTTTAGAATATGCCATTAAGATCTCACAAAAAGAAAAAAAGATTTCAGGGTACGAACCACAAAGGTTGATATGCGTTAATTCCATGGTGAAAAGCTAGAACATATTAATTGTTCACCGTCAATGCAAAGATGTGTATTGTATTATGGGTTTCACTCAATTGGTGGTTATAACGAATTTAAGATCATAAACACAGAGATTGTGTAACCATAAACCTCAGTGGAAATTTCTGAGAGACTCAAAGGTTACGAGTATGAATACGAGTGTGATGGAGAAATATTAGAGATGGTTCAAAGAGAAATGTACCTATGCTATACGATGGTAACCAAGCAATCAACTCTTAACTCAATGTGAGAAGAGTAAGGTAGCTCAACGACTTATGTGAATATTAGCATGATTGGGAAGAAACGATTGGTATTATCGATTCATTAAGGCTTCGAACATAGAGTCTCAGAGGCTTCGAACTACAGGCAACAACATGCTTCTAGGGACACTTAACTAGTGTACAGATTAAGAATTCAATACATGCCCCATCATTCGTAATTGAGAATATCATGATATGCCCTTTCAATCCTGCTCAATTAATTTTAGTAGAGAAACAAAAATGGAAAGTATTTTTGGGATTTTTGATTTATGTGAAAAAGAAATAAAAATGGAAACAAATAAAATATTTTTGGATTTTTCTTAAAAAGAAATAAAAACAGAAACAAATACAATATTTTTGGATTTTTGATTTTTCTGAAAAACAAATAAAAATAGAAAAATTAAATAAGCAGTAACAAACAAAATATACAAAAGTATACAAGAAGTTCCGAACCTCCGAATGAACAGTGAACTGCGAGCCACTACGAGCATTTGCGGATGAACAGTAGACTACGAATGATCAGTTAACTGTGAATCACTATGAGTGCTCGCAGATGAACAGTAGGCTGCGAACTGCTACGAGCGTTCGCACCCATTTGCAGTGTGAACAATACTTTCTTAGGGCGAAGGTGGTTTCGGAACTGATTCAGCTTCTATCATTCCTAAGCCTTGAAGAATGCGATTAAGTGATTGTTCATGTAAGGCTTTTGTAAATATGTCGGCCAGTTGATCAGCAGATCTAACAAAGTGAATTTCAACATTTCCATCTTCCACATGATCCTTGATAAAGTGGTACCTCAGTGCGATGTGTTTGGTTTTGGAGTGTTGCACTGGGTTGTGACAAATGCGAATAGCACTTTTAGAGTCACAATATAATGGAATTTGCTTAATATTAATCCCATAGTCACGAAGCTGACTTTGTATCTAGATAACTTGTGAGGTACAAGAAGCTACTGCAATGTACTCAGCTTCAGCAGTAGAAAGGGAGACGCAAGTTTGGTTTTTCGACTACCAGCTTACGAATTTGCCATCAAGGAATTGATATCCTCCCATTGTACTTTTTCGATCTAGACCGCAACCTCTGAGATCAGCGTCAGAGAACATTTGCACAAAGAACCCTGAGCTAGAAGGGTACCAAATTCCGAGCGAGGTAGTTCGTTGGAGATATCTAAAGATGTTCTTCACAGCGGTCATGTGGGGTTCGCGAGTATTTGCTTGAAACCTGGCACAATAGCAAACGGAAAACATGATGTCTGGACGACTAGCAGTTAGATACATCAATGAACCTATCATTTGACGATAGAGTGTCATATCACCAGCTGGTTTGTCCAACGACGGTGTTAGCTTCGTTCTGAATGCCATTGGAACTTTCACCTTCGAATCTCCCACCATTCTAAACTTCACAAGTAAGTTCTTCGTATACGCCTCTTGGTTGATAAAGATTCCCTCCTGACTCTGTCTTATGTTCAAACCAAGGAAAAAGTTAATTAGACCCATTGAGCTCGTCTCAAACTTAGTCTCCATCAATTTTCGGAACTCAATGGTTAATCTAGGATTAGTAGATCCGAAAATGATATCATCAATGTAGATTTCGACAATCATCAGATCGTCACCATCTTTCTTGCGAAAGAAGGTTGGGTCAACCGAGCCTTGTTTAAATTTAGATTGTTTAAAGAATCTAGTTAGAGTTTCATACCATGCTCGTGGAGCTTGCTTCAGACCATACACAGCTTTGTCCAGAATGTAACAGTGTTCCGAATATTTTTCATTTATGAACCCAGGTGGTTGTTCCACATACACTGTTTCTTCAAGTTCTACGTTTAGAAAGGCACACTTGACGTCCATTTGATAGACTTCAAAGTTCTTGTGAGCTGCATATGCCAAAAAGATGCGAACTGATTCCAGCTTTGCAACTGGTGCGAACGTTTCCTCGTAAACTACCAACCTAGCCTTGTTTCGTATGACATTCCCCTCTTTTTCAAGCTTATTACGAAACACCTATTTGAGACCAACAACAGATACATCCTTCGGAGTAGGAATAAGTCTCCAAACCTTATTTCGTTCAAACTCATTGAGCTCCTCCTACATTGCTTGCACCCAATCAGAATGATCAAGAGCAATCTTAACGTTTTTGGGCTCAATTTTGGAGATAAACGAATTAAACATGCAAAATTCCACTTTGGAGAATAATGCAGTCTGCTTCGCTTTTTGTTGTGCTCTCGTAAGAACCCCAGTAGACGCTTCTCCGATTACTTTAGTTTTAGGATGATCTATGGTCCATTTGGTCAAGGGAGGATAATTTGGATCATAAGATGGATCCAGATCAACATTCACATCTTCAAATTCAGACTGAGCATCCGAATCATCATTTGTATTTTCATTCTCCCCCTCGAATGATGGATTTGGCTCTTCGTCCGGAATAGGATTCTCCCCCTTGATATAATGATCGTGGTTGACCGGAGGAGGTGAATGCTTCCCCAGTATAGGTGTGCTCGAGGTGGGTGTAGATGTGAAACCCTCCCCCTGAGGTGTAGCATTCGTAGCTTGTGGTTGAGATGGAATATCAGTGTCTTTCGGACTCGATGGCTCCTTTTCAAGATCCTTCGCAACGTCATCAATGATCTTTTTGAGCTCGTCTTCCTTGTTATCAGCGTCTTTGGATTCTGAAGTGATCGCTTTCTCTGTCTCATCAAACAAATTTAAGAATTCATCATAGAAATTTAAAAGAGGAATGGTCATGGGATTCTTCACTTGAAATATCTCCTCTGATTGACGATCCGATGTTTGGAACTTCTTAAAATAAGAGTCGTCAAAGGTGACATAGTAGGTTTCTTCTATCTTTTTGTACTTTTTGTTTAGAACCCTATATGCCTTCGAATTTTGAGAATATCCCAAGAAAATTCCTTCGCCGGCCTTCACATCAAATTTGTTCCTTTGTTCTTTAGAATTAAAAATGAAACACCTGGAACCAAAGACATGAAAAAACTTAACATTAGGTTTTATTTTATTAAGAACTTCATAAGGGATGATGGAAAATATTTTGTTTAGTAAGGATCGATTTTGAGTGTAACAGGCTATTCTGATAACATATGGCCAAAAGTAAAGGGGAAAATTCGCAAACGAAAGCATGGTTGTGAGAAGTGTAAGGAGCTGAGAAGTTTCGTCTTTCAACAACTCCATTCTGCTGAGGAGTGTAAGGAGCTGAGAAGTTGTGAGAAACTCCCTTTTCAGTCAGGAATTCTTCAAACATGTGGTTTTTGAACTCCGAACCATTGTCGCTGTGAATGTTGTGAACTGGCTTTCGCAGTTGAAGCTCTATATGTTTGATAAAGTCCTTAAGCTTGGAGGTGGCTTCTGATTTATGTTTAAGGAAATAAACCCATGTAAATCTGGAAAAATCATCAACAATTACTAATATATATTTGTTACCACCAATACTCTCAATGGCGGATGGACCACAAAGATCTATATACAATAGCTCAAGTGGTTCAATCACTTTGGTGTTGATAATTCTTGGATGACTCTTCCTGCTTTGCTTCCCAAGTTCGCAGGCTGCACATAGATGTTCTTTCTCAAACTTAAGAAGTGACAAGCCTCTCACATGATCACGAAGCACGAGTTTGTTGATATCCTTGAAGTTTAGGTACGAAAGCCTTGGATGCCAGAGCCAAGTATCATCCGAAGATGTTTTCGTAAGTAGGCATATGGTAGGATTTCCTTTGATAGGATTTAAATTCAATGGATACATCTCGCCTTTTCGCTTTGACTTTAGCAGCACTGTTTTAGATTTCTTCTCCATTATTTCAGATCCCTCATCGTGGAACGATACTTTCAAGCCTATACCAACAACCAATTGTGAAACACTGATTAGTTTGCGTTGCAAACCTTCTACATAGGCCACCTTGCGAATGGAAAATTCCCCATTCGTGATAATTCCATAACCCTTGATTTCTCCATGTGAGTATTTCTAAACTTGACTCTTCCTCCATCATTCAACGATCTATATTCCCTTAACTCTTCTTTCGTCCCTGTCATGTGACGCGAGTAGCCACTATCAATGTACCATTCGGAGTCAAACTGCTCGTCACGAATTACCTACAAAATCAGAGAGATTTTGTGGCAACCCGAAATTTTCATTTGTATAATCTCTATAGTTAAACACTTCATATAATATTCAAAAACATTTCAGTACATTTTTGGCCGGATTTAAGTCCGTTTGGGTGTTTTATTTTATTTTTCGTCAAACGATTAAATAAAAGGAAGTGTCGTTATTAGTGATGTGTAGCAAACAAAACAATCAACACCTTAGCTAGGTGTTTACGGCCAAACAAGAGGTGTTTGGGCCGTAAACACCATTTTCCCAAGAACTCATGCATATAGCATGAGTTTACACACCTTTTCCTCATTTTCCACTTCTCACCTCAAGAACACCAAGCTTTTTCTCTCAAGTATCATAAATTCATTTCTTCAAATCCGCCAAAATGTAAGTGTTTCCTTCCTAGATTCGTTCATACAACACTTAATCTAGTGTTTATACATCATTTCATCCATGGATTCTTGGTTTTTACTTAGATCTTCAAGTGTTCTTCAAAACACCAAGAACACCAAGAACACACACTAGTGTTTTTGGGCTCTAATCACTCTTACAAGCTTCATATAAGTAAGTGTACCCTTCCTATCTAGTTACTTACTTAGTATACTTGTTAATCCTTTGGAAAATCATCAAAATCCCCAAGAACATATGTGTTTACGGTTTGGGGATCTCCCAAAACCGTAAACACCCCCAAATGGTGTTTTGATGCCCCTAACACCTTCAAATGCTTGGATAAAGGGCTAGAAACTTGCATGCATGAGCTAGAAACACCAAAACACGAAAAGGTTGAGGCATACATGAGTTTACGGCCGTAAACTCATGGGCTTACGACCGTAAACCCAAGTGTTTACGACCGTAAACTCTCAAGGATGGTCCAAGGACCGTAAACTCCAATGAGGGGTCCTTTTGTGCCCTAACCACTTCCTAAGCCTTTGATTCGAACTTAGAACCCTTCCTTGTGAGATATAGGACCTTGAAACACACAAATGCACCATTGCCATGAGTTTACGGCCGTAAACTCATGGGGGAAATGGTCCAACAACCGTAAACACATATAGGGTTCCCATTTGAGGAGTAAACTCCAAGGTGAGGACATACTCTCCTTAGATGCAACCCTTAGCACTCCTAGCACTTGAAACAAAGTGTTTTCATTGATTTAGTGTGTCTTTACTTACTTAATTAGTGATTAAATAACTAATTAGATACATTTATGTATCACTACATGTTACATAGGATCCGTGTGTGTGTTCAAGTCCTCACTTGATGTTGGGTTTTGGTATAATACAACATCCTATGGTGCACATACAACCCTAAATACCTTGGATCTATGTTTTCACTAATTATACATGCGAATGTTTTCCAAGGTATTGAACCTATAGCTAGCATGCAATTGTCATACAAACTACAAAAAATACTAGATAGTGTAACATACCTTTTTGTGTGGCTGGAAGTCTTGATGTATTTGGCCTTAAGAACTTAGCCCTAATAGTGTGGAAGCCTCAAATGAAGTCACAACACATCAAGGACAAAGGTAGGACTTGAGAGAGAATCTCCATGCACTCTAAAACCTTCATGAACTCCAAGTACATGCACACACACTAAAGGGGTGACTAGGGGTGGCGGTTTTAGGTCATAACATATGTATTTATATGTGTTGAATTCTAAGAGTCATGGGTATAAACCAAACCCATATCCATGGATTTTATGATCCATGGTTCATGTGGCCCAACTCTTTATGTATCCATACATAAACTTGGTCCAACATGGATCATAAGCCCAACACATATAAATATAACTAATTACCATAATTAGTCCCCATATATTTAATTAGTCTCTTTTGACCACTAAATTAATTCCAAATCAATTCTTGATCAGTACTAATTAAAACATATGATTTCATATTAATATATTATATAATATATTAATAAACCATAAATAACCTTCTCTCAAAAGTCCATCCTAACAAATTGTCCTGATGATATGCAACCCAAATGGACCATGCTACTCTCGGGTCGAATACATACCAATAATAGTTATGGGCTTAGACACCTAATCCAACTGTCTCCCACTTGGATAAGTCTAAAACTATTATTACGTATGACTCCAAGACCCGACTAGCAATCGTAGCTCTTAAAGCCGCTGTCGAACTCTGAACAAATCAATGACACGTCCATTAGATAAAGGATCATATATTCCTCCATTCTAGATATCATATGGACTGAGACATGGATTATAATCATTCTCTCTGTCGATTTTTTGTTTCCCGATTTCCGATTTATGACGACTGACTAATTGAACAAATCAAATTAGTCCAGGCCCGGCCGAGCAGTTATGTTTGTCATCACCAAATCATCGAGGGGCCCATAGATATCGCTTTTATCCCTTTAAGGGTAAAAGGAATGGATAAACTTCGACTCATATGCTTGTTCTACTACTTTTTGAATCATACACAAAGGCACGTTTTATAACATCGAGTGACCAAATGTGTTTACGTGCAATCAATGTATGACCAACTCATAGGCAACAAGTCATATCTCTAGGTTTGAAGAATATAAGATATTATCGTCTCATGATCACTCGTGATAAAATCCATGAAGTGAGTCAAATGAGCGTGGGTTTAATCCAATACTCGAATCCTTATTCCAGGAGCACTCATGAATGTTGTAGTAACTCTTACTATGTCAACTACCTTGGACATCTACAAACCCGATTCATGACAGTCTTGCCTTAATACCTACTTCCAACGTATTATCGACTGTGGATGGTTTGAATAACTTAGTCATTCGGAAAGAATAACCTAGCAATTCTGGAAGTCAAAACATGCAAAGTGAAACACAAGAATAATACTAATCACTCTATGGTCCCAAGCACCTTTGAGAGTAAATAAAACACTTTTTATTTAAACACCATATTGATTACTCATTATTCATTGTATAATGTTTCAAATAATCAACTTTATACTTGAATTAAAACAATAGTTGTCCCATGCTCCAAGCATGTAAACTATGTTTTCTAAACACTAGTCATGCCATACACCAAGTATGCACACTATGTTTAACTATGATCTTTACTTTGTGAAATAGATCAACTGAACATGATTCCAATGATGCTCATTTCACAATCCCAAATCTTTATCGTAAATGTAAGAATTCCAAATTCCTACCACTTAACGAAAGCTGTCAGATTCTAAACTTATATGCATTCATCCTCTCGTAATGATTATGCACAAAGTCACAAAGACTTGCCAACAAACATTACAGAGTATTCCAATGGAGAGCAATTTCATGGAAACGAAGTCTCAAATTCAAAGTACATTACTTTGAACATCCTTCTTGCATTAAGCTCTCTAATCTTACACAGATTTGAAGAACAACTTCCACCTATGGAAACCTTTCCAGATTCCCATTTTGACTATCACTTCTGAACAAGAGTTGCCTCTTTTCGGAATATGTTAATATGGTCCTACCAAAATTAACAATATACTTCCAACTGTCCATAAGCAACCAATCTTTGGTGAACCTTGGATTGTCCTCGACAATTACTTAATCATTTTAGTCATATTCAATTCTAGACTTTTCCCTTCTTAATGCCCCGAGCATTTGGAAAATTTAGAAATGATGAATATTACAGCACATGCAATCGATCCTATATCCGAAGCATATGGGACACGATTCATGATGTCTCACATAAAGAGGTGATCATAGACCAGTCTTTTGCTACAATGTTTTTATTTCTATTTGTCATGTTCTCATAATTCAGATTATGAAAAGGGATGCCGTAATCATAATCGGAGTTTGAGAACACAATATATATAGAGTTTCCTTATGTTTGGTCATTCCAACATAAAATTCATATATATCCTTGACTAAAGATGATCAAAATCTCAATCTAAGCTTTTAGAATTGAAATGAAGTATAATTTCCTCTCCCTTAATTATAGCAAAACAACTTTTCAACCCCTGCAACTTCACGAATTGAAACTTTTGTTTTCTATAATTAACATTGCTAGCTTGCAATACTGAACATAATAATCATGCTCCCACTAACATGATAATTATCAGCACAACACTTATGCTCCCACTAGCTTTGACATGTACTCAGAAATCAGCTGGACTTCTAGAAATCAATACTTTATTGACTTCCTTAACAAAGTTCAGTTTTCTGATACGAGATGCTTTGATAAGAATTTATCAAATTCATACACCTTTCCTTAGATAGCTCATATGTGTGTCTAAACAATTTTAGAACTATGAAAAGGGATGTCGTAATCATAGTCTCAATTGTTTAGACCTTTGCCACTTCTCACAAGTCCATGTTAGTGTGCCGGTTAACCACACACGCTCCACTAACGACTTTGAGAATGCAAATAACACAATTGCTATCTACTTAAAATCTACTTAGTGAAAGCGTTTCCTCACCATCATTTTCATGAATCGGAGAGAAACCTTATGACACTTAGATTTTATGGTGAATGAGTCCCTATCCATGTGAATTTGTCAAACCAAAATCACAAGAAAAGGTTAGTGACAAATCCAAACTCATATGGATTGAACTTGTGCAATCTTAACTTTTTGCCAACTGGCAGCACAAGGGCCTGCTATTGCTTCCAAGTTGTTATGCAGCCAATTGAGAACTCTCAGAACTCCTATGCAAAGCCAACTTTAACTGGAATAGGCACAAAAATGTCAACACGATAGGTTATAAAACTCAAGTCGTGTGCTAGGGAAGAACTTCAGGTTTTTATTCTTGATTAGTTCTTGGAACTTTCAAGAGCTTTAAGACTCCCACTGTCCTCTTGACATATAAGACTCTCTTGTCAAGAACCATTTCTTATCAAGGGTCAGTGCAGATTCTTATCAAGACTAACACTTCACACAATTGGCCTCAGTTGGTCTTTGTTTTATCCAAAACATCACAACTTACCAATTTCAAATGTACAAGAGTAGGACACCTTTTACTCTTACATTTTACTAGTGTTAATAAACCTTCTTTAAGATGTGTCACTCAAGTTACAATCTTGGAGTATGACTCTAAGACTTGTTTAGAAACGAAGTATGACTCATCTTCTTGATTTAACCATTCCTACAATTCAAGATTCCTCTTCTTAGACATAAGAATGCACTAGGATGTCCTTACAGGACTAATTATGATATGGTTTCTTAATCACTAAGATGATCACAAACATGATACTAAAGTACTCCCCCATCTTTTCAGATTTGAGAAACTTTTATCTTTCTGCCTAATTTGATTCTTCTCATTCGTTCTGTCATACATTGAAACTTTTGCAATGTTTCAGAATTATACTTAAACTTGTAAGTATAACCATATTTACTAAACCTTAGTAAATCATGACGAATAGGCTTATCGATCTTTGTGGTGGACTTGACCAGTGCACAAGAATGTGTACTCGATCCCTTAGTCCTTCACTTGACTCACATATACATGTAAACAAGGAATTAGTCTTAATTTTCCAAAGATGAAAATTCTCATTCATCATACAACTTGCATGATTCTAAGTTTCTACCCAACTGAAACTTGGGTGATGAGAATCTTTCCTTATTTGGTAAATTATGACACTACCACAGTCGAAAAAATCAAATCCATTTTCGAATATTGCTATCAATGGAAACATATAAACAACAAATTCTCACAAATGCCACTGTAAGGATATTTTAAAATAAAATAAAACCTTTTCTTTTATTTTAGAACTTTGCGAAAAACCTTATCCTTACAATTCAAATGCATGTGAAAAACTATGTTGTTATGTATTCCTAAGTAATCTATCACAACTCTTTAAGTAACAACTCAAAATTCTTCCTTTAAGCTTCCTCTTCACTTTGATTCTTAAAACATCAAAATGTGATCTAGTCACATCATGTAATAAGAATCTCCAAATAGGAACTTAATAGAGTTAGATAATGGACTTTACCTGAAGTAGAGTCAAAACTTTTGACTTTACCATCCTTACAGACTATCAGGTAAATTTGGCCAGCTTCGCAACCAATGCCCCTTCCTTTGGCAATAGAAGGTTTGGGAAGTCGATCTTCTAATCAAATTTGCTTTTACCAGTGCTCAAAATCATTGCTGACTCAGCAGCACCAATCAAATAGGTAAGATCATTAAGGGTCAAGTCATGGTCTGTCACATAGTAGTCCCAAAGGAACTCACTACGTGACTTAGAAAGTGATTGAACATCCAAATTTCTGATGACTTTGACACCCAACTCTCCCGACTTGTCAATATGTGACTTCATCTCCAAGATGCGATCACACATGGACCTTGCTTGCCAATAGGGCTTGAGTGACCTTAAACTTGTGGGTTAGGGAAATTAATTGAAGGAGGTGGAGGAAACAGATTTGCGAAGATCATAGTTGTCTGAACCAGACATCTAAAATGGGAGATATTCAAGTTAGTTGATTTAAGTCCTTAATATAACACCCAATATGAAATATTAAGGCTAGGACCCAACACAATATTTTACAACTTGGAAGAGGGATGCCGTAATCCAAGCTATAAAATATTTGAAGGTAGGCGAATGACGATTCACCAATTTCCACCATGAACAACGAAACAATTTATTAGGTTTTAATTGGTTTTGAAACTCCTAGATCTTTTGAGATTCATTGAACTTTTCAATGACATGTTTCAATCTCGATTGTGCCCTCTCAAATTTTGTGACTGGGATGCCGAGGATCACAAAACAAGGTGTGAATAACCATGCAAATTCACTTGGTACCCTTAATATTATCACCTAATCGATGTGCCGGTTAACCACACACGCTCCACCG
Organism: Lactuca virosa; assembly: GCF_052849685.1. Lineage (NCBI taxonomy): Eukaryota > Viridiplantae > Streptophyta > Magnoliopsida > Asterales > Asteraceae > Lactuca > Lactuca virosa. The sequence continues at coordinate 207,043,170 of NC_136432.1, forward strand.
ATCTATAATAAACATTAAGTTACCCTTCGCCACTCTTACTAGTCCATGTTAGTGTGCCGGTTAACCACACACGATCCACTAACGACTTGGTAAGGTACAAAGTGTAAATTTCATGGGTTAGCACCAAATTCACATTTTTCCTAAGTAACTAAGATTGGGAATTTATAAGTGTTTAGTTACTTAGTATTTATCATTAATACTTTTAATGAAGGGAGAATTATAGTCTTGTCAAACCCGTTCGGCTAACGACCCTCCACCAGTCAAGGAAGCGGTGGGTGAGAGTGGACACCCATTAAACTGCCATTTTATAGGCAGTAACCTTATACCCCCCTTATAGACCGGCTTCGTGAATGAGGCCTACTAACGGTAAGACAGACTTTTACTCTTATACATATGTATAAATATTAAACCTATAATATTATAATAGTATAAGGGTTGAATTTTAAACTATTAAAATTCTAAGGGTTTAACTTGGAACTAAAGTATTCATGGGGGGAAACTTTACAAATTCCAAAACTTGAGGGCATGTTTTGAACAATTCAAAAACCTTTTCAATTCCATAACTTATGAATTTAAAGTAGTTTTAATAAAAACTCTTCAAGTTCCATAACTTGAAGACAAGTTATGGAAGACATTAAAAAACATTTAAGGAAAAATAAACTCTTCATTTTCATAACCTATGAGTTTAAAGTAGTTTAATGAATAAACTCTTCAAGTTCCATAACTTGAGGACAAGTTATGGAAGGCTTTAAAATCATTCAAGAAAATAAGACTCTTCATTTTTCCTAACTTATGGAAATATTATGAGTTTTAAAGAATCATAAATGTGACTTTTCATATAACTTGAGGACAAGTTACAAAAACACATTTTATGAGCAACTTTAAGATTAATATGGATTGAAAACAAATTATCACATAACTTTTCTATTAATCTAGACTAACTCATAAGAACAAGACAATTCAAATCAAACATTTTTCATGAAATTAGCCTAACCATTAAACTAATACAAAACATGAATCTATTGACAATTATCTTTGAAATTGGTTTAGCATGAACATTACCACATCAAAAACAGGTTTACAAGACCAAAAACAGCTTAGGGTAATCTTTCTAGTCCAATTCCAGCCTTAAAAGTCGAAAATATGCTGTCAGGGGGTCCTACTCGTCGAGTGCATGAACCAACTCGACGAGTTGGATGAATTTCTTCATGGACTCGGCGAGTTCACCAGTGGACTCGGCGAGTCCAGCACTCAGACAGCCAAAATTTTTGATTTTTCAGCCATTTCAGCAAGTATAACATGAAAACAAGCCTTGTCTCTGATACCACTGTTGGGTTTTGGTATAATACAACATCCTATGGTGCACATACAACCCTAAATACCTTGGATCTATGTTTTCACTGATTATACATGCGAATGTTTTTCCAAGGTATTGAACCTATAGCTAGCATGCAATTGTCATACAAACTACATAAAATACTAGATAGTGTAACATACCTTTTTGTGTGGCTGGAAGTCTTGATGTATTTGGCTTAAGAACTTAGCCCCAATAGTGTGGAAGCCTCAAATGAAGTCACAACACATCAAGGACAAAGGTAGGACTTGAGAGAGAATCTCCATGCACTCTAAAACCTTCATGAACTCCAAGAACATGCACACACACTAAAGGGGTGACTAGGGGTGACGGTTTTAGGTCATAACATATGTATTTATATGTGTTGAATTCTAAGAGTCATGGGTATAACCCAAACCCATATCCATGGATTTTATGATCCATGGTTCATGTGGCCCAACTATTGATGTATCCATACATAAACTTGGTCCAACATGGATCATAAGCCCAACACATATAAATATAACTAATTACCATAATTAGTCCCCATAGATTTAATTAGTCTCTTTTGACCACTAAATTAATTCCAAATCAATTCTTGATCAATACTAATTAAAACATATGATTTCATATTAATATATTATATAATATATTAATAAACCATAAATAACCTTCTCTCAAAAGTCCATCCTAACAAATTGTCCTGATGATATGCAACCCAAATGGACCATGCTACTCTCGGGTCGAATACATACCAATAATAGTTATGGGGTTAGACACCTAATCCAACATCAAGAACTTAGCATAAAGTCGTTCTCGCCTCAAAACCATCAGAAGCTCATGAAGATGCTCCTCATGCTGCTCTTTGGTCTTGGAATACACCAAGATATCATCAATGAACATGATAACTGAGCGATCGAGCATCGGCCTGCATACCCGATTCATCAAATCCACAAATATTGCAGTTGTATTGGTGAGCCCGAATGGCATCACCACGAACTTGTAATGCCCATAACGATTCCGGAATGCGGTCTTCTCCACGTCCTCCTCCTTCACCCTGACTTGATGGTACCCAGACCTCAGTTCAGTCTTGGAGAACCAAGATTCTCCCTGCAACTGATCAAAGAGATCATCAATCCGCGGAAGGGGATAACGGTTTTTCAGCATTAACTTGTTCAGCTCCCTATAATCGATGCACATCCGGTGCAAACCATCTTTCTTTTTGACAAAAAGAATCGGCGCTCCCCACGGAGAAATGCTCAGACGGATGAACTGCTTACCTAGTAGCTCCTGCAGCTGAGATGACAGCTCCTGCATCTCAGGAGGTGCTAATCGGTATGGCGCCTTGGCAATAGGGTTCACAGCTGGCACCAAATCGATCCTGAAATCGACCTGCCTCTCAGGAGGCATATCGGGTAACTCTTCGGGGAATACATCAGCGAACTCCTTGACAACCGGAACATCAGCCACTGACACGTAATCCCCAATCCGTGTATCCACCAGATAAGCGAAATAGCCTGCACACCCGTGCTGAATATACTGTCGAGCCCTTGCTGCCGAACAAAACCCTGAACCCAACCTGGTGCCCTCTCCATAAATAACCAGTTCTCCCCCACTTGGGGTTCGAACTACCATGCGCTGACCCTCGTAGTCGATCATAGCACCGAAACGACTCAGCCAATCCATCCCCACAATCACGCAGACATCCCCCATGGGAATAGGAATCAAATCGATCAGAAATGATACCTCGAAGATATCCAGAACGCAACCCTGATAAACCGAAGAAGCAGAAACCCCGTGTTCATTGGCGATAGAAACTCGCAACAGACACTCCAACTCCCCTATGGGCAAAGAAAACTTCCTACTAAAAGGCCGAGAAACAAAGGACCGACTCGCACCCGAGTCAAACAACACAAAAGCAGGCAAGGAGTTCACTAGGAACGTACCTAACAAAGGTACAAGCATATAAGCATAAAGAAAGCATAATCAATAAGATAAGGGATAGAAACATACCAGTCACAACATCTGGTGCTGTCCTGGCCTCCTCGGCAGTGAGTTGGAAAGCACGACGTCAAGCCCTTGGGGGCTCCACCCTGCCCTAACTCCCGTCAGTGATCCTCAGTGTAACTGGCGCGGGATCCTGCGCCGGCTTGGTGGCAAGCAACAGACAGTTGACCTTCACATGGCCAAGCTGATCACAATGATAGCGAATCCTCATACTCTGAAACAGGGTGGGCTGGCGGCAGTCCCTCACATAATGCCCTCCTTGCCACATTTGTAGCGCCCACTACTACACCGATATTCTCCAACGTGAACCTTTCCGCACTTCCCACAAGAGCGGTCTCGCTGTCCTCCAGACCTAGAATCAGCGGCTTTGAACCGCTTTGGCGCCGACTGCGACTGGGCTGGGGCCTGCCTCTGCTCTCTCAACTGAAACTCTATCTCAAGCTCATGCCACCAGGCGGCCTCCTGTAACTCTAACAATGTGTCACACCACTGAGTAGCAACAAACTGTCTGATGTCTGTCTTGAGCATGCTCAGATAACGAGTCATCAGAGCCTGCTCTGAAGCAAACTCAAGGTAAAACATCACCCTCTCAGTAAACATCCAAGTGATCTCCGACACCGACTCCGATACCTGACTCAAGTCTAAAAACTCCTGAGACAACCTCTCCCGCTCGACCTGAGGAATGTAGCGAGTACGAAACATCTCCCTGAACTGATCCCAAGATACCTCAACCCTCTGCTCATCGGAGTACGATCCCTTAACAAGTCTCCACCAATCCTTCGCTCCGGACCTTAGAAGGAACAGAGCACACCTGACCTTCTGGTCAGCAGGGCATGAACAAAGAAGAAACACCCCTCCGCATCAGATAGCTACCTCATGGCCACAATCGGGTCCTGGACTCAATTGAAAGTCGGGGGCTTCGTATTATCAAAGTCCCGATACTGAAAGACCCGCCCTGTCCCCACACCTGCAGCCGCCACGGCTGCAGCGGCTAAAACAACAGCCCTCTCAGCAATGGCTATGTAGCGATCATCAAAGAACTCCATCATCGCGGTCATGATAGACCCGCCCTGTCCCCACACCTGCAGCCGCCACGGCTGCAGCGGCTAAAACAACAGCCCTCTCAGCAATGGTTGTGTAGCGATCATCAAAGAACTCCATCATCGCGGTCATGATAGACCCGAACATCTCCGAAATCTGATCCCGGACGATAGCCACAACCTCCTCGTGGAGGATCCTCCTGATCCTGGCATCGAACTCATCTGATCTCGTCTGACTGTCAGTCCATGATCCCTACCTGGATCCAATATCAACTGGCCTCGTAGTCACCATGCTGAAAATACACTAGGAGGATATCAGATAATCAACATATCATAATGGGGAACAAACTCCCAACGAAGCCCTAGGGGTTGTGACTTCTCGCTACGCGTACGGGTCCTGTGCTTTCAGTAGTACGGGCCCATACTACCTTCCACACCTACATGTGTTTGTCTCAAAGATCATTACAACGCCCTAACAAAACTCATAAGCATAGACGAACACTCGATCCTCACTCTCTAGAGGAAAGGCTAAACATCTCACGACTGACCGGCTGACCCCACACAACTCATCCATGAAACTTCCACCAACCCTGCAGCACTCGTGTATGCTAGCTATACATAACACTGGACCTTATAGACATTCGAATATCTGATCCTACCCTAAGCCCTTCAGAATAGGAAATAAGGTCAAACCAAACATTCTCAAGCTATAAGATCTTAGTTATATATAACCATGATGCATACACTAAGCAAATATAGTAATGATGTCAATTCCATAAAAGAAAGGTTCTAGGATATCAGGCATCATATAATCAGGTAATTCTATCATGCAATCCCCGAAGATCCCTAGCCTATCACTAGCATGTTGTTATAACATATCACAATATCAAATAACAGTATGGTATTTTGGGGTCTACTTACTGGCTGCGGCTGATCGTACACACCGCATCCTCCTTGAGTATTTTGAAAAACATTTAAAAAAATCATTTTGAAAATATTTCCTTAGTTTGAGACTGGATTCACATGAGTGTTCCTCCAATTCACTCAAACCAAGGCTCTGATATCAACTTGTAACATCCATAAAATTCATGAAAATTTTAAATTTTAAACAACCCAAAAATCATCATTGTTTATAAAATTGTTTTCAAAATATATCCAATATCAGAGTTTGCTCAAAATCACAAAACCAAACATGAGAATGTGCACGATCACACCTTCGCCTTTCCGCGATCAAAAACTGTAATACTAAGGTAGAAGAAACATAATCAAAAATTGTAAGCCCAGAGCTTAGTGAGTCTTCCCCAAAATACCACCACAAAACATAACAGACAACAACATGCATAAATGAGCCTTCAGCCTGACTGGACCGCCTCGCAGGGCCTACAGCCTATCTGGACCGCTCCTGAGCCTTCGACATGACTGGAACGCCTCGCAGGTCCTACAGCCTATTCGGACCGCTCGCCAGGCCTTCGGCCTTACTGGACCACCTCACAGGCCTTCAGTCTATCCGGACCGCCCTGGGTCTGTTGCCCTTCTGCATAAAGCAGGACCACCTCAACCCGACCACACACACACACATGTCGACATATACATAACTCATAAACACATAATCAATCAACAGGCAAGCACAGATCATACTGATCAATAATCATAACATTATCCTTTCTACCAGGATTCAGTTTAACCAATTACTATAGTACACAATTATACGATAATCAGGATAACAATCCAAAAAGGGCCGGCCTTGGTGCCTTCGACCCAATAAGTACAATGAGGAATACTAACCTCACAAGTAGCGTTGAACCGGTAAAATTCAACTCCAAACTCAGCTCCGGACTCAAATGCCTACAACCACCATGTGACCATTTCTATCAAAACCCTGAAATACCCAAAATGCCCTCAAAGTCAAACTTGGTCAACCATGGTCAAAATCAAATCCAATAGTCAAGGTCAACAGTCCATGTTGACCCAACTCGTCGAGTGCACCTAACAACTTGTCGAGTTCCTTTAGTATCCTGAGAAGCGGGAAAACCCTAGCCAACTCGTCGAGTTGTCAGGACAACTCGTCGAGTTTTCCCAGTCTTAACACATTCAACCCCTTCTTGATGAATATAATGCTTTAAAAGGTAGATCTGATACCCAAGGGTTGGAAACCCACGTAAAGTTGTTAACTTTACGTCCATGCATGACATATGGAGCTTCCAAGACTCAAGAAAGACTTAACAAGGGATCTCAATCAAGAAAGAGGCCTATAACTCAATAAAGTTTGCAACTTCAAGCCAAAGGAGGCCATCAATCGTACAGATCTAAAGTGATAACTCCATGAAATGCTCAACCCCATGAACAATCCAAAAATGAGTCAAATATGGCAATAAACTTCCAAGGAAGAGATCTAAGAAATAGGTGTGCAAGATTCCAAATTTTTACCTCAAAAGATTAGCAAAACACAAGGAAATTTTGGATCTATAGCTTTCCCTTCAAGCTAGGCACCACCAACTTCAAGCTCTTCCAAAAATGAGACCAAAAGAAGCAACTTATAATCTCACACACTCAACTTGGGGGTAAAATGCACGAAATATTGGGTTCTAGACAGAGGAGGCGATTAGGGTGGCCAACAATGGGACTTAAGGCCTTTAAATAGGGTGCAACACCCTAAAAATTAGGGTTTCATAATCAGCTACCAACTCGTCGAGTTTTTCCTCTCCAACTCGTCGAGTTGGTCCAAAAAGATCCGCGGCCCAAAAACTTTCAACACGTCGAGTTGAGGCTATCAACTCGATGAGTTCCAAGGAAAATTTGCCCTCTTAATAAAATTCTCATACCTGGGAATCGGGATGTTACATACGGTTTGCCACCACCATCCTCGCCGACCCCCGTTTACACCACCACTTACAAACACACACACCACGTCAGTCGCTTCCCTCCATAAACCCTACCCGCCACCACGACCACCACTCAGTGTTGCCACCACCATTACAACTGCCAACAAAAGCCATCACGACCTACCGCCAGGAAAGCTATCAATTTCAAATGGTGGTTGCTTCATAGAGACTGTTAAATCTAATAGGTATACTTTTTCCCTTACCAATTTGTTGCTTTCTTATTCTTTTGGATTATACAAATCTTGATTTCTAAATTCTCTCTTTCTGATGTAGTTTTTTCAAAATTACTTAAAGTTGCTAAAGTATCTTAGGTCTGTGTATTCATTTTTTAAAATGTGTAGGTGTGCATAAGTGTGCACATCTATTTGTATTGTTAGTGTGTTTGTATGTATCTGTTCGTATAGTCATATGTATATGTGTGTGTTTGTTTATGCATTTGTTTATGCAGGTATTGGATATGCCAAATAATAGGGATTCGACGGTTTCCATAAATAGTTTATTTTGATCATTATGGTAAATCAATGATACTTTTTTATGTTTATAGATAACTATTCTCTGATATCAAAGGGATCATGGGAACCTTTGAATTAAAAAAAAAAAGCTAACTTGAGAGGTTGTAGAAAGGTATTTGATTCAAAATTTTAATATGTTCTTTTTAAATGTCTTCAAATGGTGATCATATTTCCTTTTGTAGATACTTGTATTTTCCATGTACTAGGTGTCAATTTGGCATTCTACATCCTTCTTTTCTTGAGATGGGTTATGATGGCAAGCCAGATGAGGGGACTTTCAACTTTCACATTGTTTTTAGTGGTAAACACCTCTGATCATATTAAGATAATGAGCAATGTGTGGGATATGCTCTTCATTGTGGCTATGGAGTAGTATATAGATCTACAATAGGTAATCAAAATCTTGGCTATTAAAACTCTTTTGTACAATGTAATAATTGGTTTGTGTGTGTGCGCGCTCTTGGGGTGTGCGTGTGCATGCGATCTAATTTGTGCATATATGTATGAAAACATGTACTTCAATTTTCTTATTTAAGGCATTGTATGTTGTAATACCTATATAACAATGATGATGATGACCATCAAACACAAATGGCGGGTCTCATCTATTTTTCTCTTATGATGTTATTGATAGTGAAACTGAATAAATCATTATAGTAGTATTATTTGTTTTGGGATTTTGATTTTGAATAAATCTTTGTATGACTATCATCCAATCAGTTCTTAATGCAATATGTCATATTTGATGACCCGATGAACCTTTGGCAGCCCTTAAAAAAAGTGAAGCTAAAGAGAGACACTCGCCATGGTTTTTGGATGCTCGGAACTTATGATGAAATGGCATGATTAACAAATGATTAACCCTAATGTTTTTTTTGAATTTGGAGCAAGTATGTTTATGCTTATGTTTTGGAATCCAATTGATGTATTTTGGGTACACTATGGTACTATATCAACTCCAATTTGTTTTTGTATATTAGAGATGACTTAGGCATTGTATATTGGTTCAAAGTTTTTGGGGAAATATATCAAATCTACATGAGGAAAAAGCATCTTGATGGGTTTTAATGCATTTTCATCCATTCTTGTAATTATATTTTTCTAATTATTGGAATTTTCTTACAGTTTTAATTTTTTTATCCTTTCTTGGATATATATTGTACCTCCATTTGCACATTTTCACATTTTTGTAATTTTGTGTAACACCTTGATCCAAGTATTTTCCATTTATACCATTATTATGAAATTTAATTACAAAATTGGTCCCTTGGCTAATTAAGTGAAAACGTGTGTTGTACCTAGTACATTGGGCGTACTGTAGCTTACATCGAGTGTAAGTGGCTGAGGATCAAACCCTAATTTTTAGGGTTTGAGCCATATTTAAACATCATTATCTCTTTAATACATTTTCCCTCATCAACCTCCAAATCCCAAATTTCCCCTTGCTAACCCTGATCCATTGTGTGAGCATTTTGAGCTTGAAAGTGTGTTTTTGGTGACCTTGAAGGAAGAAGAAAGAAGTGGAATCATCTTGGAAGCTCAAGGTGTAACATCCTATTTCCTGTCACTTCTGAGCCGTGGTCCGGAAGTCGATTTTGTAAGGTTTTGGGACTTAGGGAGGCAAAGTTTAGTCATTGTGGAAGGAGGTAATGATAGTTAAGAGATTTTACCCTTGAATTGTGTTTTGGGCCGAAGGGTAGAAAGGGAAAAGTCATAGGTCGGGTTCTTGCATGAAATATGGATTTTTGATCGATAATTTTTTACTCCAAGATATCTAGATAATATTATGGGGCTCTTCAACACCTTTTCGTGGATATAAATAACATCAAAAATGGAGTTGGAATGAAGAAGTTACGGTCGTTTGAAGTTAGGACGATTTTGGGTTAACCGTGTACGTTGGGCGTACGAGGAGTACGTTGGGTGTACCAGGCATCCCTGGTACGCTGGGCGTATGCGATCAGAACCCAAACCCAATTTTCGTGGTTTGATCCCTATTTAAGCTCCTTAACTTCCCCAAACTCATTCCAATCTCAGCCTCCACCCCTTCAACATCCTCCCTTGAAACCCTAACACTAGTTTGAGCCTTGTGAGCAAAAAGAAGGTGTTTTAAGTGATTTGGAGTGTTATTAGTGCCTCTTGGAGTAGAAGAAGCTCATTGGACAAGTGTTGGTTGCAATGGAGCTTGTAGATCCAAACCTTGTTCACATTGCTCTTTCTTCTGGAGGTATAAAGTATGAATCTTAATGATGAAATTGTTAGATCTAGCTACTTTTGGGAATTATGAGCTTTTGGTCACTTTAAGTGCATAAAGTTTAGATCTTGAAAGTTTGTAACCTTCTTATGGATAAAGTTGGAAACTTTATCCATCTAAACATCATTTTGATTCAGATCTGAAGGTTGGAGACTTGGAATTAATGGATTAATTTGAAAAAGATGCACTTTTGGTCCCTTTGAGACTTAAAGACTAGATCTTGTTTGTTTGGACCATTCTAATGGATAAAGTTTCAAACTTTATCCATTATGAAGCTATTAGGAACCATAAAAATATGATATTGGTCCTTCTATCCCTTCCATGCAAGATTTATGATGTCTTAATGGATTAATAAGTTAGGGTTTTGGCTTTTGGACCTTTTCTAGCCATGGAAAGTCATAAAGGTGGAAACTTTATGAATTAAGCCGATGTTTTGAGTCTAGATCTGAGCTCTAGACAAAAGGTCTTAAGTGATAAAGTACTTAACGGAGAACTAAGATCATGTCGCGTACGCAAGGCATACGCATCCGCCATGGAATTCGACTTTGTTGAATTTCGTTGACCGTTGACTTTTGACCAAGTTTGACTTTAGGTCAAACTTAAGGGTTTTGGACTGTTAATTAAGGTTTTACTTGGTTTTGATAATTAGCGGATTCGCGGGAGCATGCAACACAGAAAGGGAAACGCGTCTCAGTTTTTCGGATTCTTCATTTCAGGTGAGTTTTGCCTCATTATACCCGTGGGTCGAAGGCACCAATGCCGGCCCACTAGTTTTGGTTATCTTTTCGTAGAAGGATGTCATAGGGACTATATATAGTCATGTAGAATAGACTGAGGACTCTTGATCTAGACTTTCTTACTTGTTCCTTGTTTGGTTGTGGCTCTAGAGTAGGATCACCTATCCGGGTGTCTATCTCGCCTCTGAATATATATGGTTATGCATTCCTTGGATTTTTGGTATTTAGTATGTTGCTATGTTGTAGTGATCTATTAGATATGTATCCTGGTATATAGGATGTTGCTATGCGGTAGTGATTTGTAGATTTATATGTCTACCTGTACTTGTTGGTTATCATCTAGTGGAGTGCTCGAGGGACTGTATGTAGTCATGAAGGATAGCTTAAGAACTCTTGATCTAGGCTTTCTTTCATGTTCCTTGTTTGGTTGAGGCTATAGAGTATGATCATCTGTTCGGGTGGTTATCTCACCTCTGGGTACTTATGGTTATGTATTTCATGCAGGTTAGCTGGTAGTAGAACTGTATGTTATGAGAGGAATAACATGCATTACTAAGTTGTATGATTACTGTTTTCCTGTATTATGTGCCTACTTGATCCAGATTGTTTATATGTCGACATATAGTAGTAGTGGGTTGAGGCGGTCCTGCTTTGTATTGTAGGCCAAGATAACCAGTGCGGGCCGACTATAAGCTGTAGGCACAGAGGCTCGGGAAGAGTATTTGAGTTGAGGCGATAGTCCAACAAACTGTAACACTGCATTTTAGGTTTTTCCCTTTAAGCTCTTAGTTGTACATTCCTTTCATTTTGGTCCCTACCCGAGTAAGTTGGCCATAATCTATGAGTACGTTGGGCGTACTGACTCCTTGGTTGGACGCGGAGGCACCAACGTAAGTTGGGCGTACATGGGAGTATGTTGGGCATACGCTCATTAGGGGAAAACCCTAATTTTTAGGGTTTGTGCCCTATTTAAACAACTTATGTTGCTTTGGGGGTCTCATATGATCAACCTCCATCTCTAAGATTGTAGTTTTAGCTGTTTTATTCGTTTGAGATTTTCCACAACTGGAAGTAAGATACCATTTGGTATCTTGTAATAGTTGTAATGACACTATAAACTATTCAAAATATGAATTAAAGCTCAATAGGTCAAATTACAAAGAGGTTTGTGGTGAACTAACTGTCTATAGATTTAGACCTAAATTTTTGGATGTCATATATATATATGTATATATATATATATATATATATATATATATATATGTATATATATATATATATATATATATATATATTCATATATATTAATAAATCTTTATATATATATATATATATATATATATATCATATGTTACTCTTTTGGCATTCTACTTTGAGATTATGTGATTTTCACCACCATATGACCACCATAAGGCTACCATGGCACCACCATTTATGTGAGGGATATTAATGACTTATTTATAGACCTGTGGTTGTTTTTCTAATCATGACTTAATAGTTTATGATGCAACTTAAGGGGTTAAGCTCTAAACTCTAAAGTTATGGTTTTATTTGAAATGACCTAATCTGTCCCTTTCTTGTAAGCATTCAATAAAAATCATTGGGATTCGGAAATAGGATCTGTAAACATTAAAAGTTCAAAAATTGTGTCTGTTTGGTCCCTGATTTTTTCCCTTACATGATATTGTTCCTAACTATGATAAACATGGTCATTTTTTCAGACTGGTCCAAAATGAGCTGCAATGATATGCAGTTTTGTGAAATTCATTATAAATTGTAGAAAAATTGTATGGCCATGTGTAAGTAGTCTCTAAAAATGTATTGAGCTGAACTTCATGAATAAGATTTTGTAATCTGGTTTGGATTGGTTTAATGGGGGCAAAACAGGTCTTCAGTAGGCTACTGTTTTGGGTTAAAATCTAGAAATCTAACTATAAGTTTAGGGTGAAAAGGTAGCCATTTCTAACCTTTATTACTATTCTTAGAGTATTGAAGAGTGACCTGGTGTGAGTGGGTCCCGGGCTACGTTTGGAGGTTGACATTGCTACTTGAGGTGATTTTCTGACTACACAGTGTGATATTAAGCGTTCTTTATGTTATCTCGTGTGTGGTATATGTTGAATATACGAGTAGCAGTAGGCGGGGTTAGAGTCTAGTGTGAGTATGGTATTCACTCACGTGTTGAGGAGTATACATGGAAGGACTCAGTGTATCCCAGTTTGGGATCAGGCGTAGCCAATGTTTCCCAAAGGCTTGACGAACTGAGCAAAGGGGATCGTGCGTAGCCAATATGTCCCAATGGGTTCGGGTATGGGAATCGGGCTTAGCCAATGTGTCACTAGGGCTTTATGTACCGAGAAAGGGGGATCGTGCCTAGCCAATGTGTCCCAGTAGCAGTATGTTTTTTCTGATTCGTTCTTCGACATGCATATGTGGTTATGTAGTTGATATCGTTCGTATCTTTGTATATCGGTAAAGATTGTATGATATGATACTGTGTATGTATGAAATTCACTATCTTTGTGCTTATCCTTTTCCCTTAAAAATATTGTTTTAGGTATATAGGATGGCAGGGCTCGAGGTGGATATTTGGAATTTTGAATTTGGATTGGTTTATGATTACTTGACTTTTTGAATTATAACTATTAATGGTTTTTGAAATTGAATTGATCTTGAGGTTTAGCCTAAATCTTACTTTTAATAAAGATATTGATTGGTTGATTTATGGTAATTTAAAAAGTTCAAATTTATTGGAAATTTTGGGATGTTACATATTTATATATTTGAATATATATATATATATATATATATATATATATATATATATATATATATATATATATATATATATATATATGCGACATATATATATATATATATATATATATGAATAAGTATACACTTATTCATATACAAATATATGTCTTCATATATGAATATGATCTGTTTCGTTCTCCCGTATGTTGGAGCACTGAAGCGACATATTCGAAATTAATAGCCCAGATACATTCCGTCATCCTCAAACTTTTTTCTCAATTGAACATTCTTCTCTCTCTCTCTCTCTCTCTCTCTCTATATATATATATATATATATATATATATATATATATATATATGTGTGTGTGTGTGTGTGTGTATTATCAATTTCAACAGTGAACACCATTTTAGGAAGCAAGCCAACAAATTGAGCTGAGCTGTTGTAAAATCGTACCTTGAATCGATAGCTTTTTCGATGAATTTCTTTCGTTTCTCGCAATTAAAGGAAAGAACCAAAAAGCTAATTACTAAATGATTGTTCGATTATAGAGATTGAAAACTTATTAATTTGAAGTAAAATTTTATAAAAAAATATTATGAATTTGGTTGATGTATTGTTTTTTTCCTCTTTGTTTCACAGAAACCTTCAAAATCAGGATCCTTTACATGATTAAATGAATTATGTTGTTTTCATTTTCTAAAGAGTAAAAACCGATGCCAACAAAAGTAGTCGTAAAATTCTACGATTGAATGGGTATAGTAGATTCTGAAGATTTGGAAGGACACCCGAACAAACTTCATTCAATTGCTTCAATATCAATGTGTAAGCCAAAGAAATCAAATGGTGTATAATAATATCATTGAATGGGGAAAAAGATCCTTTTGTCATCTAATCAATCACATATTCTTTTGTGTATTCCTTGTTAGATTACACCACTTAAGATCATCTGAACAGATAATGGAAAAAGTATCATATCAAAATTGATTCAAGTAATAATTTCAAACACAAACTCACTATGCACTTATTATATCATAAGATACTTATATGATACTCATCAATAATATTTGATCTCAGAATCAGATAATGCAATGCAATATGGGCTAAAATAGAACTTTGAGTAAGATGTTTTTTCTCACCAGATAATGCAGGTGATTCGGCTTTGAATTTATGTATGTTGGCGTGAGATAAGTGATCTTATCACAAGAATCTAGGCTAAAATAGAACTTTGAAGAGCAATACTGTGTTGACGGAGTAGACATTTCTTTTGGTGGTGGACTTCATTTGGTCTCGTTTTGCCATGTCATCACTAATGACTACATGGAATTTACATTAGATGAGCACAAGCACAACTTGGCTGTATAGGTTAAAAATGCATTACAGAAGGTAACATTAATTAAATCATTGATTTTTATATGAGGGGCCAAAACATACAACTAATGGTCAGAAGGAATTTGCGCAAATTGCGTCTCAATGTCTCCTTGCTAGCTCAAAGGATCTCATTTTAATTACTTTCTTTAGTAATTTTTTTATTGCATATTTTCTTTAATTCCCTTTATAAATTTTAATTATTTGTTCATAAATTGACAATGGTTTAACCCCTTCAATCATTTGTCACATTTATTTAAAACTTCAATATAAATTCACCACCTATTTATTTATATTAAAAAAAAAATTACCTTGTAGTAAAAAATGTAATACAATACAAATTGTAAAAAGAAAATACGTAGATTTCATTAAACATAATCATTTGTCATTTAAAAGGTTAATATTGTTTCAAATAATTAATATTATACACAATATGTAAATATCTATTTTAATTACCTTTTAGCTTTTTTATTGTTCAATTTTTCATTAAAAATATAAATTGTAAAAAGAATAATCATGGACTGATTCCATGTTTCCAACATGTTGTTTACTGTTTGGCATAAGTTTTTAATTATGATATGCTTTTGTTACTTTAAGTGTTGAATCTTTGAAACCTAAAACAAAATTATGAATATTAATTAAGTGGTAACATTTTAATTCCCCAATTATACAGTTTTAATATTAAAAAATAATGAAATATCTGGATATTTATTTATAATAAAGGAAAGGAAGTTTTTAATTGGTTTTTGATTTCTTGAAGTATGTTACTATACAAATTCACACCTTGATGATTTTTGGTTTCCTAATCTTATTCTATGCATTTGATTTTTTTTTCTTTTGAGTTGGTAGATTATTCAGCCAATTGTTGACCCCTGGATTTCTTTCAAATGCTAAGAATATCCACAATCCTCAATCCAGTTGTAGGGCCAATGTCTATCCTCAATATGCTCTCATTCACCCCTGGATTTCTTTCAAATCTCTGGGAATCACTCGAAAACTCCTTCTTCCCTAAATCAAAATCCACCCCTGATGCTAACTTTAACATTACTGAAGATTCAAGAGATAGAAATAGAATCTCCAAGAAAAAGAAAAAAGGATTATCTAAAAATGGAAGCACTAAATGGGCCAATGTATTAAACAAAATCACTGGAAAATCCCATGGAGATATTGACAATACAGAGTCTGTTAACAACATTGCTACTCAAATTGATGACTCTTCTGATGAAGTCATGAAGCTATGCTATTTCTAATCGTTCAAAACTGATTACTTCAAATTACAAATGAAAAAAGAATGATATCACCCATCTGACAACAATCAACTTCATGCAGTTCTAATTGCAACCTTTATCATAATAATCACAATTAGAAGAATCTTATGATGTCTTTAAAAAGGTATTGCAATCTTACAACTTTATAAAATCAACAAGTTTTTTTATGTTAAACTAATTAGATGGGGTAAATAAAGAAGAAATGTAAAGTAGTAAAAACTTGAAACAACTTGTTCTGTCCTGTCTTGTTGACCTAAATATATAGTAGTTGACTGGAAATGCTTGTTTCAAGTTATTTTATGACATAAAAATGTAATAATATATTCTTGACATTTTTGATGTGCAATCAGTTTCATCAGATGATGATGTAATAGACTATTCTGTGAAGCCTGAGTTATATGATCCAAATCTTGATGATAAAGACTAACTCTGGATTCAAAAGAAAAGAAAAGGTCAATATTCTGATGCAGTTCTCACATGTCCTGCCTGTTTCACAACCCTATGCCTCGAGTCTCAAAGGTATTTTCATGCCCCTGTTTCCTTTTCATGTAAGGGTAAAATGGTCATTTAGTCTCTCATTCAGACGCTTTATTCATTCAGTCTAGAAAAAAAAGAAACAACCTATAAATTGGTACAATAGTGAAAGTACAAGTATTATGTCTCTGCTCTAAAAAGCTTGCTTTTTATTTTCTGTTGAGTCTTGAATCAAATTAGAAGCTTCTGTTGTATCTTGAAATACTGAAAGTGGGGTTTGTTGTTTTGTTACTTATTAGGCATGAAAAATATGTGACCCAATATCGAGCAATGTTTGTGTTAAATTGCAAGATCAAGAAAGGACAACAAGTATCATCCTCATCATCAGATAAAGGAAGTTTAAAAAGAAAAAGAGTTAGAAAAGGTTTAGCAGTTGATGGTGAGTCCATGCTAAAGGTAAGTTCCTTTGGAAGTGTTTTTGGATCTATCACTAAAGAATGATATCGAACCACCTATACATGTAAACACATTTTGTTTTAATCTTTTTATTTTAGTTATTGTTTCTATTTTAGTGTATTTAATATTAAACTCACCTTAAAACCAGACTTTTTTCCAGAAGGAAATATCATGGAACAGTTTGCAGCCATTATGCTGTATTTCACTACACAAGAGAAGTGGAGTTAATGATATATATGTATATGTATATGTATATGTATATGTATAGTATAATTATAGCCATGTTGTTAGAGTTTTAATACCTTAAACGTCCATGAACAGGTTCAAAGGCATGCACAACATTAGCACCATGCACATAGCCTAAAGCCTATGGAAGCATTGAACTTTTTAGTATTATTAAAAATAATTAAATATAAAATAAAAGTTACAACAATGAAAAAGGTCATATAGGTCTGAATTAGATGTGGGATCCTCCTAAGTTCTAAAATGTGACAGATTAAAATTTCCTCAAATTTCAATTCCCTCATATGACAGATTCCATTTCTTCTAAATTCTTTAGTTGTTGGGTGTTTAAAGAGAATTAGAAATGTTAATTAATGAAATCGAGAATTTTATGTCAACCAAATGATAGCTGGAACAAGGTTTAGGGAACATGTTAAGACTTCATTATATATTAATACTACATATTGATGATGGATTTTTAGTAAAATGATCAACCAATACTCGTTTCAGTCTATTTTGTTCATTGACTTTGGAAAGGGGATTTAGGCGTACTTGTTGAGTATTTTATAAAGTGATATGTAATTAATATTGATGTTACATCTTACATATGCATCCTGATTACTAGACAATATTGATGACTATTGATAGAAAAAGAAAAGAATTTACAGAAATTGGGTAAGAAACAGAATATTTATTTTGATGACTATAATTCAAGAATGATGTAATCTCTTCTCCAATCTCTCTATATGCAGTCACACCGGTAACTGTTTTGCTGTGTAACTACCCATTAGCTACATGCTAACAACATCAGTTGACTTTTTTCACTCCAGCTTTGACTTCTGTTTGACCTCTTTGACTATTTTGTTTTTTTTTCTTCTACTATATCATATATGTCTATAGTAGAGTATTGTTGAAAACAACCAACATATTGAATTGTGGAATACTATACAAAGGATATATGGTATACTACTTCTAGTTTAAGAAGGACAATTGGGAATTGCTTAAAATTATGGCAAGAGTGTAGTAAGGGTTATTTCAGGTATTGTGTTATATATGTTTGAAAGTGAACATGCTTATTGTTTTGTCTTGACTTCATAGTTGTTGAATGAAAACTTGTGGTTGTAAAATGATTAGTTGTTGGGGTTTAAGCTAAATCAAGACAGAGAACTAACTTAGGAGAAAGTTGAGTTGAGATTTTGTTTAGTGACTTAATTTTTTCAATTTTGGGAATTTTTCGATTAAATTGGGTAATTGTGATTTAAACGAACTAAATAATGAGATTGCGAATATTGTATATATATGTTAAAACTATCGCATGATGTTAAATCAAGTAAAAACAAAACAACTAAATGAGAGCTGGAACAAGGATTTGATCAAATAGGAAACAGGGGAGGACTTGGTGATTTTCTGATAGTTTCAGTTGTTTGGTGCATTTTATTGTCAACCAATAAAATGCAATCAAAGGTAGAAATTGCTAAGACTGATTATAATATATTACATATTGATTGATAGTTTCAGTCTCTTTCTACTTATGAAATATTTATGTGGTGTTGTTGCAGATGAAGTGAAGCAGTTTGCACAAGAGGTAAACTATTAGTATTTAGTAGAAACAAATACCAAATAAGGAGACTAACAAAGAGAACCTACAGCATGATGGTAAGATTCAACTACAGGTCTACAACAAAAACAGTTTTGTTAGGTTTGTTTATCTTTAATTGAATAAACTAACATAAATGATCAAACGGTGACAAAAATACTAAGGGCATAACAATTTGTGATATATAAAATGTGAATCGTCTTAATTATGTAATAGAAAAAATAAGTTAGGGTTTTGTTTACCAGAACTTAAGTGAAAAAAAGCTGAAATCGGATTCAATGATAAGGTCCACCAGCTACAGCAACAACTTCGATGATGGTGGCGGCGGCAAGAGACTCAGACGATGCTGGTTGTCGTTGGTGGGTTGCAGGTCGAACTGGCAGTAGGAGGGAGAAGTATGTTGCGTCGACGACTTTGGAGGAGCCGGAGGGCTTTGCTTCCGACGGAGATGGCGGAGGCGATGTCATTGGCGGAGGCAGTCGCCGGTTGGTTGCAGATCGGAGATGCTGGGAAGAGTTAGAAATCGCAGATCGGGGAAAGAGAAGAGGGAAAGCGAGACTAGGGCAACGCGTGTTCTTATTTTTAGCTCAGATAACATATTTACGAAAATGCCCCAAGTATTTAAAAAAAAAATCGAATTTCATTAACGGATTTCCGACGGAATTTCAATTTTGTTGATTTCTGTCGGTAAACCGTCGGTACACAGTAACGGATTACCGACCAATTTACTTCTGTCGCAAAAGTGTTGCAAAAGCGTCGCTAATCTCCTAATAATTCATTTGTCGGAAATTCGTTGCTTTTTCCGACGGATTTTTTCCGTCGCTATTGCTTTGTTTTCTAGTAGTGAGAGTATCATTGTGAAAGAGTGCACGTCACCTTTCTTATCATATCTACGGTGCTTGAAGACTTCATGAGCCATGTAACGATTTTTCATATTATTTCACAAAAAGATAAACTGAGTTTGAATATTATGTGATTAATTTTAATTAATAACAAATTATAAAATAGATAAACATACAACTTCGTGTCTCTAGTCATGTTGTAAACACCGTGAGAATTTTTTAGAAAAATTCTTTGTTTATAATAAATATTTGGAAATATAAGGAATACTTTCACGGATTTGAAAAAAAAAATATTTTTATTTTATTTATTTTATTTATTTTTTTAAATTAATATACATAGTCATAATATATTTATTCTTATGTATATGCATATGCATATACGTATTCTTGGGCATATGCATATGTGTATGCATATACTTATTCATTAGTATATACATATACTTATGAATATGCACATGCATATACTTATTCTTAAGCACATGTCATATTATGCATATGCTTATTTTTATGAATATACATAAACATAATCATACGTATTTAATTGTCTTATGCATATACTTATTCTTATGCATATGCATAGGTATATGCATATACTTATTCATACGCATGTACATATACTTATTCTTATACATATGCATATACTTGTTCTTTTGCATATGTCAAATTACACATATGCATATGCATATGTGTAGTGACTAAAGAACATGGTTTGGCATGTGGAATTAAAGATTGCACAATGAACATGGTGATTTGGGTGTTCAAGAGATGTATTGATTATGTATTGTGTTACAAAAAAGGACATAGATCTAGTCTACATAAATAACACACACTTACACACTCAACTTTTACACCTCTCAACCACACCTCTACAAGTGGACTAAACCCACCTTATATAGAGGTGTTTACATGTCTCTCTCTCACTCTCTATCACATGACAACAGGCTAATACACCACATGCAAGTGGGTTTTACAAAAGTCAAACATTACAAAGTCATTCATGGAAAACTTTGTACCCCAACAATATGAATATGCATATGTTATTTACTTATTCATATGCATACATATGCATATGCGTATACATAAGCATAATCATTTGTATTTAATTACCTTACGCATATACTTATTTTTATGCATATGCATATGTATATTCATATACTTATTCATATGTATATGCATATTTTTATTCATATGCATATGTATATGCTAATTCTTATTCATATAAAGGCATTAAAATGTTTTTTTTTAAATGTGCATGTGCATATACATATGTTTTTTTTAAATATGGATACAGACAAAAAAAATATGAATATTCATTAAAATATTATTTAAAAAAAATCTTTTTTAGTTATTAATTTCGAAATATCAGGAAAATTTTCATTGATTTCGAAAAAAAATATTTTATTTTTAATTTTTTTAATCATTATTATTTTTTTTTTCAAATCAGCAAAAATATTCCTTATTTTTAAAATTTAATATTCAAAAACAAATTTCAAGAAAATATATTTTTTTATGCTTATTCATATTTTTTTCTTAATGTGCATATTTTTCAATATATATATATATATATATATATATATATATATATATATATATATATATATTCTAATAAATAAATATATTTTTTTCCAATTGTCAAACTCCCATTTATTTTACCACATTGTTATTTTAATTAACTTTTTTTCTCACATGACATTTTATGGTTTTTTTCTATTTTATTAAATTCCACATAATATTGATATGTAATAGTTATAACAAATGACATCAATTTCATAAATTTACACTTCACTTCTAATTTTAAAATTCTTAAGATAGTTTAATGATATAATTTATTACAATTCACCAATTGGTGCCTATGACATGGTCAAAATCAATTTTAACTTTGATTTTATGCTATATAGTCACAAGTTCCTAAACAATTAGTTTAACGACATAATTTATTATAAATTATATTGAGTTATAACATGTTCATTTTATTTTTATTTTTATATTTTAAGAGTTGTAAACTATCTTAATGATTTAGCATTAACATATTTTTTTTAATTTATTTTGCTTTTAAATTAACTTCATTGCTTTAATGGAAACCAACTATTAGCTTTAGATATACATGAAATAGAAACTTGTAAGATGTCGTTTTAAAAACTTTAATGTCCTATTTTTTGTTTTTAAAAAGGGATATTAAGTAAACTAACCATCATAAATGAGTCTTTTAAATAAAATAACAATTTTTTTCGGTTTCTGAAAAATGTTCACTTACTCTCGAATGTCCCATTTCGGAATTGATCTTCAAATTTCGGAGCTTTTTTTTTGTTTTTGCCAAAAAAATCCAAAGAAGTCTCTATGATTATGTTCGAAATATGCATTTCAAAGTGTTTAAAGTCATAGTTTTTCAATCTAATGTCTGATTTCATGCCTTAATATTGTATGTAGTTCAAATTTATTATATTTATTTTTAATTTTTTTTTAGATATAAGTAAAAAAATGAAATTTTTGCTACAAATTCCTAAACTTGTTTATCGGATTCCGATATTGTTCTTGAAATTCTAGAGTTTTTTAGAGAATCACCGGTCACTCGTGTGTAATTGTATTTTGCATTATCTAGAGTTAAAAGCAAAGATGGATTGAAAATATAAAATTTAGACAACAACAGTAAACTTATCAATACGCCATCTAATGTTGAACTACTTACTTATTAATCATTTATTTAAAATATGTCAATCGTTTTGTTTTATTAATATAGTCTGAAATACTTATTTATTCATCATTTCGGTCGTATTTATTTCGAAATTTTACTTTAAAAAAGTTTAATGTTTAACTCTTTATATTGAACTTTTTTTAATCAACTGTGTAATACATGGGTCAAATAATATATATATATATATATATATATATATATATATATATATATATATATATATATATATGTGTGTGTGTGTGTGTGTGTGTGTGTGTGTGTGTGCGTGTGTAACGTCCGTAGATTCGGGCTAGTCAATTTAGAGACGATAAGTAAAAAAATGACTTTTTAATAGAAGATTATTTATAATGAGTAATCTTAACCAAGTCATAGTATATGTTACAAGGGTTCCGTACATATAAAGAACGCCGAAATCCGAGTTATAACGAAGAAGTTATGGCCCGTCGAAGTTTTACGGCAAAACCGGCACGACGCCGGAAGACGTAAATAGTGAATTTACGATAGAAGACTTTTTAGCCTTAGTAATCTAAACTAAAGTTGTAGTATACGTTAAACCGAGAACATGCAAAAAAAGAACGTCAAAATCTGACTTCGTATGAGGAAGCTATGATTTTTCTAAGATTTGGCATAGCAGTGCACAACCCGCAATTCGAATTTTAGATCGATCGGTTTTTGGCCAATGCAACCTAAATGAGAATTGAAGATCTCATTAATAGTAGCGCAACGGTAAAAAGACAGACGAAAACGGACGTCAGATGAAGAAGTTATGAATTTTTAACGGACTTTTCCTGTCCCGGCCTGTTAAAAATATAACTTTAAAAATAAAGTCAAAATTAGCCGACGGAGTCTAAATGAAAGTTGTAGAGTACGTCTCCACCTACGCGTGGATATAAAGAGCGTCAAAAAAGGAGTTCGTATGAACAAATCACAAATTATAATAGCATATTTACGTATTAAAATAAAATATAAATCATATATACGTACACATATATATACATATGTATATATCAATAGAAAGGTATCGACGATGCGGTCATTATAAGACTAGTGTTGAGTACTTTCGACATTAGTTTAGTACAAATATCATTAAATCTATTTAAAATAGTATTATAAAGGGGTGTTTACTCATTTATATAACTATAAGGTCATTAAGTAACTATTGAAGGTAGTTTTTGAAAATTCAATTACTATAAATAAGAGCCTTGGGCTCTCATATTTCTTGCACCATTCTCTTGATTCAAGAGTCTTTCTCTTCTTATCCCCCGAGCATTTCGGTCCCTCGTGATTCGACTTCTCTTTCTGTAGTTTTAGTATAGTAAGGTGAGCGCTGAAGCGCTGCACGAATCTTTCCTAGAAAGATTCAGCGACGAAGTTCTGCCCCTGCAGAGCCCGACTCCTACCTAAAACCCATTGTAAGTAAGTTGTGCCTACCCTATTTTAATATAGCTTATATTTAAAATTAGTATTGTTATTATGAACTTATAATAAATATTTGGGCTATTATTATGACTTATATAAGTGTCGTTATAATATCTTTTTAACTACTCGCGGTACGGGGAATCTGGTTTAAAGGGTCGCATAGGGTTGTTGGATTTCAGAAGTGTTATATGCCAAAATGGTTCTGCCCTCCGGTGGTTTATGTCTGGCCCTTGTCTGTACATAGTGCTTGGAAAATATTGTTTAAACGCTTATATAATAATAATAATAATAATAATAATAATAATAATAATAATAATAATAATAATAATAATAATAATAATAATTAGTCACGGTAAATATTAGACTAAAAGCTAGTGGTAATAATACCAGGTTTCGTCGAAGGAAATTATTTTTAAGAAATGAAGCGCTGTCTGAGTTCGGAATCACCACCTTAACAAGTGAGTGCATAGTTACTTTCATCTTACACATAGATATGAAGTATTTAATATAAATTACGTGTTATGTGTGCATATTATATGTGTTCTTGATATCTATGATGGATGAACGATTTATACATGTTTTAAATGATTTAAACTGTATATGTATTTTATATTTACGAAAATGTTGGGTAAAACATGGGTAGATGAAATAGTTGATGTATGATAAAATGATGAGAGGCCTTAATGTTTAAGATGATCTAGCCATGTAGCGGAGTATAGATGACGACCACGGACTATTCTAGACAGTCCAGTGGAACGCTAGCAGGCTCGTAACTTGTAGGTGTTTTTGAACTACGTATTCACTAGGTATTTTTGAACTAAGTGTTCACCAGATGTTTTGAACTAAGTGTTCACCAGATGTTTTGAACTGCGTGTTCACCAGATGTACCCTGTTGTATAAACCCTGGCGACTATGAGACTTAGTGCCTAAACCCTAGCGACTATGAGACTTAGTGCATGTTGTATAAACCCTGGCGACTATGAGACTTAGTGCCTAAACCCTGGAGACTATGCGACTTAGTGCCTGTTGAGTAAACCCTGGCAACGATGGGTTTCGTGTCGATTCCTTAGGATGATCCTTAGGAATGAATGAACGAGGAATAGCTAATTCTTAGGGTAGATCCTTAAGAGTAAAGAAGATAATGGGGATGGGTAATTGGGTTGATTTTTTGATGTTTAACATAATAATTATATTATTGTGGGTTGAAAACCCTATGTACTCACCAGGTTTCCCAACCTGACCCACTCAAGCTTATTTGTATCACAGGTGTTGATATGAAGCTACTTTACACTGAGGGATTTAAAAGAGATGTAGATCACTAGTGTAAATGAATGTAAGATCTGTTTATGCTTATGTTTCTGTATTGACGATGACATCCCAAATGTTTTAAAATTGATAAAAATATATTTCTTCGGAAATGCTTTGATAACGTATTTATCATGTTTTTTGGGAACAAATTCCGCAACATTTTTATTAAAAGAGGTACTCTGATTTTTATAAAGCATAAACAAAAATCGGTCTTTTCTGGCCGTGAAAATGGGGATGTCACAGTTGGTATCAGAGCATTAGTTTAAGCGAACTAGGAATAAGGATTTATTTCTAGACTTAAACTTAGAATGCTAAGCGATGATTGTGTCTAATATATTTTAGGTAGTACACCTAAATAGACGCAAGCACTAGCTTATTTAGGGAAAATGCCTAACATGCTTTTATGTGCTTAATGATTTGTGATGCTTTATGCTATCGTTTGATCGGATCTATGGTATGTTGCCGACCGGATCTGGAAACTTTATGTGTTCAGATTTCTAAACGTTTAATTACGATATTAGAACTGGCATGTAACTTTTTGGAGTAATAAGGAGGAATACGCGTCTAAATCTTCATCTATCTATATTCTCGTCTCAGTACACTGAACGCCTGCTTTGGTGTATAGAATGTCATGATAAGGACTCATAGCAGACTGAGTAAATTAAGGAAATGAGAAGGCTAACGATATTGAATGATACCTATCGGAAGATATTTTAAGAGTGATATCTTGCCTTTAGAACGCGTCTAAGAAATAATACGTCTAGTACGGGAGAAGTACACTTTCGGTTAGCAGAAAGAAAGATTTTTTGTATAATCCATGAAGTTATCCCATTGTCTGACATTTCCATCACCAACCGAGTTGAAGCAGAATTGATGATTGAAGATACGCATGGAAGAAGTCCTAGTAGAGTCTAGGAGAAATTTTATGATTGTTTAGACACATTTGTATGTGTTAAAATTGTTTTTGTGATATTGACTTGGAGAACTGCGAGACAATACTTGGGACGAGTATGAGTAGGTGTGAAAGGTAGTAGAGGCCTATACTACCGGAAGCACAGGACTCACACTTGGATCAGGGAAAGTCACAAGGTTACCAAGAAGCTAGTAATTGATTCCGTTTTGTTCGTGTATGCCGTTACCATTGTTTCGGTAATGACTAAGACAGATGATTATTTCGACCCTAGTGGTCATATCAAATCGAGTCCAACTAAGATGAGTATGTTACGTGGTTCAGAGAACCAAGATCGATGTAGCATCCAACTTAATCCAAAAGATTGAAGTAAAAGATAAGCGAAGCAATCAATAGAAGTATTGCAATCGTTGTTGGAGTAAGAAGCTTGTAGGTAGAAATGTTACATACTAAAATGTGATCATATCACATTAGAACATGAAGGTAGGTATATTCCATTCTGGAATTTGACTCTAAGAGACCTGAGTCTAAACGTTACATCATACGATGAGAGGTCATTACAACACGACCCATCAGTCTATCGTGGGAATCAAATAAACTTAACTTGAGTTTGTTAAGAAGAAGGAGTCTGTGATAAAGAGCGAGGTTATGACATGAAGATCATGATTGAAAGTCTAACAGGACATAGAGAATGGGTGCAAGATCAAGCACCGCTTGCAGTCAAGAAGATCAGGAGTTAAATACGCATTCGAAGAAACATAGAAGTTATGAGTACTACCTAGGATGAAGAGATAACCTACGGAGTCATTATACAACCCTGTTTCGTTGATGATTCCGGGACGTAATCATCCTAAGGGGGAGAGAATTGTAACGCCCGTAGATTCGGGCTAATAAATTTAGAGACAATAAGCGTAAAAAAAATGATTTTTAATAGAAGATTATTTAGAATGAATAATCTTAACCAAGTCATAGTATATGTTACAAGGGTTCCGTACATATAAAGAACGCCAAAATCCGAGTCATAATGAAGAAGTTATGGCCCGTCGAAGTTATGGCACGTCGAAGTTTTACGGCAAAACCGGCACGGCACCGGGAGACGTAAATAGTGAATTTATGATAGAAGACTTTTTAGCCTTAGTAATCTAAATAAAAGTTGTAGTATTCATTAAACCGAGAACATACAAAAAAAGAACGTCAAAATCTGACTTTGTATGAGGAAGTTATGATTTTTCTAAGATTTGGCATAGCAGTGCACAACCCGAAATTCAAATTTTAGATCGATCGGTTTTTGGCCAATGCAACCTAAATGAGAATTGAAGATCTCATTAATAGTAGCGCAACGGTAAAAAGACAGACGAAAACGGACGTCGGATGAAGAAGTTATGAATTTTTAACGGACTTTTCCTGTCCCGCCCTGTTAAAAATAAAGTCAAAATTAGCCAACGGAGTCTAAATGAAAGTTGTAGAGTACGTCTCCACCTACGCGTGGATATAAAGAGCGTCAAAAAAGGAGTTCGTATGAACAAATCACAAATTATAATAGCATATTTACGTATTAAAATAAAATATAAATCATATATACGTACATACATATATATATATATATATATATATATATATATATACATATGTATATATCATTAGAAAGGTATCGACAATGCGGTCATTATAAGACTAGTGTTGAGTACTTTCGACATTAGTTTAGTACAAATATCATTAAATCTATTTAAAATAGTATTATAAAGGGGTGTTTACTCATTTATATAACTATAAGGTCATTAAGTAACTATTGAAGGTAGTTTTTGAAAATTCAATTACTATAAATAAGAGCCTTGGGCTCTCATATTTCTTGCACCATTCTCTTGATTCAAGAGTCTTTCTCTTCTTATCCCCCGAGCATTTCGGTCCCTCGTGATTCGACTTCTCTTTCTGTAGTTTTAGTATAGTAAGGTGAGCGCTGAAGCGCTGCACGAATCTTTCCTAGAAAGATTCAGCGACGAAGTTCTGCCCCTGCAGAGCCCGACTCCTACCTAAAACCCATTGTAAGTAAGTTGTGCCTACCCTATTTTAATATAGCTTATATTTAAAATTAGTATTGTTATTATGAACTTATAATAAATATTTGGGCTATTATTATGACTTATATAAGTGTCGTTATAATATCTTTTTAACTACTCGCGGTACGGGGAATCTGGTTTAAAGGGTCGCATAGGGTTGTTGGATTTCAGAAGTGTTATATGCCAAAATGGTTCTGCCCTCCGGTGGTTTATGTCTGGCCCTTGTCTGTACATAGTGCTTGGAAAATATTGTTTAAACGCTTATATAATAATAATAATAATAATAATAATAATAATAATAATAATAATAATAATAATAATAATAATAATTAGTCACGGTAAATATTAGACTAAAAGCTAGTGGTAATAATACCAGGTTTCGTCGAAGGAAATTATTTTTAAGAAATGAAGCGCTGTCTGAGTTCGGAATCACCACCTTAACAAGTGAGTGCATAGTTACTTTCATCTTACACATAGATATGAAGTATTTAATATAAATTACGTGTTATGTGTGCATATTATATGTGTTCTTGATATCTATGATGGATGAACGATTTATACATGTTTTAAATGATTTAAACTGTATATGTATTTTATATTTACGAAAATGTTGGGTAAAACATGGGTAGATGAAATAGTTGATGTATGATAAAATGATGAGAGGCCTTAATATTTAAGATGATCTAGCCATGTAGCGGAGTATAGATGACGACCACGGACTATTCTAGACAGTCCAGTGGAACGCTAGCAGGCTCGTAACTTGTAGGTGTTTTTGAACTACGTATTCACTAGGTATTTTTGAACTAAGTGTTCACCAGATGTTTTGAACTAAGTGTTCACCAGATGTTTTGAACTGCGTGTTCACCAGATGTACCCTGTTGTATAAACCCTGGCGACTATGAGACTTAGTGCCTAAACCCTAGCGACTATGAGACTTAGTGCATGTTGTATAAACCCTGGCGACTATGAGACTTAGTGCCTAAACCCTGGAGACTATGCGACTTAGTGCCTGTTGAGTAAACCCTGGCAACGATGGGTTTCGTGTCGATTCCTTAGGATGATCCTTAGGAATGAATGAACGAGGAATAGCTAATTCTTAGGGTAGATCCTTAAGAGTAAAGAAGATAATGGGGATGGGTAATTGGGTTGATTTTTTGATGTTTAACATAATAATTATATTATTGTGGGTTGAAAACCCTATGTACTCACCAGGTTTCCCAACCTGACCCACTCAAGCTTATTTGTATCACAGGTGTTGATATGAAGCTACTTTACACTGAGGGATTTAAAAGAGATGTAGATCACTAGTGTAAATGAATGTAAGATCTGTTTATGCTTATGTTTCTGTATTGACGATGACATCCCAAATGTTTTAAAATTGATAAAAATATATTTCTTCGGAAATGCTTTGATAACGTATTTATCATGTTTTTTGGGAACAAATTCCGCAACATTTTTATTAAAAGAGGTACTCTGATTTTTATAAAGCATAAACAAAAATCGGTCTTTTCTGGCCGTGAAAATGGGGATGTCACAGTTGGTATCAGAGCATTAGTTTAAGCGAACTAGGAATAAGGATTTATTTCTAGACTTAAACTTAGAATGCTAAGCGATGATTGTGTCTAATATATTTTAGGTAGTACACCTAAATAGACACAAGCACTAGCTTATTTAGGGAAAATGCCTAACATGTTTTTATGTGCTAAATGATTTGTGATGCTTTATGCTATCGTTTGATCGAATCTATGGTATGTTGCCGACCGGATCTGGAAACTTTATGTGTAGATTTCTAAACGTTTAATTACGATATTAGAACTGGCATGTAACTTTTTGGAGTAATAAGGAGGAATACGCGTCTAAATCTTCTTCTATCTATATTCTCGTCTCAGTACACTGAACGCCTGCTTTGGTGCTGCCAAATTACGCCTAACGTTATTTAGAACCTTGTCGTGGCTCGAAAAAGCTTGAGTTTTGACAGTGCTGCCAAATTACGCCTAACGTTATTTAGAACCTTGATCTATATATATATATATATATATATATATATATATATATATATATATATATATATATATATATATATATATATAAGGCGTAATTTGGCTTGTCGTGGCTCGAAAAAGCTTGAGTTTTGACAGTGCTGCCAAATTACGCCTAACGTTATTTAGAACCTTGATCTATATATATATATATATATATATATATATATATATATATATATATATATATATATATATATATATATATATATATATATATAGATCAAGGTTCTAAATAACGTTAGGCGTAATTTGGCAGCACTGTCAAAACTCAAGCTTTTTCGAGCCACGACAAGCCACGTCGTTTGTAAGGCGTGACTTAAAGCAGCAATTTTGTCTATAATTAATAATTCTAAATATATTTTCTACTATTATTCATTTTTATATACATATATGACTTAAGGAAGCATTTTGTCAAAGCTTGGGGGGCAAGTGCAAGCCTTGGAGGCAAGACGCGTCATGGGGAGCTTATTAGAACCTTATATATATATATATATATATATATATATATATATATATATATATATATATATCATTTACAAACCTAAAATCGCAATTTTTTTTCAAAATCACTAAAAAAAATAATTTTTTTATTAAAAAAATCAATTTTTTTTCAGTGAATTGGTATAAAAAGTTGCAATTTTTAGTCTTGTAAAATGTCAAAAAAAAATATTAGATATCTCAAAGTATTTTCTTTCTATGTATTTCTATTGAATGTTTAGGTTTTAGAGTTACAAAGGTTTATGTATTTTCTATTGATCTTTCCTATATATATATATATATATATATATATATATATATATATATATATATATATATATATATATATATATATATATATCGTTCGGTGGTCGACTGACGATAAGCGATTAATCGGACTAGGCAGAGATTAATAGGGGACCTTATTATATTAGAAAAATTATTTAAAATATTAATATTTCATAAAAAATTAAGTATTTGAAAATTTAAAAATTTGAAATTTGGGAAATTTAAGAATAATATTTTAAAATATGAAAACTTAAAAATTTGAAAATTAAACTTTTTTGTGTAATATTTGAAAATAAAAAATTTTGATTTTTTTTAAATATTTCCGCCTATGATGGCCGAGAACCACTAAGGACTGCCAAGCCTGAGTTTGTGTTGGGGTTATTTTGTGTTGTGTCAATAATTGCATTGTATTGTTTTAATTAATCTTTTGTAACGGGCTGGGCCTGTCCACCCGATATTAATGTGCTAGGGTTAGACTACTTAGAGTGCATGCAAGCACTGTGATTAGTATCGATTGTCTTGTAACCCTACTTTGCCTTTACAGTAACAGTTCTTTGTCGAGCTCTTCTAAGAAAGTGGCTTTAATCATTCAGCACATATTCGATCATTGTGTTCTGGTCTTGATTCATATACATGTTTGAATCTATCGATCTTATAGTATTAATCTCATCAATTGGTATCGGAGTAGGAGATTGTGTAAATCATACACAACTCTTTTGTTGAAGTGTTATGAGGGTTTTCCGCTTTTATAGGATCTGTTATAGCCGTCTTCATCATTTTGATCGATTGTCGACGTTGGATCTTGTTCTTTATTACGCCCTAATCTTGTTTCAAGTTTACACATCTAACTCTTCACAAGTTTTAAGTGAATCGACAACACGCAGCCTGAAGATCCACATACGCTTTCTTTTAATCTCTCAAGCAGCATCGGATCCACTACCAGGATCCCCATTCTCTTCCCTCAATACTATGAAGTCTGGGCGTTACATTTTGAAGATTATGTCCAAGGTCTTGAATATAATGGTTCTTTGATATGACAAGCTATAACTGTGCAGACGTTCGAACATACATATACAAGAAAAGTTATTAAAACTCAAGCCAACTACAAAAATCTTCTTCTCGAAGTAAAAGACGTTCCACAGGACGAAAAAAGAAAAGTTAATCAGTAATGTCAAGGAAATGAGGATTATTAGGTTTTCTTTGCCTCCAGACACGTTTCGTCTGGTGAGTGCCTGCGAAACTGTGAAAGAGATATGGGACAGACTGAAAGAACTCTACTCCAGTGATGCTGATCTTGAGCATTCTATTCAGAGGCTACTTCTGTCAAAATTTGGAGCCTTTGTCCAGAAACTTGAGGAAAAACTAGACCAGACATTCAACCGATATAATCATCTTTTAAGTAGGATGATGAAGCACAAGATAGGACGTGAACTGATTGAACAAAAGGTCACGTTCAGGAACAGCTTGAAGTCAGAATGGAAAGCTGTGGTGTTAATGGTCAAAGCACATGAGCAGTTTAAATGCTACTCCTAAGCGAAGCTTGTGGGGATTCTTAGGTCCCACGAGGATGAAATGGAAAAAGAAGCGAAGATTGGTTCTGGAATGGGTTCTTTGTCCCTAGTTGCAAAGGCAAGCAGGTTGTAGAAGAAGAAGGTTCAGAGACAGGCCTCTCAGATTGTGAACTCACGAAAGAGAAATATGCACTCATGGTGTCAAACCCCAGGAAGTTTGCAAAGAAGAACTATGGACGCTCCAAAAATAAGAATTGGCAAGGGAGCTATAGTTCTGAAAAGGAAAAGGATGAAAGCTTCAACTCGCAGAAGGATGAAGTGAAGAAAGATAACAAGATAGTGGGAGATTCTGGCTGTGACTTAATTATTGTCTTGGAAAGAATCATTTGGAAAAGGAGTGTATGTTGAAGAGATTAAATGAGAAGAAGGAAGAAGAAGATAAAGATGAAGCTTACTATCTTCGGAAGATTGAGGAGCTTAAGAAAACGAAGAATGATGATAATGCTAAGCCTACTTTGATTGTGCAAGAAAATGGCGACGAGTTTAGAAGAGTTGAAGTTTAGTCAACTAACTCGGAGGATGACGAGGTTTGAAGAACCACACATGGCGAATGCTTTGTGGCAAAGGATGAAGACTCTGAGTATGAGGGAAAGTGTCTGATGATTAGCAAAAACATTTCGGAGCAGAGGGGATATGCTTCGGATAACTGCTTTGCTGCGAAACCTGTCATAGAGCAAATCAGCGAATGCGAGCGAATGATCAGCAAGGTATATTCCATTCTCGAATCTCTAAATATTCCTGTCTCTTGGTATGAAACTAAATTAGATGATCTAAAATTCACAGTCTCTAGTTTAAGTGATAGTTTAAAACGAACCCGTTTAAGTAATACTAACTTAACTGATCAAATCAGCAAGGTAACATCAAAAAGTGAAGAGAGGCGGATGTGGATTGAGAAGTTAGAGTCAGAGTTATCTAGGTCTAGGGATGATTTAACTTATTCGCAACGAGACAATTTAGGGCTTTTGAAACAACGAAAATTTTTTTGTTTGATTGCTAAACGTCTTTATTCTAATATTACTCAGCTGCACATTGATTGTGAAATAGGGAAGAAAATCCATAAAATGATTTTTCCCTTTCTAGAAATGAAAGAGGACGAAATTGATGCAGACTGTTTCAAATGCAAATCCATCGTGTCATCTGATGAAGTCTCTAACATTTACAGAATTGGACTGGACAAAATTGAATCTTATATATAGTCCAAAGATCATAAGAACATGCTAAAACAGATTTTGAATGAAAAAGATAAAGAGAAAATTAAATCTGACACTCTACAGAAATTTGACTCATTATGCACTAAATTGAGTTCAGAATATACACTTAACGTTGAAAATGTATCTGAATTTGATTATGATAGTGACATGAATGGGATGTCTGTGGAGGATGAGGTTGATTGCTCAGAATTTCTCAAAAGCGAACCTGAACCTGCGAAAAATTTAATTTCTGAAAATTCGGTTAAGTATGTTTGCATGTCTGAAAATGGTTCAAAGTTTTAAAAGAAAAGGCAATTGTTTTCCCAAAGGTTCAAACAGTTTTGAACCAAGTTTTCGCAACTTTCGGACTTATCAAAACTCAGAACAAAGAACTAACGTCCCTCGTAGAAGAAGATAACGTTGATGGGTGCGATGAATATTTCTGGTATGCCCCTATTGACAACGCAGGTGAAACCAAAGGTCTCTCAGAAATGACTTCTTGGAATACAAAGGGAAGATATGTGGCAGAACCATTGAACAAAGTCAATTCTAGCTACGAAACAGGAAGTCCAAGTGGAACCAAAAATGTTCCTACTGATATGTCATCTGAAAAGTCTGAATGCCCTGTTAGAAAGCCATAACCTAGGGCTAATCTTCATAAGTCTGATGAGCAAATCGATGCTCAGAAACGTCAAATAAATGAAAGATATAATAAAAATCTAAAAGAAAGAAAGCATTTCTGGAAATCAAGAAATCCCAACTTTGTTGTGACATCCCCAATTTCACGGCCAGAAAAGACCGATTTTGTTTATGATTTTTAAAATAAAACCAGAGTAATCATTTGATTAAAAGTGTTGCGGAATTTGTTCCCATAAAAACATGATAAATATGTTATCAAATCATTTCTGAAGAAAAGTATTTTATTCATTTAAACCACTGGGATGTCATTGTCAATACAAAAACATAAGCATAAACAAAACTTATATTCATTTACACTAGTGATCTACTTCTCCTTTTTAATCTCTCAGTGTAAAGCAACATCGTATCGATACCTGCGATACAAATAAACTGAGTGGGTCAGGCTTGGGAGCCTGGTGAGCATATAGGGTTTTCAACCCACAATAAATAAATTTATTACGTTTAAACATCAAACAATAACCCAATTACCCAATCCCCATTATCTCCTTTATTTCTTAAGGAGTTACCCTAAGAATCATTTATCACTCATTCCTAAGGAATTTTCCTTAGGAATAGGCACGAAGTCCATCGCTGCCCAAGGCTTATACTACAAGCACTAACAAACGTCGATCCCCACATACTGATCCTATACAGTGATCTTACTAGATCTAGCCTAAAGGATCGATATGAACAACCAACTAACGAAACTGCTTCGGAAATTCCCTAGCAGCAAACGAGGATCGATAAAGACATAAAATTAATGGAATAAGTTTAACCACGAACCTTCGTTCGTAAAAGAAAGAACCACAAGACAATTAAGTCAGGGATAGTTATCAATGCCTAGTCGTGGTCCGAATATCATGAGGTAATTTATCCCCAGACTCACCCTATCCAGCATCAAACTTTGCCTAGGCAGTGGTCTGAATATCGTGAGGTATGTAACCCCCAGACTCACCCTATCCAGCATCGAACTTTGCCTAGGCAGTGGTCTGAATATCGTGAGGTATTTTACCCCCAGACTCACCCTATCCGACATCGAGAACGGAAACGCTGACTCATGAAGTTCGTCCGATCACTTCATAAAAGAAACGAAGACTCCAAAGCTCTTCAAAATAAAAAGTATAGGGAAAATACTAATAAAGTACTCACGTACGCTCCCGTACCCCGACACGTAATAGTGTCGAAAAGAAAAACTATCCGATGAACACATGGTTCAAAAACACCTAATGAACATATAGTTCGAGAACACCTTATGAACATATAGTTCAAACATACCTACCGATTACGAGTCTACTGACGTTCCGCTGGACTATCTAGAGTAGTCTGTGGCCGTTGTCTATACTCTGCTAGATGAATAGATCATCTTAAACATCGATACCTCTCATCAATTTTTATTTCATCACACATCATCTAATTCATCTACCCATGTTTTACCCAACATATTTGTAGATAAAAATACATATAGAGTTTAAAACTTGTATAAAACATCTATTCAACAGTCACCTTAAATAAACAATTAATATAATTACACATAGCACGTATTTTAAAGAAAATACTTCATATATATGTGTAAGGTGAAAGTGACTATACACTCACTTGATTTAACGATAATCGGGCAGCACTTCGTTTCCTAAAACGATCGTTTCTAATAAAACCGGAAGTTTTATTGAGAAACCGGGCTCTGCGAGGGTCGGGCTTCGAAACCGAAAAGTTAAATTTCTCGGGCTTCTCGGGCACTCCGGGATGTGTTCCGGGCGTTGGAATTAATCCCGGGGCTTTTGGGGGAAGTGGAAATAATAAATATATTGAAAAAGGGGTGAAAAATGAGAATTTCTCAAAATTACCCGAGAAGGCTCGCAGCCTTCTATTTATAGGGGAGATCTGAAGGTCGGTCGAGAGGAGTGAGTCAGCAGCGAGGGCACGAGGCAGCAGGAGGCGAAGGCACGTGGCTTGGACTAGTGGCAACAGCGAAGCTCGAACACGTCTCGCATGCGAGGCCACGCGTCAGGCTTCGGACGAGCCTCGTCACCGGGTGACTAAGCTGCTTCGGACACGGGGGTGCACACGCGTCGGATGTGCGAGGGCGGAGACTTCGGTCGAATCCGGAAGCGACACGTGGCTACTGTTCATGCGAGGTGACGTGGCTTTTTCGGGTGAAGCTTATCCATGCGAAATTTCTCGAATTTTGTGCCAAAATCGTCTAAAAGTCATAACTTTCGCATACGAGCTCCGTTTTTGACGTTCTTTATATTCTCGCGTAGGTAAAATTACGCTCTACAACTTTCGTTTAGACTTCGTCGGCTAATTTTGAATTAATTTTTATATTATTATTTTTAACAGACCGGGACAGGAAATCCGTTAAAAATTCATAACTTCTACATCCGACGTCCGTTTTCGTCTGTCTTTTTACCGTTGTACTA
This sequence comes from Lactuca virosa, assembly GCF_052849685.1. Classification (NCBI taxonomy): domain Eukaryota; kingdom Viridiplantae; phylum Streptophyta; class Magnoliopsida; order Asterales; family Asteraceae; genus Lactuca; species Lactuca virosa. The sequence continues at coordinate 207,079,966 of NC_136432.1, forward strand.
CTATTGACGAGACCTTCGATTCTCGTTTAGGTTGTGTCGGCTAAAAATCACTCCATCTAAAATTCGAGTTTTTAGTTGTCTACTGCTAAGCTGAAACTTAGAAAAATCATAATTTCCTCATACGAAGTCAGATTTGGGCTTTCTTTTTATACATACTCTCGGTTTGACGAACACTACGACTTTCGTTTAGATCACTAAGGCTTAAAAGTAGTTTATCAAAAACTCACTTTTTACGACATTCGGCACCGTGCCGGTTTTGTCGCGAAACTTCGACAGGTCATAACTTCTTCGTTATAACTCGGATTTTGGCATTCTTTATATATCGTAATCCTTGTCACGACCACTACAAATTTCTTAATAAATATCGGCTTTATCTAATATTTATTTTTGACGCTAATTTTTATTCTTAATTAATTAAATCCTAGTAATTAAGCATAAAACACATAATTCACATAATATTCACATAATTTCTTTTCATTTCTTCAAAATGAGTTTCAAAGGTTAACCTAGACTATTATGTCAATATTAATGTCTAGCCTAGAAACACGGGCGTTACATTTGTCTATCAAGAAAGATCAACAAATTTGAGTGTGAAAGTCTCTTCGAATCCGAATCCCAAAAGTTTTTCAAAAACTCAGTCATCTTCTTCACCAATTTCAAAAACAAAAGTTTCTCAAAAACCCCTGTTTTCAAAGCAAGCAAAATCTTTTGAGCAAACAAAACCAAATTTCTCTCAAAAATCTAATCCTTCACAAACTACCAAAATAACGAAAGAAATAAAGGGCAAAGGAAAGGTTGTTTTGGGGTCACAAATTCATTTCAAAAACTCCGAATCAAATTTGAAAAAGGAAAAGATGGTTGAGAAAAAGGTTGTCAAGCAACGAATCAAAGATAAGCAAAGAAAAACCTCTTCTCAAAAGAATCCTAAAGATGAAAGGATCATTGTTTTTAAAATAATTAAGAAAGATAATACCACTCTCATTAAACAATCTTACTTGGTTGATGAAGCAGTAACTTTTCCTGTTTCAAAGAAAACCTCACATGGACCCAAAAAACTTTGGGTTCCTAAATCTGTCACACCCCAAAACCGAGAACGGCGGAATACGTTCTGGGGTGGAGGACGTCATGTACAGTATCATAACAATGCATAATAGTAAAGACAAGCAACAAAATCCATTGCATTAATGTAATAATTGTAATACAAGCGTGTTCTGAACAGTTTTAAGACACCAAAAGTATAATCAAAATAAAAGATGGGTCTTGTATGTGCTCCATCTTCTCAAAAGCTGCATCTGTACCTGTCTACTGATGACCTTAGAATACAAGTTATTTTGAAAGAGTTTATCAGCATAAAGCTGGTGAGTTCATAAGTATTTAGTGTCATTGCTTGTATAAAAATGTTTACAACAATGTAGTATAATAAGTGACTTCAATGTTTGAAAATAGTATACTCCCTAGAAAACCCTATGTTTTCCAATAAAAGTAGCCTTCTACCAAGACCCGATTGTTTGCATGTTTGATCCTTTGAAAATGTAAAAGTTTTCCCAATGAAACTATCAGTACGAAAATATAGTTTTAAACTTCATTTATGTAAAGTAATTGGGAAAAATAGTGTTTTACCCCAGCAGTGCCACTGCCGGCTAAATGTAAAGAAAATGCAGGCTCCAGGTAGTATTAAATGTACAATACACCTCGGGGAGTCTGTTTTGCCTCTAATTTCAAATGTGTTAATTAAAGGTCTGAATGTGAACTCGTATGTAACCATGCTGATTGACGATTGAATAACCGATGACCCTCTGAGTCATATGTAGAAATGTGACATTTTGTCACCCCTTGGCCTTTCGGCTGGGACTGTAGCTAGCAGTCGGGATATGGGAGTGTCTGTCCCGTATAGATCTATACACACAATGCCCGCTCTCCCTCCAGGAGACTCTGGTTACATGGTGATACCACTGTGAAGTGTCGTATCGAGAAGTAGTATGTCACATTCTAATTATAGTATATTCTCTTGTATATTGTATAATGTATTTTCTGGTATAATGTATAGAGTGTTCTCTTGTATAGTATATATTATTCTCTTCGTATAGTATTTAGCATGTATTGACTCATGACTGTACTGACTCTAGTAAGTGTCATTGTAATAGTAGTAATGAGTAGTAATCCTTAACTATACCTATTATAGTTAAATAACAATGTTGGTTGCATACCTTTGTTACACAAAGGTATTAAACTGGAGTGAAGACTTTTATATCTAACACAAATATATGTGATATATAACTAAAAATTCAACGACAGTAGGGCAAATAACAGAGTACCCTAAGTCCACAACCAAACAAGGAACAGGAAATAAGGTGACTTATCAGTCCTAAGTCCTTCAAGTCTTACTTATATAAATATATTGGTATAGATATGGGTTTGAAAATAAGCAAGTTTAAAAGAGTTTGAAAACAGTTTTGACATTTAAAGAGTTTGATAAAAGGTTTGAAACACTTGAAAATCCAAAGTTTGATGGAAAACTGAAAGTAGTAGCAAATCTTGTAGTTTGTTCTAGTTATTAATCACATGTGATTGATATAATAACTATAACAGTTCAACTTGTATTCCCCCCCCCCCCCCCATAAAAGTATTTAAAATCATTTAAAAGGTTAATTCAGGGGTATGAACTCACCTGTAGTGAGTGGAGTGGATGGACGTGCCGGGTAGGATGCTAGGTGTCAAGTGTTGGATTAGGTGTCTAAGCCCATAACTATTATTGGTATATATTCGACCCGAGAGTATCATGGTCCATTTGGGTTGCATATCATCAAGACAATTTGTTAGGATGGACTTTTGAGAGAAGGTTATTTATGGTTTATTAATATATTATATAATATATTAATATGAAATCATATGTTTTAATTAGTATTGATCAAGAATTGATTTGGAATTAATTTAGTGGTCAAAAGAGACTAATTAAATCTATGGGGACTAATTATGGTAATTAGTTATATTTATATGTGTTGGGCTTATGATCCATGTTGGACCAAGTTTATGTATGGATACATAAAGAGTTGGGCCACATGAACCATGGATCATAAAATCCATGGATATGGGTTTGGGTTATACCCATGACTCTTAGAATTCAACACATATAAATACATATGTTATGACCTAAAACCGCCATCCCTAGTCACCCCTTTAGTGTGTGTGCATGTACTTGGAGTTCATGAAGGTTTTAGAGTGCATGGAGATTCTCTCTCAAGTCCTACCTTTGTCCTTGATGTGTTGTGACTTCATTTGAGGCTTCCACACTATTGGGGCTAAGTTCTTAAGGCCAAATACATCAAGACTTCCAGCCACACAAAAAGGTATGTTACACTATCTAGTATTTTATGTAGTTTGTATGACAATTGCATGCTAGCTATAGGTTCAATATCTTGGAAAACATTCGCATGTATAATTAGTGAAAACATAGATCCAAGGTATTTAGGGTTGTATGTGCACCATAGTATGTTGTATTATACCAAAACCCAACAGTGGTATCAGAGCCAAGGCTTGTTTTCATGTAATACTTGCTGAAATGGCTGAAAAATCGAAAATTTTGGCTGTCTGAGTGTTGGACTCGCCGAGTCCACTGGTGAACTCGCCGAGTCCATGAAGAAATTCATCCAACTCGTCGAGTTGGTTCATGCACTCGACGAGTAGGACCCCCTGACATCATATTTTCGACTTTTAAGGCTGGAATTGGACTAGAAACATTACCCTAAGCTTTTTTTGGTCTTGTAAACCTGTTTTTGATGTGGTAATGTTCATGCTAAACCAATTTCAAAGATAATTGTCAATAGATTCATGTTTTGTATTAGTTTAATGGTTAGGCTAATTTCATGAAAAAGGTTTGATTTGAATTGTCTTGTTCTTATGAGTTAGTCTAGATTAATAGAAAAGTTATGTGATAATTTGTTTTCAATCCATATTAATCTTAAAGTTGCTCATAAAATGTGTTTTTGTAACTTGTCCTCAAGTTATATGAAAAGTCACATTTATGATTCTTTAAAACTCATAATATTTCCATAAGTTCGGAAAAATGAAGAGTCTTATTTTCTTGAATGATTTTAAAGCCTTCCATAACTTGTCCTCAAGTTATGGAACTTGAAGAGTTTATTCATTAAACTACTTTAAACTCATAGGTTATGAAAATGAAGAGTTTATTTTTCCTTAAATGTTTTTTAATGTCTTCCATAACTTGTCTTCAAGTTATGGAACTTGAAGAGTTTTTATTAAAATTACTTTAAATTCATAAGTTATGGAATTGAAAAGGTTTTTGAATTGTTCAAAACTTGCCCTCAAGTTTTGGAATTTGTAAAGTTTCCCCCCATGAATACTTTAGTTCCAAGTTAAACCCTTAGAATTTTAATAGTTTAAAATTCAACCCTTATACTATTATAATATTATAGGTTTAATATTTGTACATATGTATAAGAGTAAAAGTCTGTCTTACCGTTAGTAGGTCTCATTCACGAAGACGGTCTATAAGGGGGGTATAAGGTTACTGCCTATAAAATGGCAGTTTAATGGGTGTCCACTCTCACCCACCGCTTCCTTGACTGGTGGAGGGTCGTTAGCCGAACGGGTTTGACAAGACTATAATTCTCCCTTCATTAAAAGTATTAATGATAAATAGTAAGTAACTAAACACTTATAAATTCCCAATCTTAGTTACTTAGGAAAAATGTGAATTTGGTGCTAACCCATGAAATTTACACTTTGTACCTTACCAAGTCGTTAGTGGAGCGTGTGTGGTTAACCGGCACACTAACATGGACTAGTAAGAGTGGCGAAGGGTAACTTAATGTTTATTATAGATCGGTGGAGCGTGTGTGGTTAACCGGCACATCGATTAGGTGATAATATTAAGGGTACCAAGTGAATTTGCATGGTTATTCACACCTTGTTTTGTGATCCTCGGCATCCCAGTCACAAAATTTGAGAGGGCACAATCGAGATTGAAACATGCCATTGAAAAGTTCAATGAATCTCAAAAGATCTAGGAGTTTCAAAACCAATTAAAACCTAATAAATTGTTTCGTTGTTCATGGTGGAAATTGGTGAATCGTCATTCGCCTACCTTCAAATATTTTATAGCTTGGATTACGGCATCCCTCTTCCAAGTTGTAAAATATTGTGTTGGGTCCTAGCCTTAATATTTCATATTGGGTGTTATATTAAGGACTTAAATCAACTAACTTGAATATCTCCCATTTTAGATGTCTGGTTCAGACAACTATGATCTTCGCAAATCTGTTTCCTCCACCTCCTTCAATTAATTTCCCTAACCCACAAGTTTAAGGTCACTCAAGCCCTATTGGCAAGCAAGGTCCATGTGTGATCGCATCTTGGAGATGAAGTCACATATTGACAAGTCGGGAGAGTTGGGTGTCAAAGTCATCAGAAAGTTGGATGTTCAATCACTTTCTAAGTCACGTAGTGAGTTCCTTTGGGACTACTATGTGACAGACCTTGACTTGACCCTAAATGATCTTACCTATTTGCTTGGTGCTGCTGAGTCAGCAATGATTTTGAGCACTGGTAAAAGAAAATTTGATTAGAAGATCGACTTCCCAAACCTTCTATTGCCAAAGGAAGGGGCATTGGTTGCGAAGCTGGCCAAATTTACCTGATAGTCTGTAAGGATGGTAAAGTCAAAAGTTTTGACTCTACTTCAGGTAAAGTCCATTATCTAACTCTATTAAGTTCCTATTTGGAGATTCTTATTACATGATGTGACTAGATCACATTTTGATGTTTTAAGAATCAAAGTGAAGAGGAAGCTTAAAGGAAGAATTTTGAGTTGTTACTTAAAGAGTTGTGATAGATTGCTTAGGAATACATAACAACATAGTTTTTCACATGCATTTGAATTGTAAGGATAAGGTTTTCCGCAAAGTTCTAAAATAAAAGAAAAGGTTTTATTTTATTTTAAAATATCCTTACAGTGGCATTTGTGAGAATTTGTTGTTTATATGTTTCCATTGATAGCAATATTGGAAAATGGATTTGATTCTTTCGACTGTGGTAGTGTCATAATTTACCAAATAAGGAAAGATTCTCATCACCCAAGTTTCAGTTGGGTAGAAACTTAGAATCATGCAAGTTGTATGATGAATGAGAATTTTCATCTTTGCAAAATTAAGACTAATTTCTTGTTTACATGTATATGTGAGTCAAGTGAAGGACTAAGGGATCGAGTACACATTCTTGTGCACTGGTCAAGTCCACCACAAAGATCGATAAGCCTATTCGTCATGATTTACTAAGGTTTAGTAAATATGGTTATACTTACAAGTTTAAGTATAATTCTGAAACATTGCAAAAGTTTCAATGTATGGCAGAACGAATGAGAAGAATCAAATTAGGCAGAAAGATAAAAGTTTCTCAAATCTGAAAAGATGGGGGAGTACTTTAGTATCATGTTTGTGATCATCTTAATGATTAAGAAACCATATCACAATTAGTCCTCTAAGGACATCTTAGTGCATTCTTATGTCTAAGAAGAGGAATCTTGAATTGTAGGAATGGTTAAATCAAGAAGATGAGTCATACTTCGTTTCTAAACAAGTCTTAGAGTCATACTCCAAGATTGTAACTTGAGTGACACATCTTAAAGAAGGTTTATTAACACTAGTAAAATGTAAGAGTAAAAGGTGTCCTACTCTTGTACATTTGAAATTGGTAAGTTGTGATGTTTTGGATAAAACAAAGACCAACTGAGGCCAATTGTGTGAAGTGTTAGTCTTGATAAGAATCTGCACTGACCCTTGATAAGAAATGGTTCTTGACAAGAGAGTCTTATATGTCAAGAGGACAGTGGGAGTCTTAAAGCTCTTGAAAGTTCCAAGAACTAATCAAGAATAAAAACCTGAAGTTCTTCCCTAGCACACGACTTGAGTTTTATAACCTATCGTGTTGACATTTTTGTGCCTATTCCAGTTAAAGTTGGCTTTGCATAGGAGTTCTGAGAGTTCTCAATTGGCTGCATAACAACTTGGAAGCAATAGCAGGCCCTTGTGCTGCCAGTTGGCAAAAAGTTAAGATTGCACAAGTTCAATCCATATGAGTTTGGATTTGTCACTAACCTTTTCTTGTGATTTTGGTTTGACAAATTCACATGGATAGGGACTCATTCACCATAAAATCTAAGTGTCATAAGGTTTCTCTCTGATTCATGAAAATGATGGTGAGGAAACGCTTTCACTAAGTAGATTTTAAGTAGATAGCAATTGTGTTATTTGCATTCTCAAAGTCGTTAGTGGAGCGTGTGTGGTTAACCGGCACACTAACATAGACTTGTGAGAAGTGGCAAAGGTCTAAACAATTGAGACTATGATTACGGCATCCCTTTTCATAGTTCTAAAATTGTTTAGACACACATATGAGCTATCTAAGGAAAGGTGTATGAATTTGATAAATTCTTATCAAAGCATCTCGTATCAGAAAACTGAACTTTGTTAAGGAAGTCAATAAAGTATTGATTTCTAGAAGTCCAGCTGATTTTTGAGTACATGTCAAAGCTAGTGGGAGCATAAGTGTTGTGCTGATAATTATCATGTTAGTGGGAGCATGATTATTATGTTCAGTATTGCAAGCTAGCAATGTTAATTATAGAAAACAAAAGTTTCAATTCGTGAAGTTGCAGGGGTTAAAAAGTTGTTTTGCTATAATTAAGGGAGAGGAAATTATACTTCATTTCAATTCTAAAAGCTTAGATTGAGATTTTGATCATCTTTAGTCAAGGATATATATGAATTTTATGTTGGAATGACCAAACATAAGGAAACTCTATATATATTGTGTTCTCAAACTCCGATTATGATTACGACATCCCTTTTCATAATCTGAATTATGAGAACATGGCAAATAGAAATAAAAACATTGTAGCAAAAGACTGGTCTATGATCACCTCTTTATGTGAGACATCATAAATCGTGTCCCATATGCTTCGGATATAGGATCGATTGCATGTGCTGTAATATTCATCATTTCTATTGTTTTACCAAAGATTGGTTGCTTATGGACAGTTGGAAGTATATTGTCGAGGACAATCCAAGGTTTACCAAAGATTGGTTGCTTATGGACAGTTGGAAGTATATTGTTAATTTTGGTAGGACCATATTAACATATTCCGAAAAGAGGCAACTCTTGTTCAGAAGTAATAGTCAAAATGGGAATCTGGAAAGGTTTCCATAGGTGGAAGTTGTTCTTCAAATCTATGTAAGATTAGAGAGCTTAATGCAAGAAGGATGTTCAAAGTAATGTACTTTGAATTTGAGACTTCGTTTCCATGAAATTGCTCTCCATTGGAATACTCAGTAATGTTTGTTGGCAAGTCTTTGTGACTTTGTGCATAATCATTACGAGAGGATGAATGCATATAAGTTTAGAATCTGACAGCTTTCGTTAAGTGGTAGGAATTTGGAATTCTTACATTTACGATAAAGATTTGGGATTGTGAAATGAGCATCATTGGAATCATGTTCCGTTGATCTATTTCACAAAGTAAAGATCATAGTTAAACATAGTGTGCATACTTGGTGTATGGCATGACTAGTGTTTAGAAAACATAGTTTACATGCTTGGAGCATGGGACAACTATTGTTTTAATTCAAGTATAAAGTTGATTATTTGAAACATTATACAATGAATAATGAGTAATCAATATGGTGTTTAAATAAAAGGTGTTTTATTTACTCTCAAAGGTGCTTGGGACCATAGAGTGATTAGTATTATTCTTGTGTTTCACTTTGCATGTTTTGACTTCCAGAATTGCTAGGTTATTCTTTCCGAATGACTAAGTTATTCAAACCTTCCACAGTCGATAATACGTTGGAAGTAGGTATTAAGGTAAGACTGTCATGAATCGGGTTTGTAGATGTCCAAGGTAGTGGACATAGTAAGAGTTACTACAACATTCATGAGTACTCCTGGAATAAGGATTCGAGTATTGGATTAAACCCACGCTCATTTGACTCACTTCATGGATTTTATCACGAGTGATCATGAGACGATAATATCTTATATTCTTCAAACCTAGAGATATGACTTGTTGCCTATGAGTTGGTCATACATTGATTGCACGTAAACACATTTGGTCACTCGATGTTATAAAACGTACCTTTGTGTATGATTCAACAAGTAGTAGAACAAGCATATGAGTCGAAGTTTATCCATTCCTTTTACCCTTAAAGGGATAAAAGCGATATCTGTGGGCCCCTCGATGATTTGGTGATGACAAACATAACTGCTCGGCCGGGCCTGGACTAATTTGATTTGTTCAATTAGTCAGTCGTCATAAATCGGAAATCAGGAAACAAAAAATCGACAGAGATAATGATTATAATCCATGTCTCAGTCTATATGATATCTAGAATGGAGGAATATATTATCCCTTATCTAATGGACGTGTCATTGATTTGTTCAGATTTCGACAGCGGCTTTAAGAGCTACGATTGCTAGTCGGGTCTTGGAGTCATACGCAATAATAGTTTTAGACTTATCCAAGTGGGAGACTGTTGGATTAGGTGTCTATGCCCATAACTATTATTGGTATGTATTCGACCCGAGAGTAGTATGGTCCATTTGACTTGCATATCATCAGGACAATTTGTTAGGATGGACTTTTGAGAGAAGGTTATTTATGGTTTATCAATATATTATATAATATATTAATATGAAATCATATGTTTTAATTAGTATTGATCAAGAATTGATTTGGAATTAATTTAGTGGTCAAAAGAGACTAATTAAATCTATGGGGACTAATTATGGTAATTAGTTATATTTATATGTGTTGGGCTTATGATCCATGTTGGACCAAGTTTATGTATGGATACATAAAGAGTTGGGCCACATGAAACATGGATCATAAAATCCATGGATATGGGTTTGGGTTATACCCATGACTCTTAGAATTCAACACATATAAATACATATGTTATGACCTAAAACCTCCACCCCTAGTCACCCCTTTAGTGTGTGTGCATGGTCTTGGAGTTCATGAAGGTTTTAGAGTGCATGGAGATTCTCTCTCAAGTCCTACCTTTGTCCTTGATGTGTTGTGACTTCATTTGAGGCTCTCACACTATTGGGGCTAAGTTCTTAAGGCCAAATACATCAAGACTTCCAGCCACACAAAAAGGTATGTTACACTATCTAGTATTTTATGTAGTTTGTATGACAATTGCATGCTAGCTATATGTTCAATACCTTGGAAAAACATTCGCATGTATAATTAGTGAAAACATAGATCCAAGGTATTTAGGGTTGTATGTGCACCATAGGATGTTGTATTATACCAAAACCCAACACTTGAAGTGCGAGTTTTGGTTATGAGAGGTTCAGTTCCTTGGACACCTCGTTAACCAGGATGGGATTTTGGTCGATCCAACCAAAATCGAGGCGGTGATGCAGTGGGAGGTTCCGAAGTCTCCCTCGGATATCAGGAGTTTTCTGGGTTTGGCAGAGTACTACTGGAGATTTATTTAGTATTTCTCCAAGATTGCAGTACCCCTCACTCGTCTAACGAGGAAGGGGGTGGATTTCCGGTGGGGCTCTGAGCAACAGTGTAACATCCCGAGTCTAGGTATACTTCGTAACCCTTGATCATTTGAGTAATTGGCCATTTTAGTCCCTTTATGAGAAAAGGTGGTGGATGAGTACGCGGGGCATACGCGAGTGTACGCTCAGCGTACTCATATGCGTGCATTTGATGCGGAAGCCACCTAGTACGCTGGGCGTACCAGAGGGTACGTTGGGCGTACTAGGCCCAGAGTGAAAACCCTAATTTAGGGTGAGTCCCCTATTTAAAGGAAATGATGGCCTCATTCCTGGCCACCATTCTCAGACACCAACCCTCCTAAACCCTAGTTTTCGTTCTTAGAGCTTGTGAGTGCATTTGAGAGCCTTGAGAGCATCCTTGAGTTTCTTTGGAGTGAAGAAGGAGTCTTGAGGAAGAAGGAGTGGGATTTCAGGCCTTGGATATGAGCTTATCTGAGTGTGGAGCTTCACTTTGAGGTATAAAGCTCAAAGCTTTTTCACTCTTTTGGTTTTTGCATCATATTAGGGTATTTTAGGGTTTTGTCCCAAAAGATGGAGACTTTATGTGATATTGTACTCCAGAGACTATGATCCACCCTCTTTGAATGTATTTTGTGGTGTAATGCCATAAAAATCCAATCTCGGTCGTTGGAATCAAGCTATGCAAGAGCTATGAGCTTGTTGAGAAAAGAGAGTGAGTGTTTGGTATGTTTGTGACCATTCCAGCCATGCAAAGGCTTAAAGTCACTGACTTTATGGAGTAAGAGCTATTAGGGAGTCCATATCTATGAAATCAGCCAAGGTCTTAACTGATTAAGACCAAATGAGTGAGTAGGGTGAAACTGGGACGTACGATGGGCATAATCCCAGTACGCTCAGCGTAGGGGTCGAGCATCCCCGATGCCTGCATGGCAACCGAGTAAGAGAGTAGGTACGCGCAGCGTACTCCCTGCCGTTGACTTTTGGTTGACTTTTAGGGTTTGGTCAATTTGTGGACTATTAAGGCCATAGAGGGGTAAAATGATATTTTTCCCTTCTATGAGTTTGTAGAAGGCTTAGTTTAGTTTCTGTGAGAGCCTTATTAATTAGGGATTATTATCGTTGTGTTAGGCGGAGGCTAGACCAGTGATTCGAGTTCGAGATTATCCAAGTTGTTACGAGGTGAGTCTTCTCACTATACTTACCTTGAGTGGTAATCCATGTGTGACCAGAGGGTCTTATGTCCATATAATGTGTATTCAGATATTCTACTATTCGTCTTTGTGATATATATGTTGTGTATTATATTGAGTTGTTGAGTTGAGGGACCAGAGGGTCCATCTGAGTTGTGGGACCAGAGGGTCCCACTGATACACATTTGACCAGAGGGTCTTATCCGAGTATAGCCATGAGAGGCTGATGAGATATGAGTGGTATTTTGGGGAACTCACTAAGCTTTATGCTTACCGTGTTATGTGTTATGTGTTTCAGGTACTTCTCAGGATCACGGGAAGGCGCCGGCTTGATTGTACACACATCAGAGATTTGAGTGATGTTTTGAGAGGATCCCGGATTTGCTATACATACAGTTTTTGAAAATGTGCTTTAAATTTGAAAAAAAATTGGTTTGAAATTTTACGCTGTTACAAGTTGGTGTCAGAGCCTTGGTTTGAGGGATTCGGATGCACCTTCGGGTATGTCTGGACTCAAACTGAGGATTTGAGAAAGATTTTCAAAATAAATGAATTTTTTATAAAAAAAAAGAAAGAGTTTAAAGAGAAATCGAGATGGAGCAGTGTGTACAATCAGCCAGAGCCCGAACGGTGATTTCCCAAAATACCCTTACTTAGTGTGTTATGAGATAATTATGAAATGATAGTGATGCATGATAGAGAATGAGCTAGGTATTTCATATATTAGGGCTAGGGTTGCCTGATTTGTGATGCCTTAGCTTAGGGTCATTGCTACCTGTTATGTGCTATGAGTATGTGGTAAATGAGAGTAGTGAGCAGGATCACTTATGGAGAGAATTCTGAGACGAGAGTAGTCTGATGTTCGAGAGAGATAGAGTACTTGGGAATTAGAATCCTAGGAGGAGGACTTGGGGTGACTACAGGCTGGGTGTGGAAGGTAGTATTGGGCCCGTACTACTAGAAACACCAGATCTGTATGCGACCCAAGTAAGAATCCTTAGGAAACTAAGGAACAAGTAGGGATGAGTGATCGAGTGTGAGTATACTCGAGCGAGTCTATAATGATTTTGCGTTGTGTTTCAGATGCATCATGGTGGGTACACGCCACAACCCTAGAGGCAGTGGGACTAGTGATGATGAGATTCGGAGGATGATTCACGAGGAGGTGGCCGCAGCTATCCGAGCAAAGATTCCCGAGATGTTTGGGTCTATTAAGACCACCCTGATTGAGACGTTTGATGAGCGATATACTGCTGTCACTGAGGCTGCTGCTTCTGCCGCCACTGCAGCTGTCGCCGCTGCTAGGTCGCAGGGAGGTGACTCGTTGTTGTTCCGGGAGTTCAACGACACGAAGCCACCAGATTTTGATGGGGCACAGGATCCGACTGCTGCGATGAGATGGATCTATGATATCGAGGGGTGTTTTTACACATGTTCATGCCCAGATCACTTGAGAGTTCGGTTTGTTCGCTTGGGAGTGAAGGACTGGTGGATGTTTGTGATAGCCAACTTTACCTCTGCAGATCATGCTGCAGTGACATGGGAGAGGTTTGTTCAGATGTTCTGAGATGAGTATGTTCCCCCGGTAGAGAGAGAACATTTGACACAGGAGTTTCTGTGTCTCAAGCAGAAGACAGAGTCAGTGACTGAGATTTCGAGGATGTTTCACGAGAGGGCGTTGTTTTGCCCTTAGCACGTGTCCACTGAGCAGGCACGTGTGAGCCGATATTTGAGCATACTGAGGAGGGATATACGAGAGTTCGTGGCGAACTCGTCGTACAGGACATTGGCCGAGCTTCAGGCCAATGCCAGGAGGAGGGAGATTGAGCTTGAGCTGCAGACCAGGGAGGAGGAGGAGTCCAGGGGTAGGGACCAGAGACTAGTACAGTCGCAGCCGGTGACGAAGCGAGCTAAGCCCGATGATACCAGAGCTGGGGTCCAGAAGGGCCGGACTTGTGGCAAGTGCGGCAAGAGCCATGAGGGTTCATTCCGTGCGGGGATTTGCTACAAATGTGGCAAGGAGGGGCACATGGCGAAGGATTGCCCCAAGGGGTTCTTGGTTTGCTTCCATTGCAACCAGACCGGCCACCGGAAGGCCGAGTGCCCTCAGCTCGTGCAGGGATCAGCCCAGGGATCTTCACCTGCTTCTTTGCGTGCTACTGAGAGTCGGCAAGCAAAGGCAGAGACACCGAGGGTTCGTGGGAGAGCCTTTCAGCTGACAGCGGAGGAGGTCCGCGCAGCACTTGACGTCGTGGCCGGTATGTATTCTTATTATTATTCTTTTGAGATATTTTGTGCTTATATTGTGTTGTGTATAGGTACTTTTCTTGTGAGTTATGTACCTGCTTTGGTGTTATTTGACTCGGGTGCGAGTCGATCTTTTGTGTCCGTAGCTTTTAGTCGTCACATCAGCATCCGATGTGAGGCGTTGAGTCGACCTCTGAGGGTTTTTATAGCCGACGAGCATGCGATTTTTGCTACTGACGTGATCCGTGAGTGTATTCTAGAGAGTTTTGGTGTTAAGTTTCTGATAGACCTGGTACCGATCGTTATGGGCGATGTCTGTGTCATAGTGGGCATGGACTGGTTGAGTCGATTTGGAGCTGTGATAGACTGCGAGCGACAGTTAGTGACTATACGAGACCCTAGTGGGGGAGTACTTACGGTGTACAGAGAGGTTACTAGATCTGGAACAGCTTTCTGCTCTACTGCCAGAGCAAGACAGAGTTTACAGCAGGGATGTATGGGTTTTCTGGCGTACGTGATGGATACACGGGCTGCTATAGGGAGACCGAGTTCTATCTCCGAGGTTCCGATAGTGTGCGAGTTTCCGGATGTATTCCCCCAAGGAATTGTCGGGTGTACCTCCCGAGAGGCAGGTGGAGTTCCGGATTGATTTGATTCCGGGTGCGGCGCCTATTGCCAAGGCACCCTATCACCTTGTGCCGCCAGAGATGCAGGAGTTATCCTCACAGCTCCAGTAGCTGCTGGGGAAAGGGTTCATCAGACCGAGTAGCTCACCATGGGGAGCTCCGATACTTTTTGTCAAGAAAAGGATGGTTCACACCGGATGTGCATTGATTACCGGGAGCTGAACAAGTTGACGGTCAAGAACTGTTACCCACTTCCGAGGATCGACGATTTGTTCGATTAGCTGCAGGGGGCATCTTGGTTCTCCAAGATTGATTTGAGATCTAGATATCATCAGATGAGGGTCTGCGAGGAGGATATTCCGAAGACGGCTTTTAGAAATCGTTAATGGCACTACGAGTTTGTGGTGATGCCCTTCGGGCTCACCAATACACCAGCGGCGTTCACGGACCTCATGAACCGGGTGTGCAGGCACATGTTGGATCGATCGGTGATCGTGTTCATCGACAATATTCTTATTTACTCGAGGTCCAGGGAGCAGCACGAGGAGCATCTTAGAGAGGTTTTGGGAGTTTTAAGATTAGAGAGGCTATATGTCAAATTCTTGAAGTGTGATTTCTGGTTACGAGAGGTCCAGTTCCTGGGACATCTCGTTAATCAGAATGGGATATTGGTCGACCCGGCCAAGATTGAGGCAGTTATGAGTTGGGAGGTACCGAGATCTCCGTCGGAGAGCAGGAGTTTTCTTGGTCTAGTCGGCTACTATCGGAGGTTCATCAGAGATTTCTCCAAGATTGTCGTTCCTCTCACCAGGTTGACTCGAAAGGGTGTTGCCTTACTTGGGGTCCCGAGCAGCAGGCCTCATTTGATACCCTTCGCCAGAGGTTGTGTGAAACCCCGGTGCTAGCCCTTCCCGAGGGAGTGGAGGACTTTGTGGTTTATTGTGATGCTTCTATAGTTGGGATGGGCGCGGTGTTGATGCAGAGGGGGCACGTGATAGCATATGCATCGAGGCAGCTGAAGCCTCATGAGACGAGGTATCCCACCCACGATCTGGAGTTGGGGCGGTGGTGTTCGCCCTCAAGATTTGGCGCCACTATCTTTATGGTGTCCGATGCACCATATACACGGACCATAAGAGTCTGAAGTACTTGATGGATCAGCCCAATCTGAACATGAGGCAGAGAAGATGGTTGGATGTAGTGAAGGACTACGACGGCGAGATATTATATCACCCAGGCAAGGCTAATGTGGTAGCCGAAGCCTTGAGTCGCAGAGCCGAGAGCACTCCAATTTGGGATGTGTCTATGAGGATGACGGTGATGACTCCGGTCTTAGATACCATCCGAGAGGCTTAAGTGGAGGCGATGAGACCGGAGAACCGCAAGAGAGAGCGTGTGATTAGGCAGGTTTTTGAGTTTGTGGTGGACAGCCGTGGGCTTATGAATTTCCATGGGCGGATTTGGGTGCCCTATACAGGTGGAGCTCGCCGTGTATTGTTGGAGGATGCACATAGATCGAGATTCTCGATCCACCCGGGAGCCACGAAGATGTATTTGGATCTGAAAAGAGATTATTGGTGGCCCTGTATGAAGAGAGATGTGGCATGGGTAGTTGAGAGGTGCTTGACCTGTCGCTGGGTTAAGGCCGAGCACCAGCATCCTCATGGCAAGCTGCAGCCACTAGAGGTTCCCTAGTGGAAGTGGGAACAAATTTCCATGGACTTTATCACCAAGTTGCCAAGAACTGCCCGTGGGGTTGACGCAATTTGGGTGATTGTAGACTGGTTGACGAAGAGTGCTCATTTCCTTGCTATCAGTGAGAGCTCTTCTGCAGAAAGGTTGGCCAAGATCTACGTACGAGAGGTGGTGGCACGGCATGGGGGTACCGACATCGATAGTGTCAGATCGGGATGTGCGTTTTACTTCCAGGTTCTGGAAGAAGTTTCATGAGGAGCTGGGTACTCGACTGCACTTCAGTACAACTTACCACCCTCATACAGACGAACAGAGTGAGCGGACGATTCAGACGCTCGAGGACATGCTGCGTGCATGTGTTATGGACTTCGGGGGAAGTTGGGACACTTATTTGCCATTGGCTGAGTTTTCATACAACAACAACCATCATTCCAGTATTGGCATGCCTCCTTTCGAGCTTCTTTACGGAAGGAGATGTCGAACTCCCATCTGTTGGGGAGAGGTGGGGCAGAGAGTGATGGGAAGCATTGAGATAGTGCTCAAGATGACCGATCAGATTCAGCAAGTCAGGCAGCGATTACTGACGGCCCATAGTCGTCAGAAGAGTTATGCAGATCGGAGACGATCCGAGCTAGAATTCCAGGTTGGAGATTTTGTCCTCCTGAAGGTATCCCCATCGAAGGGGGTGATCCGGTTCAGGAAACAGTGCAAGCTGGGGCCCCGATACATTGGTCCTTTCAGGGTGACCGCCAGAGTGGGTAAGGTAGCTTACCGGTTGGAGCTACCTGTAGAGTTGAGTCAGATTCATAACACCTTCCACGTGTCCCAGTTGAGGAAGTGTGTAGCCGACGAGACTGCAGTGGTACCATTATAGGACATTCAAGTGGATGCGAGCCTGAATTATATTGAGAGACCGATTGCGATTTTGGATCGGAAGGTGAAGGTTCTGAGGAACAAGGAGATGCCCCTGATTCAGGTCCAGTGGCAGCATCGGAAGGGGTCCGAGTCGACTTGGGAGCCGGAGTCAGAGATGCGAGAGCAATATCCCCGAGTTATTTTCGGAGCATGACTTCGAGGGCGAAGTCTGATCCTAGTGGGGGAGAATTGTAACATCCCGAGTCTAGGTATACTTCGTAACCCTTCATCATTTGAGTAATTGGCCATTTTAGTCCCTTTATGAGAACAGGTGGTGGATGAGTACGCAGGGCGTACGCGAGTGTACGCTCAGCGTACTCATATGCGTGCATTTGACGCGGAAGCCACCTAGTACGCTCGGCGTACCAGAGGGTACGCTGGTCGTACTAGGAGCAGATTTCGATGGATTTCATCACCAAGTTGCCGAAGACGGCAAAGGGTCTTGATGCTATTTGGGTCATCGTGGATCGATTGACCAAGAGTGCCAATTTTCTGGCAGTTTCGGAGGGCTCGTCGGCCGAGAAGTTGGCCGATGTGTATATTCGTGAGATCGTTGCTCGACATGGGGTTCCAGTCTCTATTGTTTCAGACCGTGATGTTGATGGGTTTTGAGCAAAAGAACATCCTATGTGCACATGAAAAACCCTAAATCTTTGGATCTAGGTTTCTCTATTGTACATGCAAACTTATCCAAAGCTTGTAAACCCTAATCTAGCATACAACAAAACTAATTAAATATCAAATAAACTAGTTAGATGAATACCTTAATGGTTGATTGTAGATCCTGAAGCTTTAAGAACCTTAGCACCCCAAATGTTGTGCCTCTAATGAATTACAAACACCAAAAGCAATTGGATGAAGCAAGAGAGAGAGGGGAAGGAAACAATCGGCTCCAAGACTCCTAGGGTTTTAGTGTAGCCGAAATCTCATGCCCAAGGGTTCCTTATATAGGTGTAGGAATTAGGGTTTCCGTGATTATCCTTATCTGGTTACTTAACCACCAAGCAGCCCAAGGATAATTCCAGAAGCCCCTTGGATGAATTCCTAAGGCCTTATCCTTAGAATTCGTCCACCCTATACTCTAGGGTTTCCTTACCCAACTTTGCAACTATCACATAATTACAAGTTCAATCCCCTTAATTCAATTAACCTCTTTTGACCACAAAATTAATTCTTAATTAATCCTTGACCAATGTTAATTCAATAAATATGATTCCTCTTTTAATATATTATTCTTATAATATATTAATAAACCATAATAACCTCTTTCTCTATTATTCATCTAGTCAATTTGCTTTGGTGAAGGCAACCCAAAAGGACCATGCACAACCGGGTCAAGTACATACCAAATATAGTTACGGACTTAGACACTAATCCAACAGATGTTCGGTTCACCTCTCGTTTCTAGCAGAAGTTCCATGAGGAACTGGGCACGAGACTGCATTTCAGCACAACTTATCATCCACAGACCAACGGCCAGATCGAACGGACCATTAAGACTCTCGAGGATATGTTACGAGCATGCGTTATTGATTTTGGTGGGAGCTGGGACTCCTACCTACCTTTGCTGAGTTCTCCTACAACATTATTTTTCACTCCAGTATTGGTGCTTCGCCTTTTGAGTTGTTGTATGGGCGGAGGTGTCGTACCCCAGTCTGTTGGGGCGAGGTTGGTCACAGGGTCATGGGTCGGACCGAGGTGGTTGTACAGAATACATATATGATTCAGCAGATAAGGCAGAGATTGCAGACTGCTCAGAGTCGGTAGAAGAGCTATACCGACCGACGGCGATCTGAGTTGGAGTTTCAGGTCGGTGACATGGTGTTGCTGAAGGTCTCACCTTGGAAGGGTGTGATTCGCTTCAGGAAGAGGGGGAAGTTGGGCGCTCGCTATATCGGCCCATTCCGGATTGTTGCCAGGGTTCGCAAGGTTGCGTATAGATTGGATCTTTCGGAGGAGCTCAGTCAGATTCATAGCACTTTCCACATTCCACAGTTGCGAAAGTGTGTACTGGATGAGGATGCAGTGATATCATTGGATGACATTCAGGTTGATGAGCGCCTGAACAATGTTGAGAGGCCGGTGGCTATTCTGGAAAGGAAGGTAAAGATTTTGCATAGCAAGGAGATACCTTTGGTAAAGGTTCGGTGGCAGCATCAGAAGGGATCTGAGTGGACCTGGGAGCCCGAGGCCGAGATGCGGGAGCATTATCCGGATTTGTTCACCGCAACAGGCTTCGAGGATGAAACTTATTTCAAGTGGGGGAGAGTTGTAACATCTCGATTCCCAGGTATGAGAATTTTTATTAAGAGCGCAAATTTTCCTTGGAACTCGTCGAGTTCATAGCCTCAACTCGACGTGTTAGAAGTTTTTGGGCCGCGGATCTTTTTGGACCAACTCGACGAGTTGGAGAGGAAAAACTCGACGAGTTGGTGGCTGATTATGAAACCCGAATTTTTAGGGTGTTGCACCCTATTTAAAGGCCTTAAGTCCCATTGTTGGACACCCTAATCGCCTCCTCTGTCCAGAACCCTAGATTTCGTGCATTTTACCCCCAAGTTGAGTGTGTGAGCTTATAAGTTGCTTATTTTGGTGTCATTTTTGGAAGAGCTTGAAGTTGGTGGTGCCTAGCTTGAAGGGAAAGCTATAGGTCTAGAATCTCCTTTTGTTTTGCTACTCTTTTGAGGTAAAAAGTTGGAACCTTGCTCATGTATTGCTTAGATCTCTTCCTTGGAAGTTTATTGCCATATTTGACTCATTTTTGGATTGTTCACGGGGTTGAGCATTTCATGGAGTTATCACTTTAGATCTGGACATTTGATGGCCTCGTTTGGCTTAAAGTTGCAAACTTTATTGAGTTCTAGGCCTCTTTCTTGCTTAAGATCCCTTGTTAAGTCTTTCTTGAGTCTTGGAAGCTCCTTGTGTCATGCATGGACGTAAATTTAGCAACGTTACGTGGGTTTCCAACCCTTGGGTATAAGATCTACCTTTTAAAGCATTAGATTCGTCAAGAAGGGGCTGAATGTGTTAAGACTGGGAAAACTCGACGAGTTGTCCTGACAACTCGACGATTTGGCTAGGGTTTTCCCGCTTCTCTGGATACTAAAGGAACTCGACGAGTTGCTAGGTGCACTCGACGAGTTGGGTCAACATGTACTGTTGACCTTGATTATTGACTTTGACTTTGACCACGGTTGACCAAGTTTGATTTTGAGGGCATTTTGGGTATTTCAGGGTTTTGATAGAAATGGTCACATGGTGGTTGTAGGCATTTGAGTCCGGAGCTGAGTTTGGAGTTGGATTTTACCGTTTCAGCGTTACTTGTGAGGAGAGTATTCCTCATTGTACTTGTTGGGTCGAAGGCACCAAGGCCGTCCCTTTTTGGATTGTTATCCTGATTATCGTATAATTGAGTATTGTAGTAATTGGTTAATCTGAACTCTGGTATATAGGATAATGATATGCTTATTGATCTGTATGATATGTGTTTGCCTGTTGATTGATTATGTGATTATGAGTTATGTATATGTCGACATGTGTCTGTGTGGTCGGGTTGAGGAAGTCCTACTTTGTGTTGAAGGCTAACAGACCCAGGGCGGTCCGGATAGACTGAAGGCCCTGTAAGGCGGTCCAATAAGGCCGAAGGCCCGACGAGCAGTTCGGATAGACTGTAGGCCCTGCGACGCAGTCCAGTCATGCCGAAGGCTTGCGAGTAGTCCAGATAGGCTGTAGGCCCTGTGAGGAGGTCCAGTCAGGTTGAAGGCTCATTTATGCATGTTGTTGTCTGTTATGTTTTGTGGTGGTATTTTGGGGAAGACTCGCTAAGCTCTAGGCTTACAGTTTTTGATTATGTTTCAGTTACCTCAGATGATCGCGGAAAGGCGAAGGCGTGATCGTGCATATCCTCATGTTGGCTTTTGTGATTTTCGGCAAACTCTGATATTGGATATATTTTGAAAATAATGATGATTTTTGGGTTATTTAAAAATTTAAAATTTTTCATGAATTTTATGGATGTTACACCGTAAAATTAAGAGTGACGAAGTTACAGAGAAGTGAGAGTGTTCTTCAAACCTTAACATTGAAAAATATGAGAGATTGGTAGAGTTGATACCTGACCTGAATCAAATGGATGAAAATGGTATCAAATAAGTCATCTAATGGTGTTGTTGTATTAGATGAATGAAATTAGGTTAAAGAAAAGGGGGAGAAAATATGTTGAAGAGAGATGGAGTGTATGCTCTAAAGGGGTGCATGAGAGAAATGAGGGTACCATGGAGAAGATGGCCGATAATAGTGAAGGGTTCATTACGAGTTGGGGTTGGGGATAATGGCGATGTAGGTGGTAGGTGATGGGGAGATTAGGGTTTCACAAATAAAGAATAGGGTAAGTGATGGTTGAAGGAAAAAAGAGGTAGAACGACTACGGTGATGGTCATAATTCCAGTAGTTAGTGTATCTTTGATAGAGAGAAGAAAGAGACGGTTGTGATGCAATGGTGGCTTGGTTTAGGGAAAAAGGGATTACCGGTTCTTGGTGGATTTTGGAGTGGTGGTGAATTGCAACCATGTTTGTGGATTCGGAGGAGAACAAGATCGTAAAATATATGAGGAGATGGTGCCAGAATAAAGGAGATAGGGGCCTAGAATAAGGGAAGTTTGGTATTAACTATCAATCTATTAAATCGAAGTTTGAAATTGGTGTGCAAACCTTTGACTATCTGACTGTTGACTAAATAAGATTTTAATGCATAAAATGATTGTACATATCAGAATTAGGTTTGTACGACTTAAAATTCAACATTTGACCAAATATGATTTATAAGGTATAATAGAAATGGAAAAGTGAATATACCCTACAAAATATATAAGTTTAGGTACCCAAACCAACATTACTATGTCGTTTTTGTATCATATACTTATTGTAATCGTACAAAGTTCTTAAAATTCAACTCTTAACTTGATTTACTTACAAGATTTTTAGAAATTTCATCATTATCTTCGTCTTACATAATTTTTATTTCCAACTATTATATATATATATATATATATATATATATATATATATATATATATATTATACCTTATAAAGCATCTTTAGTCAAATGCTGAAAATTAAGTCGTACAAGGTCATCATGCAATTTGTAAAATCATTTAAAGCATCTTATCTATCTGGTCAACCATTGAAAAGGTCAAGAAAAATGGGTTCAATTAACCAATTGTTTTTGGCAAATATATCGGCTTTTGACCTGCCATTCTCATTTGAATTCATCAGTCGCCGCCTACAAAGTGACTTCCCCCTTTTTCCTCAATCAAACCCACCAACACACCATCCTTTATATCTATTTATTCTCTTGGTGCTTCAATTTGACTTGCACCTATTTGTGTTCTCTGTTTCATCATATCTCGATTTTTTCTTATCTCAATCGACTCATGTTTTACTGTATAACACATCTATGGCTCAAGCTGCATCACTACAATCGCAGCCACTGCTCCCACTATTTGTATCAAAATCCATAAATCCAAATCGATGCTTGTTCCACCTGCTTTCATCTATATCTGACACCGATCTTGCTTCTTCTTTGACCACCGTTCTAGCTCTATGGTATGTTGTCTCCAACGATCCCTAATTTCGTATGCGTTTGATTTTACGTTTTTATTTAGTAATTTTTAGTTCCTCTCTCCCCATCGTGCATTTGGAGCACCCAAGCTCTTCGTCGTTGATGTGGATGATCGGTGATTATCATTCACAAAGGACCTTGGTTCAGATGCCACCATTGAATTCTCAAAAAACATTCAGGTAAGCTTCTTCATTCTTGAACTGCTCCCCTATATTATCCAAGTTAAATTTCTTCTCAGTCTTTTTTGGCCCAGTCAGCTACTTATGGCTATAAAAACCTACAAATAGTGTTGAGAAAACTTTTGCTCTTCCTGTCCCATTCTTGATAAAATCCTTCCAATCTACAAGTATACTTCTTTTTCTTTATCATTTTCATGTTCTTTTCAAATTAAGTGGAATTCCATTTTCATTACATCATGAACTACCCCTGTAAGGAAGTCATTGTCACATTGAAGGAAGTAGGTGCTACATGGATCCAGTTTGACGAAGCTTCCCTTTTGAAGGATCTTGATGGCTACCAATTGGAAGCTTTCACCAAGGCCTACTATGAACTAGATCATCTACTCTAGAGCTGCCAAACCTTTGTTTCTCTATCCATTTCTTTTTCTTCTTAATTTTTATACAGATAATAAGTGTGAAACGAATTGCTGACTCCTGAAGTTGTTTTGGTTTATAATTTCTAGGTTTTATGCTCTTCATGACCGTTCTCAACCAGATGTGCTAGAAGTAAAAAAGGTTATTCAATTTCAGTATTTATGATTGAGAAAATGCGGTTTAATCTATTATTTATGCTAGCCTAAAATTTTATTTACTTAATTTTCTTGTATTACTAAAGTGTTTGATGATTAATCACTTGATCCAAAATTGATGGTCATGAAAAATGTGCTCACAACTTTGTACTTGAGAAGGCTATTGATATGATTTAAGAAAAATAAGATTATGGAGAAGTTGTCCATCTTAGGTAGAACTGGATGTCATAGCTAAGTGGTAAGTCTGTTCATTACTTTTTCTTTGTTTATTTTGGGCACCTGATCTCTTGGGTTTCTTGAGTATCAACCATATTATGCTTGTAAGCTGCAAAGTTTATGTATTACTATGCATTAGCTTGGCATAATTAATTATATATAATTCTAAAATTATACTACGTTTACTAGATAAGAAATGGGGGGATGGGATTAATCTAATTGTTGTTGATAAAATCATTTTAACAAAAGTTCCATTATTTTTTTTTCTTTAGTCTGTTAAATAAGTGAAAGATTAGAAAACTAATAATTTATTCTTAAACAAAGGATGCGGAGCAAGAACCATGTTGATGGGGTAGGTGTTTAAAAAATTAATCTATACAGATATTTATATTAATAATAAATGTAATAATCATTGAATCTTGGCAGGTAAGGTGGAGGGTAAAATAGCCCATTTCAGATTCAGGGTTATTCATGGGGAGGGGGAGCGATATATTGGTCATTTTAAAGAAGATTGTGAATCTGTATATATGTGAGGGGTATATTGTTCATTTTAATAAGAGGAAACGTGGTTGATTCTATTTTATTCTTAGTTTATGAAGACACATGGGAAGGTGATTCAAAGGAAGTGGAAGCCATTTCATCGGATTTGGTTTGAAAGACATAAGGGTATGTATGTTTTTCCTTTCTGAATCGATATCCTTTTAGATTCGCTTTCATTTTGTTGTTTTTTTTATGTTTGGAAGAAGGTAGGTATCACTTAGTATTCATTTTATTGTTTTTTGTATTAACAATCACTGAATCGATTTGATATTTTAGTTCCCTAAATGCATATGAGTGATTTTACTTCAACAGCCTAACAACACATGAAAGAAGGGCTCCACTATATATTTTAGTATCTTGTGATAGGAAGTTATTATATCGTTAAGGAAGGTCAAAACACGCTCAATAAAAATGAGTAACTTTTTATAAATATATGTAAGGAAGTTTTCATCTCTCCAACACATTATATGGGTTAAATTTCAATTCCAGGCATAATTTTCTCATGAGAGAGTATCTACTGGTTAAGTAACTCACATGCAAATGAGTTGATTCTGCTTTGTCTGTTGTAGCTATGACTGCTGAAAGTTGTCTTCTTCCTCATCCCTATAACCAATCTTTCACCTAATTTTAACAAACCCTCCAATCCATGTTGATCAGTGATGTATGTTTGTTTTTTATTTCTTTTTGTTTGGTTTTATCTTATGGATTATTTAACCTTTTCATTTTCTTAAACAATAAACATACAGTTTATATAAGCTACATTGGTAGAGGTATTTATCTCTAGCTGCATTTTGAGTTTTTTGAATAAAGATGAAAATTTGGCTCGACCCGTTAGGATTCCATACCCATACATTTCTTTACTACAACAATCCTATAGTATTTATGAAAATGTGAAATAAGGGCCTCGGAGAAACTTGAAGTGATATTGTGATGACTTCTGCTTGTAGATCTTATTGAATATTTATGGAAATGTCATCCATTTCTACTATTCCTACTATATGATGAATATTCCATTTCATCAAAGTTCCAGTTGAAGACTAGAGTTTGCAGTTGTAACTGATAAAATTTATTTCTATACAAAGTTCTATTGTCTTTAAAATATAATTTTTTTTGTTATATGAGTTGTTAATTGTACTTATAGAATATGTTTGATTAACATCTTTAACAATTGTAGCATAGTAAATTTCCAATCTCTTCAAATATTTACATATTTTTCTTAAATATAATAACATATTATATAAAAAACGTGAAGACAATTTTAAAAACCATATACTGTTATTTGGACTTATGAAAATTAACACACTTTAGATATCTATTATTTAAATAGAGAAATTTATATATAATATTGTAATCAAACATATTTAACAATATGTTTGGTTCATCCTTTATCATAGTTGTAGACGTCACAAATTATATATCATTTTGGTAATTTCAATTAAGTTGATAAATATAGTTGTCAAATATCAGTTTCATAAATAAATATATTGTTAAGATTAATTTGTTGATGAAATCATTTCTGTATTATCTTAATTAAAATATATACTGAATTTTTTTGTTTATCTATCAAAGAAATTGACAAATTATTATAGATTGATAATATATTATTAAGATTAGTTTGTTTTTGGTGAAATTAGAAAACATGATTGATAATCCGGGCTTCTAAATAACCATTTTGGATCTTATAAAAATGACAAATATATATATATATATATATATATATATATATATATATATATATATATATATATATATATATATATATATATATATATATATATATATATTCTTTCGAAATTATGACTAAAGAACAATAGTTTTGCAAAAAGGTTTTTGTCAAATTACTAATGTCCATGACATTATTTTCTTGAACATTCAATCAAATTTTGATTACTTTTATAAAATCAAATTTGAACGAACCCGTGGCTTATAGAAATTATTGTAACTAAGCAAAACTGATAAAAGATTTTCTAATATCCGTCCTAAGAATATATATATATATATATATATATATATATATATATATATATATATATATATATATATATAAAAGAAGCATTAATTGAAGTATTAATTATAAAAAATATTACTATAATTAATTGTGATAATCATTAATTATGTACTATTACCATAATTACATGTAAAATACATTAGATATAAAGAATATTATTTAGGGCTAATGTCATAAAACCCTCAAGTTTTCAGGGTTTTGTCGGTTTTGCCCAAAGTTGAATTTTATGTCCGTTTTTATCCTAACATTTTCGAAAAAATGTTCGGTTTTACCCTTTTACCGGTGATAACAGGTTACCATTATATTAACTTCGCAAAAAAACCCTTAAGTTTACAGATTTTTGAAGTTTTTACCCTTAAGTTTATAATTTTTTAACACTTTTACCATATGTATTTTTTTTTCATATTATACGTATTCAAGCAGAAAAATCATATTTATAAACGAAAAAAATTTAATTAAATATTGTATTTACATTTTTTAATGTTAATTCTTTATATATATATATATATATATATATATATATATATATATATATATATATATATATATATATATATATATATATATATATGTGTGTGTGTGTGTATGAATTTTTTTTTCTTGGATAAACCATTTAAGATGTAAAAAAACAAATCAATATGTTTTTAGAACTACAAATACATATTTTTATGTATTTAAAAGTATACATATCAATAAAAAAACTTGTTCATTCATAAACATGTTTATATAAGTATATACATATATTTTTAGAAGTGTAAATATGTATTTTGATATATGTTTTTTTTAAAGTATAAATATATTTTTAGAAGTATAGATACATATTAATATATAAAAATGTAAAAATATGTATTTATACTTCTAAAAACTATATCTATAAAACACATATTCATAATTCTAAAAATATTATTTATCTTTTTAAATGGTATAACCATGCAAAAACACAAACACACACAAACAAACAAATATATATATATATATATATATATATATATATATATATATATATATATATATATATATATATATATATATATATAACATTAAAAAAATATAAATTAAATATTTAATTAAATATTTTTTCATATATAAATACGATTTTTCTACATAAATATGTATATTATGAAAAAAAATATACTTAGGGTAAAAATGTAAAAAAAATTATAAACTTAAGGGTAAAAACGTAAAAAAATGGTAAACTTAAGGGTTTTTTTTGCGAATTTAATATAATGGTAACTTGGAAAACCTGTTATCACCGGTAAAAGGGTAAAATCGAACATTTTTCCGAAAATGTTTGGGTAAAAACGGACATAAATTTCAACTTTGGGTAAACTCGACAAAACCCTGTAAACTTGAGGGTTTTTATGACATTAACCCTGTTATTTATAATTAATAATTATCACATTTAATTATGGTAATATTCTTGATAATCATTACTTCAATTAATGTTTTTTATATGTGCTCTTAAGACATATATTAGAAAATCCCAATTACTAAATTTCCGAAATTATATTTGTTGAAATTATTTGTCTAATAGATTTTTTTTAGTACGTTCCAATCATTTAATAAAATTAAATTTATAAATATCATTTTCTTTCGTTTACTACTTTTCATATATTATTGTATTATATTGTATTGTTTTTTAATTATATATGTTTATGAGAATTTTAAATTAGGTATATTAAAACAATATAAAAATAATCTACCAAGGAAAATTACAAATGCTTCCAATTACTATAAATGAATCTATCAATATGGATGTATCTAATCTATCAACTCGATAAAATTTAATTAAATTAATATAATTTTAATAAAATTAAATTTATAAATATCATTTTCTTTCGTTTACTACTTTTCATATATTATTGTATTATATTGTATTGTTTTTTAATTATATATGTTTATGAGAATTTTAAATTAGGTATATTAAAACAATATAAAAATAATCTACCAAGGAAAATTACAAATGCTTCCAATTACTATAAATGAATCTATCAATATGGATGTATCTAATCTATCAACTCGATAAAATTTAATTAAATTAATATAATTTTAATAAAATTAAATTTATAAATATCATTTTCTTTCGTTTACTACTTTTCATATATTATTGTATTATATTGTATTGTTTTTTAATTATATATGTTTATGAGAATTTTAAATTAGGTATATTAAAACAATATAAAAATAATCTACCAAGGAAAATTACAACTGCTATCCAATTACTATAAATGAATCTATCAATATGGATGTATATAATCTATCAACTCGATAAAATTTAATTAAATTAATATAATAATATTAACATTTTAGTCCAAAAAAGCAAAACAAACAATGATATGTCTCACATATCAATAATTAGTTCAATTCAATCAATTTTCTAATAATACGGTAATAAGTACTACATTCAAATATTGTTTTTTTTACAAATGTGTTATGAAAAAATTAAAATCATATATTGTTATTGTCATGTTGTACAGTTTGGCATGATAGTTATAGATAAAGAAAATAGGCTTAATGATATTACCTAACTCAATGTAAATGTACAAAAAGATATGTTTCATATGTGCAACATGATTATTACTTTATCATGACATATATTTCATCCAAAAAAGTTAGTTACAGGAAAAAAGAAAAATAAATAATAAGATATTTTACGAGCAACGAAAAGCGAAAATAAGACGAATAGCTAATGGAGAAGTAAGTAGTCAAAACATGACACATATGACAAATGTGTCTAAAGGAGAGAGGACTCTAATGAATATTACTAATGCAACTCCAAGAAGTGTATTATATTTTGCCAAAGATTCGTTTATATCCGTCTGAAGGTAACATGTTCTCATTCAAGCAAAAGAGAAAACAATTTCTAATTCAATTATGTTTTGTGATGGCAATCAATAAAGCTGGGGGACAAACAATTCCAAATGTAGAGATTTTTCTTCCAGAGTCAGTTTTCTCTCATTTCCAACTTTATGTGACATTATCTAGAGGGATATCGCGTGTCAATACAAAAGTATTACTGAAGCCTGACGAACAATCCAACTGCAATGAAGTCTATACATTAAACATGGTGTATAAAAAGTGTTGCATGATTAATAATGCACAATCAATCATATGTTTAGATACATTAGTAAAAGATCCAAACTTTTTATTTTTAATTGTTATTGATTTCGTTTATGCTAGCATGACTCTTATTGATAGTTGTTTAGATGTAGTAAACTATTTGCGCAAAAAACTAATCAACTGTAGAATTTTTTTTTCGAAAAAACTATTTGCACCCGGCGCTTGGCGCGGGCAGACGACTAGTGTGTGTGTGTGTGTGTATATATATATATATATATATATATATATATATATATATATATATATATATATATATATATAGTTTGGTAGGTGTTCGGCAAAAAATATGATGTAAGAGGTAGATAATTGTGAAATTTCTAAAATGTTGGAACTAAATCAAGTTAGGAGTTGAATTTTAAAAGCTTTGTACGATTACAATGCATATATATATAAAAACGACTTGATATACTATCTATTATATGTATAAGTTCATGTTCCTCATGAGAATGTTATCATAGAAGGTTCATAAATTGACATTTTATTAATAAGTTCTTGTTTATGGTCATGAGAATGTTATCATAAATTGACATTATATTAATAAGTTCTTGTTTATGGCCGTTGGATGAGGATGATATTATAAAAGGTCCATAAAATGATAATGGTGTCCATTATATGTATAAGCTCTTTTTCATGGTCATGAGAATGTTATAATAGAATATCCATTGACCACGCAATCCAGAAATGTTTTGCTTTCAAACTCGGGACACATTTATTCCAATACCACTTCCATTTTCTTCTCTTTTTCTTTCTCTCTCTAGAAAATGTTTCGTAATCATTCCATATTCCGGAACATATAATCCATATCTGGTGGTTTGCTATCATTTTGAAATAATGTAACGTGAACCAACCATGGGCTGGAGTATTAAAATTTTAATAAAAGGGCTTACATCGTAATTAGATACGAAAATATATTTTATATCCAAATTATGTAAGTGTCTTTAAATTTGAAAAAAAAAATTGACAAAGAAAAATTCATAACTACTAAATAGTAGTATCAATCTTTTCAATAATCAATATTCAAAAGTTTTCAAATAACCATAAACGTCGATTTGTAATCAACAACTATCTTGTTAGTATTAACATATGTTCCATTTTATAACAATTGAATTACATATTAAATAATAAAAGTATAATAGAGTTGTGTTTTTCTTTGTTTAATGAAACAAAATCATCTATGATTTTATCCGTCAAAAATTAAATACATAATTAGAATAAAAAATGGACAAGAAATGGGCTTCGACATGTGAGTCATGTTGGCGGTGGGTCAGTCCCTTATGTATGCGCTTGAATTGAGGTTATTATATGCTTAAAATGTAAAAGCAATGGGTCTCCCCATTTTCTCCGCAATTATTAACCATATATTCGTCTAATACAAATTATTTTTTTGGGTTATCACACTCACGTAAACCGCGTCTAATCGTTAATTTATAATCGTTGCTAACCTGAGCCATATTTATTTTGATCTTGGGCGTATCTTATTGAACATCCCGATTCTTTGGTCTGGATTTGCTCAAATTTAAGGCTAGCATCAACATGTGTTAAATAACTATGCAAGGTTACAAATTTTATATGTGTGTGTATTGTTTATTTTTTATTAGAGCCAGAATAGAGTCTCTCATAATTCAACACCCAAATTGTCATTCTGTTTATAGATATATCATTTACATGTACGAAATAGATTATCTAAATATTTTGTTGAGTTGTTCATTTCTAGATGTCTCATTGTTGCGTACTTTTTGTTTCAAAACTAGAATATTCGGAACTTTTCACTTCATTAGTTTTAGGGTAAATTAAAAAAAAAGGGCTCATATTAGTTCGTCACAAGGTTCACCTGGAAGGTTAATCACGGAACAATACCAATATTTTAAGAATACTAGGTTGAACCCGGAAGATTATGTGTGAAATTTCCCACCTCAAGCACTAGACTTCCATCGCATAACAATTTTTTGGGTAAATTAGTGAAATGTTCTTTGTGGTATTGTGGAAATGACAACTTGGTCTAAGTGTTTTACCTTACATAGTTCATATAGTGGCTAGCAAGTTTCCTATATAGCAGATTACATAGATGAATTTATATTACCAACCTTCTATTATGCATAATGTAATCGAGATAGTTGACGATATTGATGTAAGATACGTTGTGGGTTCTGATTGTTGTTTGTTTCCAGGGTTGGCCCAAACCCAGTGCAAGTCAGGCCACAACCTAGGGCATCAAATTTTTTTAATAGGGCATCGGATTATGGGTGTCTATGTTATATTGGCCAAAACTCTAATCTAGTCCATTATCCCTAAAGCTTAACATCTAGTCCAAATGAAAAGGAGGCGTTGGGCCTAGTCCTAGTCCTAATCAACATTAGGCAGCAATTGAAATCCATTTGTCATGCACGATTTCTGACTTTCCAATCTCCTAACCAACATCATCATTAATTAAGTGTTTGGGATTGTTTATTGAAATAACTTGCTTTTTCAAAATGCCAATAAATTAAAAAATTATTGGGTATAAGAAAAGTGCTTCTTGAAATGATTTTTGTAAAGGTATAAAAAGGAGGAATTGAAAAGTAAGGAATAGTTGGCTTTTTGAATGACTTTTGACTTTTTTAAATTGAAATTATATTTGTATCTCAAAATACCCTAATATAGCCCATGTTTTTCTCATCTTTGGTCATTTTACATGTATAAGCCTACATCAACCATTTAAAAAGATTTATTGACTTATCGGCTTTTGTCACCATAAAAATTAATCCAAACACTTTTTAAAAAAATCATCTTCCCATCATCCTAAAGTCAATAAGTACTTTTGTCCAAAAGCATTTTTGGAGTTAAATAAGCAAATCCCAAACAGCCTCAAAAAAGTGAAGTTGAAGAAGATGAAGCGTTCGGAGGAGATATCAGTCCGGAGAAGACGAATCAAACACATGCTCGTTAATCTTAATTCTAAAGAAATAAATTTCACAATTCTCTTACTTCTCTCGTTCTCAACCTAAGAAAGCTTTCACACCTCCTAATTTCCTTCTTTCTGAATATCTAATTGTGAATTTGCTATTGAATTGATCCTCTTAATCTTCTGTTCTCCTGAAAATATGATAATTTTCTCTTATAGTTCTCCTCTTATTCTTACATCAGTGAATTGTTGAAGTTTCAAAGGGTTACCGACTTGTAGAACCATCAAATTGTTTTAGTATTAAAGAAACCAAGGTTGTAGTTTTGTTTGAAATATTTGGTAAAATTAGAATTGTGAAGTGTTTTTTATAAGATAATAAAATTTAAATATCTATTTGTCAAAGTTGTGGTTCTTGTTCTACTGTGCTTAAGTTTGTCTCCTATTAATCGGTTAAATATAGATCACTGAAAACTTTAATTGCATGCTTTTATGTTAACGCTAGTATATCTCGTCAGAAAGTTGAGTTTTTTTTGTTTTATTTTTTTTATTTATTTTATTTATTTTTATATTTTTTGGAATTATTCATTTACTTCTAGGGATGAGCATATGACCCGTTGGACCGGACCGGACCGGAAAAAAACCGGGACCGGACCCGGACCGGACCGGATATACATACTAATGGGCCGGTTTTCGGGTTTTGTTTTTACCACTAATCAGGTTTCGGGTTTGGACCGGACCGTATCCGGAATACGGGATTTAACCCGGACTGGACCGGAAATTTTTTTCTTCTTAAAATATATAGATAAGGATATTGAATTATTAGTTAATGTTATATATAACATTATGTATAAAACTTGATGTTTTTATTGTAACATTATTTATAAATCTTGATCAACGTTTGTTCCTATCACTTTACAAGAAAGAATGTATCTAGCATGCTATTTTTTGTTCAAACATGCAAATTTTTTTTATAAAAACATGTCGTTTTTTTTTATAAATAATGCTGTTTTTTGTTGTTTTTTACACAAAAAAGCTGTTAAAATGCAGTTTTTTTATTAACAATGTTGTTTCTTTTTTGTTAAAACATGCATTTTTTTTATTAAAAAATGTAGTTTTTATGCTAAATAGTGTAATTTTTATTTGTTCCAAATGTTAATAAGGTTTGTATTTTTTTGTAGACACCTCATTTGCACGTGATCTAAGTAAAGTCCCGCATTGTACCAATTTCAAAGCCTAGTTCGGTCCAAAACCCGAAACCCGGTTTAGTACCCGAGACCGGACCGGACCGAACCCGAACCCGATACATCCAAAAACGGTCCGGTTTTCGGGTAAGAAAATTCACGATTTTCGGTGTTCGGGTTTTCGGTCTTCGGGCCGGTCTGGTCCAGGTTTGGCCCGTTGCTCATCCCTATTTACTTCCATCAGCTCCTAACGACGCCATAACCCTTTTCTCCCCAGTTTATGTTTCAGTCACCGAACAACCCTCGTTGGGCCTAGAACCATGTCCTCATGTGCAAGCTGGGCCTATATTTCTTGCTCACTTTCTTATGAATCCCTAAGACCCTAACTAGGTAAAAAATTTAATATGATATATTTTTTTCAATATTTTAGGTTTAAAGACTCACATGAGCACCATCTTGGATCACAAAAGAAACTTGGACAGTAAGAAGTAAATCCAAATGCACCTGTAGTTGTAATTTTGTGTTCTTAAGGGAGGAGGGAGTCATTCCCACTCAACCCACTCACATCAGTTTTTCTCTTTCATTTTTCTTCAGCTTTCCCAACTCACAACACACGAAAACTCTATCTTTTTCAACCCATTCAATTAAAAAAAATACAAAACAATCAAAGTAAAATCTTAATTAGAAATAGAGTTACCGCCGGTACCACTCACTCTTCAGCAGATTGTTTAATTGGTTTCACTAACCCACTTCATCATCTCTGTCTACTTTCTCTCTCTCATTTTCTCTTTTACCATGTGTTTTAAGACTTGTACCTTAGTTGTTTTGTATTTTTTTAAATTGAGTGGGTTGAGTGAGTTGAGAAAAATAGAATTTCCGTGTGTTGTGGGTTGTGAAAGATGAATAAAAAAGAGAGACAAAAACTGATGTGACTGTGGGTTGGGAGGGAATGACTCCCTCCTCCCTAATAAAAGAAAAATCTTATAAATTCTAAATTGATTTGAATTACTTGAACTATATAGAAGAAGATATAACTATGCTCGTCACGTTGCTGGAGGATGATAATAGAGCACCGATTGGCATCTATGATGACTCTAAGATGCTTGCTTTGTTACTTGGAATAGTCTCAAACTTCCTACTTTCTCAATTTTAAACAAGAACAAAATATGAATAAAATTAAAAGATAATGAAATGTTTATTTTATCATGTGATTAAATATTGATCTTGTGACTACTAGGGTAAAGGAACAACCTGGTGATTTTTGAAACCATGATGACTATGTGTAGCAATTTTTCAAAACTTGGACTAAATTTGTAGACGAATGCCAGCCCTAAGGACCAAAAATGTAATTTACTTTATAAACTAAGTAAATTACTAAAGGGTAACATGATCATTAAGTTTAACAATTTACTGGTAGATTAAACGACCGAAAGACTGTTTTTGCAAGAAAATTAAACCACGGGAACTAGCCATACATCCAAAAACCGACACTGACCAAAGTTATAATTTTAGCTATACCATAGGGATCATATTTTAGATTTACTCTAATATTTATTTAATAATATAAGCAAACATTTATAATGTCCTATAACACCATTTTGGCTCTACGAAAGCTTAAAAGTTACACGATTTTTTTAACATCGTTCTTTCATTACGTTTGCACCTGTTTAAGAGTTCAAGCATTTGAAGACTCGTCAACACAGTTTTTTTGGAGCCCCATTTTCGATATTAAATCAAGCATAATTATTGTATAATATGTTTAATCAAATCATATTCTAACCCAAGCAAATTCGAATATATATAAAATTAAACCAAAGGGGAGGATATATATATACTTCCAAAAACACTAGGGCCAGAATTAATGATGCTAAAATTAAACTATTTATGAACTATAATAAGTCCATAACCACTAATAACAAAACTACAATCCATACATAAGAATCAAGATTCCATTTTTTCATAAGAAAACATATATAAACATATTTGACTAATTAATTTAACTTATCAGATGATGAAGAAGACGAGACTATTCGATGATTTTTTTCAGTGTACATCACATGAGAGTGATAAATTATGAGATTCGGTTTTAAATCAAAGTTTCTGATGAATACATCCTTATTTGCTTTCTTAACATCTTCAAGAGGCAATATATCTTGAATGGCCTTTGGCATGGGCTCATCTTTCATTATACTTCTCCAATATTTTCCTGGATTACTTCTAGCTTCATTACTACTCACAATCTGATCATGGAAACAAACGGCATGGCAAAACAAAATTAGAGCTTAGAATTATTTCTTCTAATGGAAATGAAAGAATAATAGTATCATATGAAAATAAAATCCTAAAGAAAACATAGATTGGTTTGCGTAAAACAACTTATGTATCCCAAGCTTGAAATTTGAATACTACTAATCATTGTCATCCAAGAAATTATCGTCCTTGAATCAATTAACAAACGACAAAACTTTATCTCATAATTTTTTTGGTTTGTCTAAAAGATTTAAAAAGAAGAAAATCGTAAAAGTAAAAGGTTGCGAGAAATAGCGAAGAAGATGAATTTAGGATGAGTGCATACCAAAAGAAGAGAGAAGAGGACCAAGAAAGTTGAGGGAGTTTTCATCATGCCTTTATCTTCTTTGGTGATGTTGTTCCTTTGCTAGGGTTTACTATTATTTATAGATTGATAATACTTTGACCCAAATCTCTTTATATCTAAATTATAGGTCCCACATTATGTATTTGCAGACCCCATTTGCATAATCATACCATGTCGACAACGTGTTAGATAGCTATATACTGTGTTAAAAAATTATAGATACTAAAGAAACTATGATATTATTGTCAATGTTGTGTAGAAATTACACAAGGACTAGATAATTCACCATCCAACGTATTAGGTGTCAATCTTGTGGTTCGTTTTACAGGTTGATGTCTCGTAGAGTAATCAGCAATTAAAAATTTAATTGGCAACTAATTTATAAAAGTCAAAGACTTAATATATGAGCATGTATTTTGAAAATTAAATTAATACTAAATATTTACGATTACATGTTGGTGCAATCGAGAACTCATATCAAATCTTTCAAAATTCAACACCTAAGCTCTCTCTCTCTCACACTCTCTCTCTCTCTCTCTCTCTCTATATATATATATATATATATATATATATATATATATATATATATATATATATAACATCCCAAAATTTAAGACCAAAACTTTCGTTTTAATTAAGTTATTATATAAACCATCAGTATAAAAACATTCATATTAAAATCTAATGTCAAAACCAAAATGTCAATAATTAAAACGTATTATCATAAAACCATATCAGAGTGTAATCCCAAAGATCTCATGTGCGGAAAACATAGTGTGATGCGCTGCGATCAAACCAGCCCCTTTCCTTTGAAAACGAGTACCTGAAACCAAAACTGTAAACCGTAAGCACGAAGCTTAGTAAGTCCCCCCATCATACATACCACATAATGTCTGTCCCTCGGTATCTTTCAACCGGTATCTGTCTGGCATAACTGGGAGCTGGGCTCCCATTCGGTGTCTTTCAACCGGTAACCGGAAACTAACCTCTCCTTCGGTATCTTTCAACCGGTAACCGGGAACTAACCTCCCATTCGGTATCTTTCAACCGGTAAACGAGGACTTTTTCACCCCTACCAGTATCACATAATAACATATCATAAGCATATTGATCACATTATAACATATCATGCATGGGTTCTGTCTACCCCTTCGGTATCTTTCAACCGGTAACTGCCTTCGGTATCTTTCAACCGGTAACCGGAGACTATTTCACCCCTACCACTATCACATAATAACATATCATAATCATACTGCTAGGCATGCATGGGTACTATCTACCCCTTCGGTATCTTTCAACCGGTAACTAGGGGCTATATCACCCCTACCACTACTAACACATATGTCATAGCATCCTAGCACATAAAGCATATCAGATAACAACACACCAGATAATTATCACAAAGACAATCATCTAACAAACAACTCATACTAATGGGCCGGCATTGTGGCCGTAGACCCACTTCTACTGGAAGGTAATTCACCTCACACTGCTGAAGTCCCGTAGACACAATCCCACACTGCTGAAGTCCCGCAGACTCAACCCCAACTGCTGGATGACAGATTCCCGAACTGTCAACACCAAAATAACACCCAATTAATAATTGGGTTCCACTACATAACCATGAGTACATACTTTGGATAATTACTACATTACTCCAAGCTTGGCTTTATGCAAGCCCAAGGCCCAATCCATAGGCCCAAAGTCAACTAGGAAATCAAAGCCCAACACATGGCCTAATTTTCCAAATTGGGCCCAGGCCTATACATGGTCTTATTCTAAGGCCCAACATCATATAATCATTAAGGCCCAAACTATGGCCCATCTATGGCCCAATTTTCCAAATTGGGCCCAAACCCCTTACATGGGCCTTACCCTAGGCCCATTAAATTATTCTAGTCCAATTGCTTGACTTTGGATGGCCCATTAATAACCCAATCATCAAGGCCCAATACAGAGGCCCAACAATAAACCCAAGTGAAATTAGGGTTTCACATAAAATGACGATTAGGGTTAACTGTTTCTCACTTAACCCATTAAGGACTTAATCCTCTAAGGACTTAATCCATTAAGTCCAATATTGCTTAGATTAATCTTTGCCAATGATTATTATTTAATATCTCAAGTTATTAAATAATTCCCGTGTGTCCCGGTTAATTCCCCAAATTAGGATTTTATTGGCATTAGGGTTTTCCAAACCCTAATTAGGGTTTCTAACCCAAATACTAGCCCATTTATTAATTTGTTGGGCTTTTAGGTCAATTAGGGATTTATTGGGCATATTAGGCCCGCTAGAATATCATTAAGCCCATTAGGGTTTTCCTTAGGTTAATTAGGGTCGATTAGACCCATTAGGGTTTTCACTAAGCCCATTAGGCTTCATTGGGCCCATTAGGGCTTACAAGGCCCATTAGGGTTTCAAGCACCCCAAACGAATCAAACTCACAAGGCAAGCACACCGCCACCCGACACGGCGGCCGGTGGCGGCAGCCACCACCCTACGGTGGTGGTTTGAGATTTCTATTATTCCATTTTTTTGTTCAATTTACAACGTCAATCCGATTAACACACACACACACTAATCTAATTAAAAACACACACACACAACTACCTAATGGTGGCCGGCGGTGGCGCATGGCGGCAGCCACCACCTCACGGTGGTGGTGGTGGCTGTTCTCGTGGATTCTGGCCAAACCAACACCACCAACGTGAAATAACACCCACACACTACACAGATTTGAAGTAGAACACACGCCCACACAACTCACAGCCACCACCCATGGTGGCTGGTGGTGACGATGTAAGGCAGCGACGGCAGGCGGCACTCTAGCGGCAGCAGCGACGACACCGGCATCCCTTGCTCGGAAAACGAACCCAACACCCACCTGTGGTGGGCGGCGATGGCAGCAGCAACTCATGAAGGCGGCAGCAGCGGCGGAACAGCAACGCTTACGGCGGCTGAAACAGCGTCACTCGAACACGATAGCCCCTTCGAGGTGGCGATCAATGACCGGAGCCACGGAAACGATCCATACGGCGGCTGCGCGATCTGTAGCAGTGGCAATAGGCGAAGGAATTCCCGCCGGCGGTCCTCGTCATTATTGGCAAAGAAGTAGAAGCAGTGCACCGTCTCGCTGGCGTCAACAGTTGCGATGGAGGCTTTGGTGGTCCTTGTCGCCGGTGATTGATAGGAATATCATGGTGGCGGCTGGAGGGAGGTATAAGGTTGGAGGATGACGGCTGCATAAAATGGTCGATAGGGTTAGGGTTTATTCCCTATATACCCGACACCTTTAGGCATTTTTCCATAATGCCACAATTAGTCCCTCCCTTCACATTTTCCTTCAAAGCAAGGCCAAAATTTACACTCCAGCCCCCTGACTCTAAAATTCCTTTCAACATAAGTCCAAAGAAATTGCCAAACATCCCCTAGCATCAGAATTCTATTCATAATTGGTCCGGAAGTTACGGCTATTATTATTTATTATATTCGTTTATTTATTTATTAAAGAAATAGGGTGTTACAACTCTCCCCCACTTTGATTAGATTTCGTCCTCGAAATCATTCCTTATCCTTTCTTACACACCCAACTACTCAAGTAACATGGTCATCATCCTGGGCGCACCCTATCATTCCCCGAGGTAGCCGTGACCAATCTTCACATGGCCCTAAGATCCGCAAGTGAACGAATTCCTCATAATAAGATCACATTTACTCCATCTGACATCTACTGTCTCGAGATGGTTTGAATCCCTGACAAGCCACTCATACTGAATCACTATCACGGGATCCAGTCCATTTATCCCTCAACCGACTACTCAACTTTTAATAGCTCGAGGCTCCCACTATAAAACAGGTTCACCGACCTAATTATCCTTGCAGATCACTTATTCTTGGTCGAGGCTCAGCTAATCCCGCTGGGAGTGACTTGTCACTTCCCAATCAACCAGCTTTTCCGTCCGAACTTGCAACCTAAACACAAATACTAATATTGCCAATCGCTGAAACTGTCCGAACATTGAACTGCTTGAAGCAGTATGTTGCCACATGGCTGCTTCCCAACATCTACCGAGACCTACCTAGTCTTAATTTGTTCGCCAATCATCGGAAATACCGGGTTCCGGCCCGACTGCGGAGCCAAAGGACCCCCACTTAGTCGTCTCACACGACTCTTGAACAAAATCCTTCTCTGGAACTAGTTTCCACTAGTTATCATGCCACTGTGACTCTACTACTTTCTGATCTAACCGATCGGGTCCATGCGTCGAATCCTGTCATCATCAAATCCAAGACTAAAAGTGATTGCTACCTGACCAATGGTATCCTTATCTCACACGTCCTTAAGTAGTCCATTGCTTCCCTGATCTCATAACTGTAGTGGCACTCCTACAATCGTATCACTGGCTCAACCTGATCTAGTCCTTTTGGGTAAATCCGAAATCCAATCCGTGGATTTCCATATCCTCAAAGTTGCACCCGAACTGGTGGGTACTCCTGTTCTTTCCGCGTCCTAACAACGCGCTCATGCTATCTACCAACCTGGTGAACGCTGCGGCTACACCCACAGTCTTACATCACTCTAGCAGTATCTGCTAACCTTGTGAATGCTACGGCTACACGTACAGACTTACAACACTTCTATGCTACAAACTGCTAGTGAATGCTACGACTACCCCTGTAGTCTTACAACACTTTCCATACTACCTGATCGCTAGTGAATGCGACGACTACCCCCGTAGTCTTACAACACTTTCCATACTACCTGATCGCTAGTGAATGCTACGGCTACCCCCGTAGTCTTACAACACTTTCCATACCATCTGACTGCTAGTGAATGCTACGGCTACCCCTGTAGTCTTACAACACTTTCCATACCATCTGACTGCTAGGGAATGCTACGGCTACCCCCATAGTCTTACAACACTTTCCATACTATCTGACTATTAGTGAATGCTACGACTACCCCCGTAGTCTTACAACACTTTCCTAACCGGGTCGAACACGCACTCGACCTAACACACCACTGAACTTGAGTCCTAACTGGAGCTCTACCATGGTTCCCAAAATCTGTTATCTGAGAGTCTCGAAGGTTGCCTGCTGCTCAGGCCCTCAACGAAAGGACACTGACTTCTTGGTCAGTCGGGTCAAAGGAACTGCAATCTCGGAGAAGTCCCGTATAAATCTCCGGTAATAACCCACTAGACCCAGGAAACTCCGAATCTCAGCTGGAGACCTCGGAATCCCCCACTGCATCACGACCTCTATCTTGGCCGGATCGACCGGAATACCCTTCTGGTTGACAAGGTGCCCAAGAGATTGCACCTCGCGCAACCAGAACTCACATTTGGAGAACTTAATAAAAAGTCTCTCCCCCACTTAGATCCGATTAAGTCTTCGCGGCACGTGAGAATTGAAGGATTCCCAATCCTTCTCACTTTCTAGTATCCCACTAATGACAACCTGAGCTTACCCAATGCTAACGATCAATTACCAGTCAGACCTTAAGATCACCCATTCTCTGAAATCTTGACGAGTATCCTTGAGATCTAGTCCAGTCTGACACCTCAATCCATCTCCCATGTTGTCAACTATAGGCCTTAATCTTCACTCTGGCTGTCGAATCCTTGTTCCACTTCCAGTCTTGTAGCACCACTGAACTCTAACCGAACACCGCTCATGCGAAACTACAATTCTCTTGGACATCCAATGCCCGAACACTCATGCATCTAACACCCGCTACTGACACTACCACCTTCATGCTACCAATCCTTTCCTAGCAATGGTAGTGCTTGAACTCCAAAGTTCTTCCATAGACAACTGTCAAAAATACCTGAACCACGATAGAACCACTGAACGCTGACTTCACTACAGAACTATCGCGCTAACCCTGACCATGTATCCTCTACATATTACTCCTGCATAGATCCCGACAAAGATCCGGAATGATAACGGTCCACGCGGAACCCATTCCGCAAGATACGTCCCTATGTGGGTTCATCAAGGACCTTTCGGCATGTAGGATGGCATATACGATCCTTGATAACCAAACACTAGCAGAAAACCGACCCGAGATCCGACCTATCCAAACTCACTCATAACTCCAACGCGATACGTATCCCTAACATCCATCTAGTGGCAGTAGAAGATGACATACACACAACATCTGGAGGAATACTGATCACCTTCAACTGTCATGATCAACCCTGCCACACCTGTAGCAGCCTAAACCCTTGGAGTGACGAACTCCC
Source organism: Lactuca virosa (assembly GCF_052849685.1). Classification (NCBI taxonomy): domain Eukaryota; kingdom Viridiplantae; phylum Streptophyta; class Magnoliopsida; order Asterales; family Asteraceae; genus Lactuca; species Lactuca virosa. The sequence continues at coordinate 207,122,349 of NC_136432.1, forward strand.
TCGTGCACTTTCTCGTACGCGTTGTACTGACTCCGGCCCTGCTGGCCTTTCACCCGATGATCAGAAGTCATGGGTCTCTTCCCGGGACCCTCTACTATATGCACCTGGCACGAACCTCTCTTTCCAGGGTGTTCCAAATCGATCTCGCATCTGCAACTTCTTGGAAATCATATCCTTCAGGGTCTGACACCCTGTCATGCTCACTAGCTCGCTTGCCCATGGCTAAGCTGCAACAACTGGAACATCCTCTGTCCCCAAACTGGGTCACAAACTCTTCCCTGAAGCTTCTCAGATTCTCCAAGATTCTCACCGATTCGAGTATGGATCCTGTGCTTTCAGTAGTACGGGCCCAATACTACCTTCCACACCTATCCATACTTTCCTCAAAAATCCTCCCGAATCCTCCAAGTCACTTCCTCAAGCTGGTACACCCAAGTCTCACTGAGCCTCACTACTAACCGACTAAAACATATCCTAGGCCTTCCTAGGTTCCCGTACTCACCCAGTCCTCAGCTGATGAAAGACTTCCCACTAATGTCAACTAGTTACCTCATGAATATAGTCACATGCAACAGAGATCAGATAATCCTTCGAGTAAAAGACCCATCCCTAGAACGGTTGGACTCAGACAAGAGCTGTGCAATAGGGTCAAGTCCATCACTCTGAGATTATCCGGCCTGTGTCCCATGTGACTTAGCATATTCACTTAGTAGCTAACTCAGATCACTGAGAGTCCCACAAAGCACAAATCAAACAACATTCAGACAATGGAAAATCTAAACATCATATTCCAATCAAATCATTCTATCCTCTAATCAGGAATCTGTACATGCAATTCAAAGGCTCATACAATCAGGCATAACCTAAACAAGCTATCCTATTACTGACTGATCAGTACTAGCATGCAAGTCTACAAGCACATACAATAGGCATATAAGGCATCCTCCTAGATCCTTAGCCCTAATCTAGCATGCAATTCTCATAATCATATCATATCATATCATAACATAACATGTATGGGTATCTTGGGGAAAACTTACTTGAGCTCGGCTGATTGCACGCATCACACACCTTGTTCTTTTCAAAGTTCTTTTCTCTTTTCAAATTCTTTTCAAACTCCTTTTTATAAAATGGTTTAACTTTTGAAAAATTCTCATACCAAGTCCTTAGTTTGAGTTCAGACACCCCCGAGAGTGTGCCCGAATCCCTCAAACCAAGGCTCTGATACCAACTTGTAACATCCCAAAATTTAAGACCAAAAATTTCGTTTTAATTAAGTTATTATATAAACCATCAGTATAAAAACATTCATATTAATATCTAATGTCAAAACCAAAATGTCAATAATTAAAACGTATTATCATAAAACCATATCAGAGTGTAATCCCAAAGATCTCATGTGCGGAAAACATAGTGTGATGCGATGCGATCAAGCCGGCTCCTTTCCTTTGAAAATGAGTACTTGAAACCAAAACTGTAAACCGTAAGCACGAAGCTTAGTGAGTTCCCCCATCATTCCACATACCACATAATGCCTATCCCTCAGTATCTTTCAACCGGTATCTGTCTGGCATAACTGGGAGCTGGGCTCCCCTTCGGTGTCTTTCAACCGGTAACCGGGAACTAACCTCCCCTTCGATATCTTTCAACCGGTAACCGGGAGCTAACCTCCCCTTCAGTATCTTTCAACCGGTAACCGAGAGCTAACCTCCCCATTCGGTATCTTCCAACCGGTAACCGGGAACTAACCTCCCCTTCGGTGTCTTTCAACCGGTAAACGGGGACTATTTCACCCCTACCACTATCACATAATAACATATCATAAGCATATTGATCACATTATAACATATCATGCATGGGTTCTGTCTACCCCTTCGGTATCTTTCAACCGGTAACTGCCTTCGGTATCTTTCAACCGGTAACTGGGGACTATTTCACCCCTACCACTATCACATAATAACATATCATAATCATACTGCTAGGCATGCATGGGTACTATCTACCCATTCAGTATCTTTCAACCGGTAACTAGGGGCTATATCACCCCTACCACTACTAACACATATGTCATAGCATCCTAGCACATAAAGCATATCAGATAACACACCAGATAATTATCACAAAGACAATCATCTAACAAACAACTCCTACTAGTGGGCCGTCATTGTGTCCGTAGACCAACTCCTACTGGAAGGTAACTCACCTCACACTGCTGAAGTCCTATAGACACAATCCCACATTGCTGAAGTCCTGCAGACTCAACCCCAGCTGCTGGCTGACAGATTCCCGAACTTTCAACACCAAAATAACACCCAATTAATAATTGGGTTCCACTACATAACCATGAGTACATACTTTGGATAATTACTACATTACTCCAAGCTTGGCTTTATGCAAGCCCAAGGCCCAATCCATAGGCCCAAAGTCAACTAGGAAATCAAAGCCCAACACATGGCCCAATTTTCCAAATTGGGCCCAGGCCTAAACATGGTCTTATTCTAAGGCCCAACATCATATAATCATTAAGGCCCAAACTATGGCCCATCTATGGCCCAATTTTCCAAATTAGGCCCAAACCCCTTACATGGGCCTTACCCTAGGCCCATTAAATTATTCTAGTCCAATTGCTTGACTTTGGATGGCCCATTAATAACCCAATCATCAAGGCCCAATAAAGAGGCCCAACAATAAACCCAAGTGAAATTAGGGTTTCACATAAAATTGGGCCCAAACCCCTTACACCGCCACCCGACACGGCGGCCAGTGGCGGCAGCCACCACCCTACGGTGGTGGTTTGAGATTTCTATTATTCCATTTTTTGTTCAATTTACAACGTCAATCCGATTAACACACGCACACACACTAATCTAATTAAAAAAACACACACACACAGCCACCTAATGGTGGCCGGCGGTGGCGCATGGCGGCAGCCACCACCTTACGGTGGTGGTGGTGGAACTCATGAAGGCGATGGCAGCAGCAACTCATGAAGGCGGTAGCAGTGGCAGAACAACAACGCTTACGGCGGCTGAAACAACGTCACTCGAACATGATAGCCCCTTCGGGGTGGCGACCAATGACCGAAGCCACGGAAACGATCAATACGGCGGCGGCGCGATCTGTTGCAGTGGCAACATGCAAAGGAATTCCCGCCGACGGTCCTCGTCATTATTGGCAAAGAAGTAGCAGCAGTGCACCTTCTCGCCGACGTCAACAGTTGCGATGGAGGCTTTGGTGGTCCTTGTCGCCGGTGATTGATCGGAATATCATGGTGGCGGCTGGAGGGAGGTATAAGGTTGGAGGGTGACGACTGCATAAAATGGTCGATAGGGTTAGGGTTTATTCCCTATATATCCGACGCCTTTAGGCATTTTTCCATAATGCCACAATTAGTCCCTCCCTTCACATTTTCCTTCAAAGCAAGGCCAAAATTTACACTCCAGCCTACTGACTCTAAAATTCCTTTCAACACAAGTCCAAAGAAATTGCCAAACAGCCCATAGCATCATAATTTTATTCATAATTGGTGCGGAAGTTACCTTTTAACTCCCATTTCCAGATTTTAATACATTCGAGTCCCGAAAACAACCACTCTTATCAACTTACTAGGACCTTAAAGCTAAATTAAAATAATATAAATTACATCTCGGGGTTTTACGGCCATTATTATTTATTTTATTCGTTTATTTATTTATTAAATAAACAGGGAGTTACAATATATATATATATATATATATATATATATATATATATATATATATATATATATATATATATATATATATATAAAGAGAGAGATGTGAGTTCAATTGAGAAAATAAAAAATATTGAGAAAGCGAGATTCTCTTTTAGCCAATGTTTTCAGAGTGTGTTATTCATAATCGTATTTTGTGAGAATGAGAACGAATGAATAATAATCCGTGAGATCAATAATGAATGAGAATTAGTAAGAATGCATGATAATGACAATAGGTATATGATGTTAAACGTATTCATATTACTAAACAACCTATTCTCTTAGTCATTCCTATAGAATATCACTGTTCACACATGTCCATACAATAGATGTCATCCACATTTGAACAAAACCCTATATATATATATATATATATATATATATATATATATATATATATATATATATATATATATATATAGTGAGGTTTAATAGAGAACCATTATTAATAAGGGACCAAGGAACCAATCGTGAGCGTCGTAAATCATAATGATCAATGGCCAACGGAATGGATGTATACTTGTACAGTGGAAGACATACACTGGATTATACGATAAAACTCATCTCTCTTTTTCGTTTAAATTTTTTTATCCACGTTTTTTATCGAAAAAAAAAACAAATATACCATTGTTCACGATTTTTCGTCTTCTTTCAATAGAAATAAATGTTGATATATCAAAAACAATTTTTTTTCGAAAAAAAACCCACTTTGTTTTGTTGTTTTTGTCCAATATTTAAGTTTATTTATATAAAAAAAAAACTAGTTTTATACCAAAATTTTGAATTTGTTTGTCCTCTATTAATCAACATCAACATCGATTAAAAAAAACTTGATTAGTTCAGATTCACATTGTGAATCTAAACTGTAAATATTTCAATTTTAACATTCACAATGTGAAGCTGATTTACTATTTCAACTCTTTGATCATTCATAAATTAAGTGAAATTTATTTAGGAATCGAAATATCTTCATGTAGTTTTATAATATTTTAACATTTTGATTACTCGTAAATTAGTTTTGTAAAATCAACAAATAGATTTATTCACATTGTGAATCTGAACTGTATATAATTTAGTTTCAGAATTCACAATGTGAATCTGACTTACTATTATTCACATTGTGAATCTGAGTAGATTCCCTATGTCAATCTCAGCAGATTCACAATGTGAATACGAACAGAAATTTTGATGTTTTTTTTTAAACATCAATATCAATCTATGGTTAAAAAGTACCAAAAAATATGAATTTTGATATATTTATTATTATTTGAAAAAAAAATAGAATTTAACTTTTTAAAAAACAAAGAAAATGAAGTGATTTTTTTTGAAAACAAAAAGTTCATTTTTTTATATCAATATAGATTTCTATGGAAAAAGAAGGAAAAATAATGAACAACGGTATATTCGGTTTTTTTCGATAAAAACATGGCCAAAAAAAATTAAACTAAAAAAAAATGGATTTTGTTCTAACCTGTTGCATGTGCGTCCATTGTAAAAGTCTACAACTCTTCCTTTTGCCGTTGATCGCTTTAAATTCCGACGCTTTGGATTAGTTCATTGGTTCCTTGATTAATAATGATTATCTATTAAATTTTTCCCTATATATGTATGGAGTGGTTCAAATAAAAGCAAAAAAAGGTTAGAAACTTTAGAATTTATCATTAAGGTATAACAACCAAATTGTTTCATGTTTTCAAACAAAAATATTCATCCAAAAGTTTCACATTTTATACATTAAAAACCATGGGTTTACTTTAGCATTTACAAACACAACTGAGTAAGTACACATACTTAGTATAAAACATATCCCGTTGAATAACTTAACTATTACAAAGGTTTTCACAAATGTTGATCTTTACTATTAAGCCAACTCATACTTCTCCATAATTGTCTTTCCTTTACTTTGAGTTTTCATTTCCTACTTTTCACAATTTACACTCAAAAAATAAACACAAACTTAATGAATAACTTAACTATAACATTATCTCGTTGCGACATAGTATTATTATATAATCATATTAAGTTAACCAACCTCAACTTCATAGAATGTCCTTATTAATGATCTCTTTTATACTCATTTAATTCATTGATATTGCTAGTATAACTCATTAGGAGGCTCACATCTTATTTAGAAATGTCATGTACTCATGTATGACTTGGTTATCATATACACCATACTCTTTGAATGCTTACAGAATACTTGACTTATACTAATTATAATTCTTATTAATATACTCTTATAAAAAGGGAATAACTTATATAATCACTCATTTCAACAAAGATATAATTATACAATTCTAAATTGCATATCATAATATATCATATGAGTTAAAGTTAAATTACTCACCCTTGAATGGGTTAAAAAAAGCTTGTTCCGATTCCTTGAGATCCTTTTCCAGTCCTTGCTTCACTGAAACCTAAACAATAACACATCTTTTCAAGTGTTATGAATCATTTTATAAATTTATCCTTTATGTTTAATCTCAACACACCATTAAATCATATCATTAAATCATAACACTCAGTTATGTAATAATATTAATAGCTCCTTATCTAAACGATTTAGGTGTCTTACTACATTAAGACATAATCTCCCACTACTGTAATACCCTTCTTCGTATTTCATATTTTCATTTTCTTTCTTTAGTTTCATTTCACTTTCATAATGCTTCTAATACAACTTTAAATACCCTATTTACTCATATTCTGTGGATTATTCATCTATATTTTATTAAACATATATTGAACTCAATTCCTCAAAACCAAAAACTTAAAATATTAGGGTTCATATCAATTCCATCTTCAATTTCAAGAAATTACATACTAATATAACTCAATAAACTTAGAATCATGTTATTATATCTTTTACTAACTGTTACACTTCAAAATTTCAACACAAAATTCGTTTTCTATGATTAGGGTTAGGAAACCCCAAGATCACTTCAGCCCAATTTTTAAAATTAGTTAACTTATAAAGCTTAATCTTGATTCTAGAAGTAGTAGACAATACTTTGATAACTTGCTATTAATCCCTCCTTGTCTCTCCCTGAAATTTTGGTCGAAACCCCTTTTACTTTGTATTCATCTACTCTGGAATGAAAATGAAGAATGAGAGTTCTAAAGAACTCTCGTCTATTTTTTCCAATTTTTACCCCTTCAGCGACGTCGTGCCGCGATTTTACTAGAATCGCGCCACGTCACATATTGTCACATTATTTTTACCACGTCAATATTTCTTCTCTATTTATGCCACTTTCGATTCGTTGCTAAAAATTCGTCATAAAATTGTATGGAATTCTATTTTCAACCGTGTTGTGGTTACCCTAACTGTACCATAATATTTTAAAAGTACGTTGCCTTTACTATTCATTATACATCAACCAGTCTTGCCTCTTAAAACACTTCTCGGTCTCTCTCCCACGACACCATAGTTTTAGTTGCAAGAGTTTCATTCTTTAATTTTCCCCATTGTGAAAACAAGATCAATGCGCAGGGACAAGGTTTAAGAACTCAAACCTTGAATGAATGCTTAAGATCAATGTCTGCTTACTAATAGATGTTCTAGTCAAGTCTGGAAAGACCAGACAAGTCTAAGTTAATATATTCAACAAAAGATCAAGACATAAATGATGATTGAGAATAAATGATCAAGGTAAAGTTAATAAATGAAGAACAAGAATATTTTGAATGAACTTAGTATGAATGCCAAAAGTGAGTAAAAAGATCCATGGATGACTTGTATTGAATGCTCCTATAAATAGGAGTGAATGTTACAGCGAATTAACCCAAGTGTTTACATAGGACCGGACAAAAGACATAAGTTTGACATTCTGATTGTCCAAATACAACTTTAGACTAAGTCCTATGAGACGTTACATCAAATACAAGACAAAAATAATAAATGCACAAAAGTCAAAATGACTTCATTCCGGACAAGTATTATTCTAGACATGAAGGTTGGTTCCGGATGAACATGCATTCCGGACGTGAGGATTAGCTCCGGAATGCCTTCATTATTCTTTCCTTCTTACTTGGTCCGGACAGGTTCCGGAAAACTCTTCATTTCGGAATTCACACACTTCGGAATAAGGAGTTAGGATTGCTAGAGGTTCACTTTCAGGTTCCAACAATCTCCCCCTAAGTGAACTTAGCAATCCAACAGGCTTAGTTCATTTCTTCCTTGATGAAGGTGTAGGCTCTGAACAACCATTCCCGCACCACAATGTACCACGCCAGTTGACTTACAAACTTTCCCTTGACCTGTTCAGAAGCATCAGACTTGGACGCCCGGGATATGAACTTCTTCAGAGCTTTGGTCGGAACTAGGTGTTTATCAAGGACTCGGAAGAAGTCCTTCTTGTTTGTTCTTCTGGTGGTGTAGACAAACCCTAGAACCGGTTCTTCAATCGGACCATCTGCAAGAATTTTAGCTTCCGGAAGAACAAAGTCGATCTTGGCAACGAATTGTTCGGTTCCGTAGAGGTGTGCAAGCTCGTAGTCACATCGGCAGAACTCAGCAACGTAATCTTTAAGAAAGATGAGAATTGCATGGTAAGCACCCATACTGATGTCATCCTTTTGATTTTCTATGAAGTAAGCAGCTAGGGTGAGGATGTCGTTCAGATTCATTGAAGGAAAATCCGCATCAGTAACAGTCCGGGGAGTTGGCTTGTTCCGGAGGAGGTGGAAACGGAATAGGGGACAATTCAGCTCAAATTTTACGAAAAATTTTCTTCCGAAGCCTTGAACTTTGGTGATCCTCTTCCTTGTCCACACTTCCTTGAAGGGTTGAGCATTCTTTTCATAGAAGGTTTTGAGCCTTTCTCGCTCTGTCCGGATGATCACTTCCAGATTATCGTTTGGGTGAAGCGGAGCAAACTTAGTGTAGAATTTGCTGTAAGGAGAAAGAGGAAGATCCAACTGATCAATGTCATTGGTAGGAAGATCGTAGTAGAGGGTTGGGATGATTTCCTGTGCTTGAAGAATGCCTTCATGACAAAGAGGAGAGATGCCACGCATCGGATCGGGGTTGTCTTTTAAAGCTTGAATCCGGATGCTGTCCTCTAATGCCTTATGAATTTCCTCCTGAGACCATCCATATTTTTGCTTGAGAGGAGGTCCGGAGTGGAAGACTTGTTGTTCGGAAGTCATTGGTTTCTTCCCTTTGTCTCTTTGAAGCGCATCAATGACCAGCTTCATGTTTTCATCAATGATGAATTTCGGAGTGGGAGTTGGAAGTGGTTCTTCCAGAATTTCATCAGGTATCCGGAGGGGAGAGCCCTGGTCGATTGGAGCGATTACTGGTTCCGGAATGGAAAGCTGAACTGAAGGAGTGGCTCGGAAGGCTTGAGCGGTCAAGTCTGATTTTGCCTTAGCCATTTTAACAGCCATTTGAAAGCGTCCGGAAGAGAGGATGGCCATGAGACTGCAGACCAAATCCTCTTTTGTTCTTCAGTCATTTCCTTAGGAATGTACAAATTTGGAGCTTGAAGACCAAGAACTCCTTTGGGAGCTTCATCCGAAACATATATGTCTTCATTTTCGCTTCCTTCTCCTTCAGTGATCCCTAGGATTCTGGAGACGATTTGAACGTCCTCATCTTCAGAATCTAGGTCCTCATCCTGGAGTGTGAATTCCGTGGCTGGTTTCCATCTTCTGCTTGGGCCTTCTCCCCCTCTTGCATCGGTGAACCTTGGAACCGGTGCAAGCTGCAAAACCTCTTTTAGATCGTCAAATTTGGAGAAGACTTTCTGAAGGCCGGAGGTGAGTTGAAGAGTGAGAACATCATAAGCGTCAGCAGTGGGGGCCTGATCAGAAAAGATGTTTTAATGTGCTGCTGAGGATGGCAATCATCTCATCAAACTTCCTGTTCGGAACATCAACAATGTTCCAAGTTAAGCGGAGAAGTTTGATGAGGACTTGTTGGATAATGAGGTTCATTTCATCTTTCTTCCGGATCTCCTTCTCCAACCGTTGAATTTGTTTCTCATGACGAACATGGGTCTGCTTGATTAGATCGTTGGTAGCAGACACCAGATCATCATGGACCTTGAGCATGGAGGTGATGGTGTTGAGATAATTATCCACCAAAGCGTCGTACTTGGAGTCATCTTCCTCAATTGTGCGCTTGAGCCGGATGTTGATCAACTGATCAAGGTGGGCTTCTCTTTCGGCAACTGATGGTCCGGACTGCTGGGAGAGTGACTGAAGAATGGCATCAAGTTTGGAATCAAGTCCGGAGACTTTTTGATCCAATTTAGAGTTCAGCTCTGTTACGGATTTCTCCACGGATGCCACTTTTTGCATGGTGTCAGAGACACTGGTTCGGATCTCGAGAAGAGCGAAGGGGTCAACGTAGTCACCAGCTGAGGATTCTGAATCAGAATCAGAGTGTTGCGGAGGAGGTTGGTGTACATTCAGATTTGAAGAGGTACCTGGTTTGGTTGCATCATCATCTTCATGATGTTTTGAGTTGGAGCCACCGTTCGGAGTGGTAGAGGAGGAGGATCCGAAGTCATAAGCAGACTTAGATACGGATGCCTTGGATTGGTAGTGAACTGAAGTCATGAGATGTGCATCCGAAATGGTTTTTGCCTCTTCTTCCAGCATGATTTCTTCAGAGATCTCTTCTTCCGGATCGGTATGGAAAATACTTTGATGAGTGGTGATTGGGGGCAGTTCCGAGGTGAGCTCATTGATATCATCAACATCAGTGGGAGGAACATAGGGCAGGTTGCTTTGGATGGCCATATTCCTCATGGAAATAAGCGTAGACTCCACCTGAGCTCTGGTGAGATCCGAACGTTTGGATGCGGCCCTGTTCAAAAAATCTTCCCATAGGGGATCGTTAACACCTGGTCGTTCTGTATGCCTACCGGGTATCAGACCAGTTGAGGCTTCCGGCGGAGGAGGGACAACTCCAGCTTCGGACAACTTGGGGTCCGGAATAGTGGTTCCGGAGTGTGTGCGTGTAGAAGAGATAATGGGATCATCAAAGGTGACTCGTGGGTGTGTTCCAGGGGGCTGCAAGGAACTATGTTCAACACCGGCATCACCCTTTTGGGAGGGTGAGGATGGATTATGTGGTGACTCCCCGTGAGTGTGTGTTTGTGCTTTTGAAACATCGAAGGGTGCCTCGAATGAGTGGGTAGGAAGGATGAGCGGATGACCAGAATCAGCCGGAATGTCATGGGTGTTCTCCTGTTGAGAGGGGGCACTGAATTTGGCTTTCTTTTTGGTCTTAGGCTTGGTAGGAGAAGCCTTTCGTTTGGCTGGTTTCTTGATTTTGGGTCCGGACGTAGTTGGATTGGCCTCTTCCGAGATGGGCTCAACAGAGACAGGGGCATGTTGTGTTGGGTCGAACACAACCGAAGTCTCTAAATGATGTTTCAAATAAGGGGACTCGGAAGGAATTAGGGCCAACATGTGGTCTAGAATTCGTCTGACCGGACCAAAAGAAGATTGGTCCGGAATCCGATAAGATTTAACAAGTTTAAACGTGACACATACCTCCGGAGGGATGGTGTTAACCGGAAGCGGTTCCGAAAGCTCCTTGAAGACTTGTACGATCGTCAGGGCCCAGAACCTAGGGCTTGAAATTTCATTCGGCTTCCGCTTGGTAGCAAACTTGCAGAAGTCTTGCCACAAGACTTCCGGAAGATCAACAACATTCTCGCGTCTGGAGTAGATGTTGAATACGACATTGAGCCAGTCCTTGCTTAAGGTGTCCGTTCCTCCATGCTTTCCGGACAGACCTCTGAGGATGAAATGCATCAATACAGTCCATAGTCCGGATACTGCAGTTTTCTTGAAATCTTCGCTCTGTAGTCTTGAGAATATCCAATGTAGTTCAGAAACGTCTGAAACTCTTCAGATGTTGGTTCAACAATTTTGAAACCCCTTGGGTTAGCTTTAACACCAATCTCCTTGAGAAAGGTCGATTTGTAGATTGGAACTGTTCTGTCACCGAGGATTGGGATCATTAGAGCGCCATCGTTGAGTTGAATGCTGGTGAAGGCACGATGAAGGTGATGAATGGGAAGTGGCGGTTCAGGGATTTTAGTGAGAGGAATGGAGATGGGGTGGTTAGCAATAAACTCGATCATAACTCTTATCGATTCATCGTAATCCAGTGGGTTTAGAGAAAAAAGTTGTGTAGTGTCTCTCAAGAATGGTTCTGGATCGGCGGAGGAAGAGGAACCTTTAGAGCCCTTGGAGGATTTCTTTCTGGCAATGGACTTCTTTGGAGTAGGGGCCGTTTGAGTGTATTCTGGAGAGGACGCCATTGTTGCAGGTTATGAGTTCTTGAAGAACAAGAAGAACAGTGAGAGAATTGAGGAGATTTAAGGGTTTTGAGAGCGTAAAGAGGTAAAAGGGGTTTTGAAAGGGTATTTATAGGTAAGGTAAATGGGTCGGGTAAAAAAAAAGAAATGATTAGTATCCGAGAACAAATGGGTCGCATTTAATGTTTGGGAACGTGATTTGACCGGTGAGGTGAAAGGGTAAAGTAATTTGGGGCTAAAAATGGATAATTCAACCGTCAATTCGATGTCTATTTTATGGGGCGTGCAATCGTGTAACGCAAATCGAGGAGGATCGGATAAGGATCTTCCTGAAAAGTAACCGTTGAGAAAACCGTTTCACCTTATTACCTTTTGGTATTCCGGATGAGTTGTTCCGGACAGTGCATGATACGGAGGGTAAGAGTCATGATCCGGAGCATACTTGTTTCAAAAAAAGGTTCCGGAACAAGTTTTAAGATTCCGTAGCAATTTCGAAATTCCGGAGCAATTTTTGAGAATTTCGGACACTTTTGAAAATTCCTGAGCACTTTTGAAATTCCGGAGCAATTTTTGAAAATTCCGGAGCACTTTTGAAAATTCCGGAGCACTTTTGAAATTCCGGAGCAATTTTGAAAATTCCGGAGCACTTTTGAAATTCCGGAGCAATTTTTGGAAGTCCGGAGCGCATATTGGGACACATTTTCCGGGGGAGGAATTCAGGAGTTCGATTATGAAGTATATTCCGATCATCAAGATAAAGTGGATTATAAATAGCAAGCAATCAATGTGAACTGTACAGTTTAACAAACTCAAGTGAAGGTCAGAGATAAAGACAAGTAAAATGATCCTATGTATTCAGAGAGAAAGTAGTTCCGAAAAAGAGGATCGGAACTAATTTTCTTTCAAAATACGTCTATCAAAGAGAACAAGTCTCTTGAAAGAACTGAGGATCTGGTATCATCATACCCATTTTGTTGAGAAAACCATTGAATTTGGTTTCGTCTAATGCCTTGGTAAAGACATCAGCGATCTCATCGTCAGATGGAACAAAAATGAGTTCAATGTTGCCATTAAGTACATGATCTTTTATGAAATGGTACCTTATATCAATGTGCTTAGTCATGGAGTGCTGAATTGGATTATGAGAAATCACAATAACACTTTGAGAGTCACAATAGATCGGAATGCGTTGAAAGCGGTAACCATAATCCAAGAGTTGAGATTTCATCCACAGAACTTGAGATGTACAGCTGGCAGCAACAATGTATTCAGCTTCGGCTGTAGAGAGTGCAATGCAGTTCTGTTTCTTGGATGACCAACTGACCAAACGACCATCTAAGAATTGACAACCACCTGAAGTGCTTTTTCTGTCGAGTTGAAGACCACCATAGTTTAAATCTGAGTAGGCTTGAAGAAGGAAGCTCTCTTTTGTCGGATACCAGATTCCGAGACTTTTAGTACCTTTGAGGTATCGGAAAATTTGTTTCACAGCCAGAAGATGATACATCTTTGGGTTAACTTGAAATCTGGCACATAAGCAAGTGGAGAACATTATATCAGGACGACTTGATGTGAGATAGAGCAGAGATCTAATCATTCCACAGTACTTCTTTTCATCAACTGAAACACCTGAGGGGTCGGCAAAGATCTTGTGTCCGAAGCCCATTGGAACCTTGGCAGAGGCACAGGTGTCCATGGAGTATTTCTTGAGGAGTTCCGAAATGTACTTTTCTTGGTGAATGAAGATTCCTCTGTTAGTCTGTTTGACTTGGAGGCCAAGAAAGAAGCTTAACTCTCGATTCATGCTCATTTGGAATCGATTGACCATAAGTTTAGCAAAATCAGCAACCATGGATGAATATATAGATCCAAAAATGATGTCGTCCACATAAATTTGTACCAGCATGAGGTGCTTTCCCTTTGATCTTCGGAATAGAGTGGGGTCTAGTAGTCCTCTTTGAAAACCGGAGCGTTTGAGAAAATTAGTGAGAGTCTCGTACCATGCCCAAGGAGCTTGCTTGAGACCGTAGACAGCCTTCCGGAGTTTATAATAGTAATTCGGAAAGGAAAGATTAATGAATCCGGGGGGTTGTTGAAGGTACACTTCAGTGTCAAGTTCACCGTTAAGAAACACACTCTTAACATCCATTTGGTAAACTTTGAAGCCTTTATGAGCTGCATGAGCAAGAAAGATTCTAATGGCTTCAAGACGTGCTACAGGAGCAAAAGTCTCATCGTAGTCAAGCCCTTCGATCTGAGTGAATCCTTTAGCCACCAGCCTTGCTTTATTTCTAATGATCACTCCTGCATCATCTAGTTTGTTGCGAAACACCCATCTCGTACCGACAATGGGATGATTCTGAGGAGGTGGCACGAGAGTCCAAACTTCATTTCGGTCAAATTTTGCCAGTTCGTCTTGCATGGCTGTAATCCAATCAGCATGCTCGAATGCTTCCTTGATGGATTTGGGTTCAACCATGGATATGAATGCTGAGAAATGACATTCGTTTTGAATATTTGTAGCAGACCGAGTCTGTACACCAGCATTGGGGTTACCGATTACTTGGTTCGGAGGATGATCCTTCGTCCAAACATGTAATCATGGGAGTTCTTGTGCAGCCGTCAAACCGATATCGATAGTGGAATTGAGTTGCTCCCCCTGAATGGTTTGAATGTTGGAATGATGCTCCCCCTGAACTTCTGAACCAAAGAGGTTGACATCATCATCAGAAGGGAACTCAAAGAAGTTTTCATTTTCATCATTGTTGATCGGATTGGAATCATCGAAATCAGCAGCTGCATCTTGGAAGCCATCCACATTTGATTCAAGAGAGGGATTAGCATCATTCCCCCCCCCCTCAACCTGAGAAGGTTGAAATGGTTCGGAATTAAGTGGAGGAAGGCTTGGGATCGGACCGAAAACGTTTTGTGAGACTGGGGCTTCGGAAGCAGGAATTGGAATGAGAGATGGTCTGGATCGAGATTCCGAATCAAGAGCGGTTTTGGAAGGGCCAAAGAGAGTTTCAAAGTCAACTTCAAGAATTTTCTGAGGGTTCGGACATCCTGGCGGAGGAGCATCGGACTCCATAATGTGAGTTGTAATGTGAGTAGGGCCATAATTCCGGACGAAGTTGTCATCAAAGGTAATATCGAAGCTTTCTTCCAGAACACGAGTTCTTCGGTTAAGAAATCTGTAAGCTTTCGATTTTGAGGAGTATCCAAGGAAAATGGCTTCATCAGCTTTAGGTTGGAACTTGGTAAGCTGATCACGATTGTTCTTGATGAAGCATCTGCATCCGAAGACATGAAGAAACGAGATTGTTGGCTTCCGACCATTCATTGCTTCATACGGTGTCATGTTGAGGCGTCGATTGATGATACTTCGATTCTGAGTGAAGCACGCAGTGGATACGGCTTCAGCCCAAAGATAAAGTGGTCGATTTGCGAAGTTCAGCATGGATCGAGCAGCTTCAATGAGAGTTCTGTTGCGTCTTTCGACTACACCGTTTTGCTGAGGAGTATAGGGAGCTGAGAAGTTATGGTCGATTCCTTTTTTAGTGAGGAATTTTTCAATGGTGGAATTTTTGAATTCCGATCCATTATCACTTCGGATTCTCCTGACTGGGAGTTTGATAAGAACTTCTATTCCTTTGATAAAATTTATGAGCTCTGAGGCTGTTTCGGATTTCAGCCTTAGGAAGAAAACCCAAGTGAACCTTGTAAAATCATCAACAATCACAAGAATGTATTTCTTATGATGAAGACTTTCTACAGTGGATGGTCCACAAAGATCAATGTGTAGAAGCTCCAATGGTTCCGAAATGGAATTTTTGATGATGACAGGATAACCCTTCTTTGATTGCTTACCACACTCGCAAGCAGCACACAAATGATCATTTTCAAATTTGAGAAGAGGTAAACCTCTCACCATTTCGCCGGATACGAGATCATTCATGTACCGAAAGTTTAAGTGAGCGAGCCTTCGGTGCCATAACCAACTGACGTCAGGAACAACTTTGGAGAGAAGGCAAAGTTGTGGTTTGCCAATAATCATGTTGATATCGAGCGGGTACATGTTCTTGGTGCGAAGCGACTTGATTAAACATTCTTTGCGATCTTCAGTCATTACATAGCTGTACTTTTTGCAAAATTCCACACGTTGATTTGAATCAGTGAGCTGAGCAACACTTATCAAATTATGTTTTAGATCAGCTACATAAGCCACATGTGAAATAGAAAAGCTTCCATTGGTGAGAGTTCCATAACCACGAATTTGTGAGTTTGAATTGTTGCCATAAGTCACGTAACCAACATTTGAAGAAAGTTTTAAATCTTGCAGAAAATCTTTCTGCCCCGTCATGTGCATAGAGAAAGCACTATTAATATACCATATTGTTTCTTGCTCCGAAGCACAAAGTGCCTGCAAAATTAGTGAATAATGGAGTTTTTAGGCTCCGGATTAGACTTTGGGACATATGCACGGGCTTTGGACTTTGATTGTGACTTAGGAACAACTTTGTGTTTCTGGGTGATATTCTTGGAATTCTTTGGAAACAGACAGAATGCTAGCGTTTTTTCATCTATCAAGTAGTCATATTCAATGACTTGGAGTTTCGGAATTGTTTGCTTCGGACCCTTGACTTCCGGAGTGGTGATTACATTCGTAATCTCCGGAAGTGTTGTTTCATCAGTGGGAGTTTTGACTTTCCACACAAGTTTTTTCTTTGAGGTTTGAAAAAGATGTTTTCTTTGCATTTGTGGATTTTCTTGATGGCACATTGGCTTTTGAAAGATTTGGTTTAAAAATTATACCATCAGATTTTGCAACAAAAACGAATGAAACTGTCAGAGGATCTGATGAAGTGTTTCGAGTGGTTTTGGCAGTTATATGAGATTGAGGCTGAGTAGATCTGATGACTTTCTTAGGTTCAACATGACTAAGAGGTTTGGAAGGTCTTTTGAGGATCTTAGTGGGAGCAAAGGAGCTTTGACTATGAGTTGATGCATGAGAATTCCGGGATGAACTTGGTTTGGAATTAGCAAGAAACCTGGAATTTTGTCTAGTCTTAACTTCCTTTTTATGTGCATTTCGAGCTTCTACTTTAGGATCGACAATATCCTTCCTATTCAGCATAGGTTTTCTTCTAGAATGAGATGAGGATTTAGAGGTTTGTCCTACGGATGGGTTCTTAAACTCAGGAGTAATGGGAACCAATTTAGTTTTTTAAACAACTAAGGAATCCGATTCGCAAGAATCAGAGGACACACAGCTTGAGACTTCAACTTTATCATCTAAGGATGCCTATACAACCTCAGAAGTAGTTTCAGTTGTCACCAGATTAATTTCTTCAATCACACAATTGTTCACGTGATTACTTTTAGGAACATAGTCTACACAATTGGTAAGACTGTGATGAAAATCCGTGGTCCGATTCAGGTCCAGGTTTATCAGAGGCGGAAGAGGCGTGGAATCAGGACACTTGACAACTATTGGTTTGAACTTAGGAATTAGGGACTCAAAATGGTCTGGAGTCTCAGGAAGTGGAGACAGAGGAGAAACAGAGGTGTCAGAATGTTTGATATTCAGAACCTCTCCCATGAATGTCAAATTCTGCAATTCCTTCAAGGGACTAACAACTAGTTTTGGAAACTCGCTTCCGAGACCAGGTGCTTTAGACCAAGGATGACGAAATTTATGAGTCATCCGAATATCTGCTTCAAGCATGTCTACTGAATTGTGCAAATCATCTATTTTTGCATTGAGACGTTTGTTATCAGTAATTAAAACATTTCGTTCAGAATAGGTGATTTCACATTTATCTTTCAAAATGATACATTCATCGTTTGACATTACAAGTTCATGCTCTAAAGACTCGATTTTCATTTTTTTATCTTCAAAATGTAACCTAAGACGATTTAGTTCACAATCCTTCTTCTCACTGGCTTCTATGGCAGACTCATAGGCTTTATAAATGGTGTTCATATCTGTTTGGATTTGGGTCAGATAAGGTTCACAAAGAGATAAATCAAAATTATTATCAGAGATCATATCTTTTACCTGCTGAACGATGCTTCGACCGGGTGGATCATTGGTGGCCATGTAGCAGTAGTGAGGTTCAGCAATATCATCATCATCTTCTGTCCCAGAGGACCAATACCCTTCATCACATTCAACCGTTTGTCTGGCCATCAGACACATATTCCTTCCAGTTGCCATATCATCATCATCATCCCTGGAGGACCAATATCCTTCAACATCTCTCGAAACCGTTGTGATAAAGGCTTTTTCACTTTCAGCCATCTCTTGTGCTCTACGGACATAGTAAGCGGAGTCCTTGACCTTTGGCTTTAGTGGAGCATCACCTAGACAATCTTTAGCAAAATGGTTTGCATGTCCACATTTATGACACACAATTTTTGGTTTGTCTGACTTTGAACTCTGAGAGGGTTCCGAAGTAGAGCTTGTTTTAGGGAGGTTAGGTTTGTATGTAGGAGGATTTTCGGAGAGTTTAGGTTCTGGAGCTGAAAATGGTTGAGGATTGTTCTGGTGAGGAGCATGGAATCGGTTTTGGTATGGTTTGTAAGAAGGATTGAAAGGACGTTTGTACTTCATTGAAAGTAGTGCAAACTCCTGTTGGAAGCGGAGTTCAGAGTCCATAGCTTCGGAGTCATCGACAGGATAGATTTGTGTGGGTAAGGTAGGTGTGGATGTTTGAACAGATGGAACAATGGGTTTGAAGGAATCAGAAGTACATGAGTTCGGAATGGTTGATTCGAAAGAGCTGACAAGAGCAAGAGGACCTCCAGAGAGTTCCCTTATGGTTTGAGCAACATTGGATTCATGGCCTTGAAGTTCATCAAAGAGTTGATAAAGCTTCAGCTTTTTCAAGGAGCCATTACTTTGGAGATAAGATTTTACATTTCCCCATCCTTTGCCCAGACTGTTTATAAATTTGAGATTGTACTCCAAAGGAGTTCAGACAATCCCATGAGCAGTCATGTTGTTTACCACAATGCGATAACGGTTGGAAGCAGAGGCCACTGTCTCACCAGGAGTAGTAGTGAATGTGTCAAAGTCATTGACAACTGAGGTGAGGCGCTTGTCTTTCATATTTTCAGATCCTTCAATCAGGTCCTGAAGAGTGTCCCATATCTCTTTGGGTGATTTGCATAGCTTGATATGCTCAAATAGTGAGGGAGGAACTCCAAACACCATTTCTGAGAAGGCAACTTGATCAGCATGCAGCTTCTCGATATCATCTGCAGTTAGAGGAGCTGGGCGAGTTTCATCTTCTCGCATGAGCTGAGCAGCAACATCTCTTACAACTGTTCTTACAGGAACATGTGGACCTTCTTTGACGGATCTCCAGATTTCTTCACCTTTATCTTTGGCAAGTAAAAATCTTTCCATTCTAACTTTCCAGTGATCATATTCTTCCACAACTAGTAATGGGGCACGAGTAGGGCCACCCACACTATTTGCGATTTGCATTGAAATCATTTGCTGAGGATTAGAAGCAGCCATTGAAGTTAAGATATCTTTAAGCTAAAGTGGTATATAGAAGAACTTTTATCCTTGACACATAAATGATTGAACTACCAAGGTAATTTCAAACCAACTATAATCTGATCTTTATGGATTCAAAGGACAACCACTCAAGCTCTGATACCAATTGTGAAAACAAGATCAATGCGCAGGGACAAGGTTTAAGAACTCAAACCTTAAATGAATGCTTAAGATCAATGTGTGCTTACTAATAGATGTTCTAGTCAAGTCTGGAAAGACCAGACAAGTCTAAGTTAATATATTCAACAAAAGATCAAGACATAAATGATGATTGAGAATAAATGATCAAGGTAAAGTTAATAAATGAAGAACAAGAATATTTTGAATGAACTTAGTATGAATTCCAAAAGTGAGTAAAAAGATCCGTGGTTGACTTGTATTGAATGCTCCTATAAATAGGAGTGAATGTTACAGCGAATTAACCAAAGTGTTTACATAGGACCGGACAAAAGACATAAGTCTGACATTCTGATTGTCCAAATACAACTTTAGACTAAGTCCTATGAGACGTTACATCAAATACAAGACAAAAGTAATAAATGCACAAAAGACAAAATGACTTCATTCCGGACAAGTATTATTCCGGACATGAAGGTTGGTTCCGGATCAGCATGCATTCCGGACATGAGGATCAGCTCCGGAATGCCTTCATTCTTCTTTCCTTCTTACTTGGTCCGGACAGGTTCCGGACAACTCTTCATTTTGGAATTCACACACTTCGGAATAAGGAGTTAGTATTGCTAGAGGTTCACTTTCAGGTTCCAACACCCATTTACCCCTACTTACACTATTCCATCTCTTATATCATTAAACCCTTTTCATTGAGAACTTATTATCTTATAATATATGTTTAAGTTATACAAGTTCTCTTTTTTACCATTAAGAAATCTACTCAAAATTCAAGAATTGGACAGAATGACCAAATTAACCTTTTTGGTCTAAACACTTTTATTATAACATTCCTTAACTTTTAACACATGTATTTTTATATTTTACACTCACACTACATTATAGATTATAATTTACTCAAAACAAAACGAGTGTCACATAAGGGCATTTTTTGACAAATAAAACAATAATATTACATGAAGAAAACTCTCCCATTCCCTTCTTTACAACTGGATTCCAACTACCGCCATTGGAACGTCGCTTGATCGTTGTCAGACTGATGCAACATCAATGGACCGTTGGCGGAACGTCGACGGACCGCCAAACTAACATCAAATACAATACAGTGGCATTTTGTGGTCGTATTCACAGCTTCATAGAACAAACATTATAGATCCATTTCTTTGGTAATAATTTTGAATACAAACCATTTTCTATAGCCAAAGGTATAAAAATAATAATCAAAGTAATAAAAAAATGCATTGACAAATTCAAATTTTCTACTAAATTGTAGATCTCTTTAAAAAATCTAACATTTTCGTAAAATTATAATCCACTAATGTTAGTATTTCATCAATAAAAAAAATATTTATGGATATGATGCAATTATGAAAATGTCGATTTTTAGTGAAAAGGGAACAAACATTATTTTCAGGCTTCAACTGAGACATATTCATAGTTTAAATACTATATTCACAGTTTAATAATCATATTAATTCAGTTATTCCCAGTTTGACTTAATTGATATATTAATCCATAACTTAATACAATCCATTACACACTTATTCATAGCTTAACAAATGTTAAATGCAAACTTACTACCAACACCACTACCACCAACTACAACTAGCTACCACCAACCATTGCCACCACTAACCACTGGTGTGACACCACCACCTTCCTTATCACATCTATATAAAAAATCATGCATTCACAGCTTTATATATATATATATATATATATATATATATATATATATATATATATATATAATAAATCATGCATTTACAACATAAAACTTATGTTTTTCATTGAAGTAATCAGATTCGTATAAAAAACCATGCATTCAAAAGTTTAAATATGTGTCTTTCATTGAAGCAATCATATATGTATAAAAAATAAAGCATTCACAACTTAAAATTAATAAAAAAATCATTCATTCACAACTTAATACTTATACAAATTGAAGCATTCTCAACTTAAGACTTATATTTTCTTATTAATAATAGTTAAAACTAACATTATCAGAACTAAACACTAACTAAAACCTTATAATATCAAAATTGATAGCTTTAAAAACCTAAATTAACATTATTTGAGAAAACACTAACATAAGAAAATATAAACCTTATAAAAATTCATACATTCACCACTTAAAAACTTATGTTTTTCATTGAAGCAATTAGATCTGTACAAAAAATCATGCATTCACAACTTAAAAGTTATAAAAAAATCTTGCATACGCAGCTTAAAACTTATGTCTTTCATTAAAGTAATAATCAAATATGTATAAAAAAAATCGTCAAACACCTTGTATGCTCTACAAAAAAAATATTCAAATCTATTTAAAAAAAATCATCGATTCACATCTTAAAACTTCTAAAATGTCATGTATTCACAACTTAAAACTTATAAAAAGTCATGTATTCACAAAATAAAACTTATATTTTTCTTATTGATAACAATTAAAACTAATAATTGCCTTGGGGAGCACCCTTTTTATTTGTGAAAAAGAAATAGGGTTCAATGCGGATACATATAGATTACTACAAACTCAACAAAGTTACCATAAAGAACCGCAACCCTTTGCATCGAAATGATGACCTCTTTGAGCAAATTCAATGGGATGATTATTTTTCAAAGATATATCTATGTTATGGTTATCATCAAGTACGAGTGAAAGAAAGTGACATTAAAAAGGCGACATTTTAGACTTGTTACAGACACTACAAGTCTTTAGGTATGTCATTTAGTCTCACCAATGCACCACATATTTTTATGGATTTAATGAATTGAGTTTGAAAGCGTTTCATAGAAAAGTCTTATATTGTATTTATAGATGTCAATCTTATCTACTCCATGGGTTGCACACCGAACTAGGGTTGTAAAATCATCTGTTTATAAACTCCAAATTGTAGTGGAACGACCCCTTTAATATCACATCGCGATGTAGGAATCTGCATCCGAGTCGGTATCTATCTTCTCGACGTCATTATCCTTTTTGTTTAATTTTGGGAAAGCAAGACGTGCTTTTGGCTATTTATGGCATGTCTTTGTTTTTCAGTCCTTATCAACTCCAGATTCTTCCTTTTGCTCCCAGCCACAAATTTTCCTATATTTATTCAATTCAAAGTATTTTCAGTACAATTTATCTTTAAATATAACAATTAAGCTCTAAATTAAAAGACAATTACCCCAAAATACATGACTAATTTATGCAATATCTGATGAGTTTCATATGTTATAAAATTCATGTATAATGCAGAAAAATAACACTTAACAATTACGGATACATGCAACCTATAAGGATCCACGTCTTCACATTAAAGGCAACATACTATGAATTAGAAACCCTACATAAATCCTAGTAAAATCGTAATTACTAGATTAGGGTTACATACCTTTTGAATTGTTATAGCAAACAATTCTTTGATTCCTTCCTTGTAGATCTTTAGAAAGCAAGCACCAAAAGTATGATGCCTCTAATGGCTCACACCCAAACGTAGAAACTAGAACACAAGAGAGGAGAGAGGACAGGGGATGAGATTTTTGGATATGGTATTTTAGAAAATATATTTTTTTATATGAACTATTATAAAAAATTAGAGTTACTTCTTTTTTCCTGACCGGGTCAATAATGTTATGAAAGATTTTGATTTATTTATCTCTGATTTTATGTATAATGGATTTACCTGGACTAATAAACGATTTTCTTTTAGTATTTCTGGGATTGGGTGTTATATTAGGGGGTCTAGGAGTAGTATTACTTCCCAATCCTATTTATTCTGCCTTTTCGCTGGGATTGGTTTTTGTGTGTATATCTTTATTCTATATTCTATCAAACTCCCATTTTGTAGATGTTGCACAACTCCTTATTTACGTAAGAGCATAAATGTTTTAATAATTTTTGTTGTGATGTGCATAAATGGTTCAAAATATTCCAAATATTTCCATCTTTCGACCGTTGGAGATGGAATAACTTCGGTGGTATGTACAAGTCAGAAGTGGTCGAAAAATGCAAGCCCTATGCCCTTTTATATAGCTGGCAGGAAACCCTAGAAACCCTAGATTTGAACATAAAATAATATTATTTTAAATCCTAGTAATCATCTACTTTCCTTTTATTTAATGGAGCATCCTAGATTGCCCTCCAAGGCACCCAAAACGTCTAGGCTATGGAGGTTTCCAAAATCTCTCTTTTGCTAACCTATTAAGCAATTACCAAGCAACCATTGCACTTATTATTAATTCCAATTGATCCCAAATTAATTTTGATCAATTATTAATTGATTTAATCTATTTCTAACTAATTTATTAATCATATAATAAAATAATAAATTATTTTCTCTATCTACAAATGTCATTCTAATCAGTTACTAGTTATGAGGGCAGCCTAAAAAGGACTTTCCTTCTAATTACTAGTTTATACCAATTTAGTTATGAGCTTAGCCACTTTAATGCAATAGTGTCACACTTGGATATGTCATAACTACTATTTCAAGTAGAAACTTGAACCAAACAACAAAGAGTGCTTTCCAATGCTACCGGCTAACTCTGATTCAAATCAGACATTGACCCTAAGATAAGTGATCAACTACTCCTTCGTTCTTCATGATATCCTATGGACACGAGACCTGGATTATAATCAATCTCATTGTCTAAGATTTTGTTTCCCGATTTCTGATTTACTATGACATCATCAGATTACCAAGTGAACACATAAATTTAGTCCTAGCTGGGCCCACCACTATTGTAACATCCATAAAATTCATGGAAATTTTAAACTTTTAAATAAAGCCAAAAATCACCATTGTTTACAAATAGTTTTAAAAACGAGTTCAATATCAGAGTAATCCCAAAATCATGAAACAAAACATGAGGAGGTGCACGATCACGCCTTCGTCTTCCCGCGATCCTCTGAGGTACCTGAAACATAATCCAAAACTGTAAGACCAAGGCTTAGTGAGTTCCCCCAAAATACCAATACACAAGAAAATAGCACATATATAATAACAACATGCAATGGGTCGACAGCTAACAGACTGGATTACCCCTGAGCCCACAACATAAGTCAGACATACCCTCCCTGGCCCTCAACTCATAACTGGTATGCTCCAGGGTTTGTTGGCTACAACACAGAGCAGTACAACCTCAACCCAACCCACACAATATGTCGACATATAACAGACAATATCACATACAGATAAACAAACAGTATCACAGGTAGTCCTACAGATCTACCAACTAGCATATCAAAACTAGCATGCATGTCTATCCCATACTCAACATATCAAAAATATCAGGTTATCAAACCAATGGGCCGGCCTTGGTGCCTTCGACCTGAAAGTAGAAATCATATTATTTAATTAGTATTGATCAATAATTAATTTGGAATTAATTTAGTGATCAAAAGAGACTAATTAAATTAACGGGGACTGATTAAGTAAATCAGTGATACTTATAGTTTGGGCTAATGATCCATGTTGATTATGTGGACTAAATCTTTGTGGAGTCCATGAAGATTTAGTCCAAAGGGCTTATCATATGGATTATTGGATTAAAGGCCCAAGGGAGTGGATTAGGGTTTACAAGTTGAAACTCTAGGAATTCCACACTATAAGTGTAACCCCTTAGCTCCAAAATCGGCACCCAAGACTTTGATGAAGAACCCTAGTCGATTTATGCTTCATAACTTCTCTCTCATTATCCTCCACTTGTTCATGGTGTTTTTGACTTGTTTGATGCATCACACTTGGGGTGCTAAGCTCTTGAAAGGCCAAAATTCTACATGCTACAACTAAGAGGTATTCTTCTAATTAGCTTTTGTGTTTCAAATTTCTATGTTGTATGCTAGTTATAGGT
Organism: Lactuca virosa; assembly: GCF_052849685.1. Lineage (NCBI taxonomy): Eukaryota > Viridiplantae > Streptophyta > Magnoliopsida > Asterales > Asteraceae > Lactuca > Lactuca virosa. Next base: position 207,147,904 of record NC_136432.1, read on the forward strand.
TTCATGCTTTGGATAATTTTATTGCATGTATAACTAGAGAAAACTTAGATCCAAATCATTAGGGTTGTATGTGCACCATAGGGATGCTAGAGTACATAAAACCCAACAAAATGTTTGTATGCATGGCTTGTGTGGTTTATGTAGCTTATATAGCTAATATGGATTATGTGATTATGTGGATTGTGTGGGGTATGCTCTGGGGAACTCACTAAGCATTAGCTTACAGTTTGTTGGTTGTTTCAGGTACTTCAGAGCCTAAGGGCAAGGGCAAGGCTTCATGATGCAACATGCACTCTCCGACAATTTTATTTGGGGACACTCTGATATATGAATAAAATGTTGATGTTGTGAATTTTGAAAACAATTGTGATTGGTTCATCATGTTTATTGGAAATGATTTTGTTATTTAAAAATGAAAAATTTTATTGGAAATTTGGGTTGTTACAAGTTGGTATCAGAGCCTTGGTTTGAGGGATTCGGGCACACTCTCGGGTGTGTCAGGACTCAAACTAAGGAAATGGTAGAATTGTTTTTAAAAATCAAAAGTTAAAAAATTCTTAAAATGTATAAAAAAGGGAGAGTGCAATGCACGTGATCGACTGAGCTCAAGTAAGTAGTTCCCCAATATGTTAGCCATGTTATACTGATATTTGGATTATGATAGTCGGATGGATTTTGCTATGTGTATGCTTTAAAAATTATATACGGTTAGGATCTTATAGCCATAGAATGATTGATTTGGCCTTATTTCCTGTTCCTCGTTTGGTTGTGGTCCTAGGGTAGAGTCTGTTATTCGAAAGTCTATTTGATCCTGTTCTACGTATAATTTGCATGCATAGGGCCCATACTACTGAAAGCATAGGACCTGTACCCGAACTAATGTTAGATCTGGAAGCTCTAAGGAGAACCGGTGTGGGAGGATCCCTTTTTTGGATATCTTGATCATTTTGTCTTATGTTATTTCAGATCAGGATGGTAGTGACACGACATGGAGCAGGGGGATCAGGCCAACGGTACCGAGCCTGTTGACGAGAGGCTGCACGAGCTTATTGCAGCCGAGGTTACGAAGGGAATCCTTGACGCTACCCCAATGATTTTTGGGATAGTCAAGGAAGGGATGATGGAGATCATGGAGGAGCGGCTCAGGTCTTTCCGAGCCGAGATTGCTGCGGGCCAGGTCGGGGCTCGAACTCCCTCATTCCGGGAGTTCAAGGCGTGCGGAGCGCCTGAGTTCTTTGGGGTCAGGGACCCCATAGCTAGTCGACGCTGGGTGGCAGACTTGGATAATGCCCAGCGCACGAGCTTTTGCCCCGATGCGGCAAAGGTGGGGTTCACCTCGTGTATGTTGAGGGACTGAGCTAGGGATTGGTGGGAGAAGGTGACTAGCCAGGTAGGAGCAGCCGGTGTGGCTGAGATGACATGGGCGGAGTTTGTCAGACGCTTTGATCTGGAGTTTGCACCATCTATTGAGGTGCAACGGTTAGTAAGGGAGTTCCAGGAGCTCCATCAGACCGCCGAGACTGTGGCGGAGATCACCGCCAAGTTTCGGGAATGAGCACTGTTGATCCCGCAGTACGCTGCGGATGATGATATGAGGAGGACGAGGTATCATTCCATGATAAGGGATGATATCCGTGAGTTCATGAGCTTTACAAGGTGCAAAACGCTGAATGAGATGTTGGAGAAGGCCCGTGAGCGGGAAATGAAGTTGGAGCTTCGCACCAAGCGGAAGCCAGAGTAGGTTCAGACAGCGGTAGGTCAGGCTAAAAATCCTAAGACGTCAAATTCTTCTGGTAGGGGCCAACAGGGTCGTGGCCGGGGTGCCAAATGTGGGAGATCAGATGGTGGGGTTTGCCGGGTGTCGGGCCCGGTGTAACGCCCATGTTTCTAGGCTAGGCATTAATAATGATGTAATAGTCTAGGCCAACCTTTGTAACTCGTTTTGAAGTAATAAGAATAAATTATGTGAATTTATGTGCCTTATACTTAATTATTATGATTTAATAAATTAAGGACAAAAATACGCATCAAAAATAAATGTTATATAAACCCGATATCTATGAAGAAAGTTGTAGTGGTTGAAACAAGGATTCCGGAGATATAAAGAATACCGAAATCCGATTTATAACGAAGAAGTTATGACCTGTCGAAGTTTCGCGATAAAACCGACACGACGCTGTGTGACGTAAAAAGTGAGTTTACGATAAAGTGCTTTTTAGCCTTAGCGACCTAAAAGAAAGTCGTAGTACACTTTAAACCGAGAGCAAGCATATAAAGAATGTCCAAATCTGACTACGTGTGAGGAAGTTATGAATTTTCTAAGATTTGGCATAACAATATACAGCCCGAAATTCGAAATATAGATCGAGCGATTTGTAGCCGACACAACCTAAACGAGAATCAAAAATCTTGTTGATAGTAGTTCAACGGTAGAAAGACAGACGAAAACGGATGTCGGGTGAAGAAGTTATGAATTTTTAATGGACTTTTCCTGTCCCGGCCTGTTAAAAATATAACTTTTAAAAATAAATTCAAAATTAGCCGACGAAGTCTAAACAAAAGTTGTAGAACACGGTCTCACCTACGCGTGGATATAAAGAACGTCAAAAAACGGAGCTCGTATGCTAAAGTAACGAATTTTTGAAGTTTGAAAAATCGGAGTACGCCCAGCGTACTTATGTACGTGATCTAGAGTCAGTCACCCCCTACTCCCTCGCATGATGGACACGTGTTCGTAGCCTTGACGCGTCCGAGATGATCCCTTAATACGCCCAATGTAATGGCTGGTGAGGCAGTACGCCCCGCGTACTCTAAAATTACGCTCAACGTAATTAGATGCTTCGGATACTATAAATAGGGTGCGAGGCTGCCCAATTTATGGTTGCTAATTTGACACTTTTACACCCCCTACTTCATTTCAAGCTATCCTAAATACCCCCAAGCCTAGAGTATCATCCTAGCATCATAAGCAAGCCCCGGAGAGCTCAAAGACCCCGAGAAAAAGAGTTTTTCGAGTGGAAACTCTGGCCGCGCAGAGCCCGGTTTTTGAGAAAACATCACGGTTTCATCGAAAAAGATTGCTTTAAGGGACGAAGTGCTGTCCAACCACCATCTTATCAAGTGAGTGTGTAGTCACTTTCATCTTACACATAGATATGAAGTATTTTCTATAAAATACCCGCTATGTGTATAAATATTGTTTGTTTATTTGGGATGAATATTGAATGATGTTTTTATACATGTTTAGAATGATTTAAACTGTATATGTATTTTTTTATCTACTAATATGTTGGGTATAACATGGGTAGATGAAATAGTTGATGTGTGTTAAAATGATGAGAGGCCTCGATGTTGTTGTTGTTCCAGTCATCTAGCGGAATATAGATGACGACCACAGACCTTTCTAGACAATCCAGTGGAACGCTAGCAGAGTCGCAACCTGTAGGTGATTTTGAACTAAGTGTTCATCAGATGTACTCCATCTCCCACATGGTTGCCTTACGGACATATATGGCTGAGGAATCCCCTTAGCAGTAAAGTCAATCCCCATGATGATCCTTAGGCTAGGTCCCTTATGATAGGTGTTTAGGGACGTAAAGTTTGGATAACGGGAACGGGTAATCAGGGTTATTGTTGGTTGATGAAATTAATAAATTTGTTGTTGGTTGATGAAATTAATAGATTTATTATTAATTGAGGGTTGTAAACCCTATATGCTCACCAGGCTCCCAAACCTGACCCACTCAGCTTTTTATATTACAGGTAGTGGAACAAGAGCATAGTTGGATGATGACGAGGGATTTTGGAATATAGGCCTGTAGATGTAAATAAATGTTGTAAGGCCTATATCGTACTATTTATGCTTTTGGTCTGTATCGGAACATGACATCCCGAGGTTTTGTAATATAATGAAAATACATTTCTTTAAGAAATGTTTGATAAATTTTTATCATACTTTGTTTTGGGGACAAATTCCACAACTCCTTTTGAAAGATTACTCTGATTTTACTTTAAAAAGCATAACGAAATCGGTTTTTTCTGGCCGTGAAAAATGGGGATGTCACAGTTGGTATTAGAGCATTAGTTTAAGCGAACTAGGAAATATGTAGGATTTCTAGACTTAAACTTAGAATGCTAAGTGATGATCGTGAGATGAGCGTCTACCATATTTTAGACATGAGCACTAGTATATTATAGGAAAGATGCCTAAAATGCTTTTATGTGCTAAATGCTATATGTTTGCCATATATGATATTATATATTTGGATCTATGGTCTGTTGTCGACCAGATATGGAAACCTTATGTGTTCAGGATTCTAAGCGTATGACTACGATATTAGAACTAGCATGTAAACGTTTTGGAGTGATAAGGAGAATTTAAATATCTATCGTGAATAAAGATCTAAATTCGCCTAATTTGGTGTATAGATCAAAATGGAAAGAACCCGAAGTGGAGCTGGAAATGCAAATAGAAATTAACAACCTCAACCCCAAGTTATGGAACAGCTGCCTATAGTAGAAGCTGCACCAGAACCAATCACAATGACTGAAGTACAACCCATGATTCGGGATATGATGGCCGAACAAAGGGAAGAGATGAGAGAATAGGGATGAACCCTCAATGCCTATCGAACAACCTGAACTGAATGACAGGCAGTCAGAAGAAGGGGACGATAGTAGGACTGTCGGTCAAGCAGAACCCAAAATGGCAGAAAGAAATAACCCGGAGAGGGAAATCAACAGAGATGGGCGTATGTATAAGAATTTATTGGGTGCCAAACCGCCAAGTCTTTCCGGAAGCCCAAAACCTGTAGAGATTATGGACTGGATCTCCGAAATGGAGATGGTATTTGAAAGCTGCAACTGTAGCGACAAGCAGAAAACTGTTTTTGCGGTCAGACAATTGAATACCGGAGTTTTAAGCTGGTGGAAGCTATTGGCAGACACGATGCCACATGGAGAAGCCCTGCAAATGTATTGGGAAATGTTCTTGGAGCATTTAAGGATGTAGTACTGCTCAGAGATAGATTTGATAGATCTAAACAATGAATTTCAGAACTTAAAGAAAGGGAAAATGAGCATTGACGACTATGCTACTGCGTTTACCGAAAAGATGAAGTTATTTCCATACTTAGTGCCAACTGAACTCTCAAAAATTGAGAGGTTCGCAAACGGACTGCCAGCTGACTTTGGCCCAACGGTCAAGATGACAGCTACTCTAAAGACAGCAGTCCGAGCAGCTAAATATGTGGAGACCCAGTTAAAGGAAAGGGGTCAGGAGAGGGCAGAGGTTGGTGAGAAAACAAAGTTCTATGGATCTTCGAGGTACAACAAGAAGAGCAAGTTCTCGAAGTCTGGTTCGAGGAAATTCGGAAGAGGAGCCGAAGCGAAGTGGTGCGAGAAGTGCAAGAAGAAGCACTCTGGGAAATGTGATGGAGAAGTCACTTGTTATAAATGTGGAAAGCCAGGGCACTATGCCAACGAGTGCACATCCAACAAAAGGGTGTGCTATGGATGCAATGAAGAAGGGCACATTGCTAAAGCTTGCCCGAAGAGGAAAGAGGCAGCAAGGCCTAATCTCCCACCAAAGCCAAAAGCCAGAGCTTTCCAGATGACATTGGAAGCCGCAAAGGATGCAGCGGATGTCGCTTCAGGTACCTTTCTTGTAAATGGACTGCCTGCCAATTTATTGTTTGATTCCGGAGCGAATTACTCCTTTATATCACATAAATTTGGTGAAAGACTAGCATTGCCTATAGAAAAACTTGATAATGCGCTAATTTTAGAAATTGCTAGTGGCGAATTCATACCTGTTAGCAATTGCATTAAGAATATCGTTATCGACTTGAGCGGAAACGAATTCCACAAGAAGTTGTTACCCATTGAGTTGAAAGGTTTCGACATCGTTCTGGGGATGGATTGGCTTAGCACCAATGATGTCGAGATACTATGCAAGAAAAAGATAGTGAGGGTAAATCCGCCTGGAAAAGAGTCATTTATGGTGTACGGAGACAAGCACAGAGTAAATTCTGGAATCATTTCCCTAATGAAAGCCAGAAAATGTTTATCTAAAGGATGCACCTCATACTTGGCATTCATGATCGATGCTAAGAAGGAGAAAAAGGATATGAAAAGTATACCAGTGGTGTGTGACTATCCGGAAGTTTTTCTCGAAAATCTTCCTGGATTGCCCTCTGATAGATAAGTGGAGTTTCGAATAGACTTGTTACTAGGAACAACACCAATAGTAAAAGCACCATATCGATTAGCACCGACGGAGATGAAGGACCTTATGACGCAACTTCAGGAGTTGTTGGACAATGGTTTCATTAGACCTAGTTCATCACCCTGGGGAGCTCCGATGTTATTCGTAAAGAAGAAAGATGGGAGCATGACAATGCACAGATTATAGAGAGCTGAACAAGGCAACAATAAAGAACAAATACCCATTGCCAAGGATTGATGACCTGTTCGATCAGCTGCAAGGTTCGAGCTATTTCTCGAAGATCGATCTTAGGTCAGGATATCATCAGCTAAAGGTGAGAGAGCAGGAGCATGACAAGCATCTGCGAGAAGTGTTAGAAGTTCTGAAAAAGGAGAAGCTGTATGCAAAGTTCTCCAAATGTGATTTTTGGATTCAAGAAGTCTAATTTTTGGGTCATGTGGTTAACCAAGAAGGGATCATGGTTGACCCAGCGAAGATTGAAGCTGTGATGAAGTGGGAAAAACCAAAGAGTCCTACGGAGATCCGAAGCTTTTCTGGGATTAGCCGGATATTACCGAAGATTTATCCAAGGCTTTTCTTCGATAGCTGCTCCATTGACAGCTTTGACCCACAAAGGAGCTACTTATACTTGGAGTGAGAAGCATAAGGAAGCATTTGAGAAGCTAAAGAAGAAATTGTGTGAAGCACCGATTCTTTCTTTACCTAATGGAGTCGAAGACTTCGCAGCTTATAGCGATGCATCTGGAGTTGGGTTAGGTTGTGTTTTGACCCAAAAGGATAAGGTGATAGCATATGCATCGAGACAATTGAAAGAACATGAAAAGAACTACCCCACTCATGATCTGGAGTTGGCAGCGATAGTATTCGCCCTAAAGATATGGAGGCATTATCTTTATGGCACAAAATGAAAACTTTTCACTGATCATAAGAGTTCAATATCTCTTTAATCAGAAGGAATTGAATATGAGACAACGACGCTGGCTAGAATTGCTTAAGGATTACGACTGTGAAATACTTTACCACCCTGGTAAAACAAATGTTGTAGCTGATGCTTTAAGTAGAAAAGTGAGCCTTTCTAAGAAAAGGCCGAGAGCATTAAGAATTGAAGTTGTCTCAATGATTGTAGAAAGCATCAAGAAAACTCAGAAAGAAGCTTTGGAGAAAAATGACCGAAAGGAAAAACGTTTGGGCAAAAAGTTAGTGTTTGATACAAACGGTCAAGGGCTGAAGGTATTCCAAGATAGGATTTGGGTACCTAAGACGGGAGGAATAAGAGATCTTCTGATGGAAGAAGCTCACAAGACCATGTACTCGATTCATCCCGGAAGCATGAAAATGTATAGGGATTTGATACCCTACTACTGGTGGCCGACGATGAAGCTCGATGTTGCAAACTATGTGGCCGAATGTGTGACATGTGCGAGGGTTAAGGCACAACATCAGAAACCGTATGGGAGTTTAGAACCATTACCTGTACCCATGGGTAAATGGGAAGACATCACTATGGATTTTATGACTAAACTGCCTAGAACAAAGAGCAGTCACGACATGATTTGGGTGGTCGTTGATCGGTTTACTAAAAGTGCACACTTCATAGCAGCAAATAAAAAATGGTCTATGGATAAACTTGCAAATGCCTACGTGAAGGAGATAGTGAGACTTCACGATGTTCCTTTAACGATTGTATCAGATCGTGATAGTCGTTTCACGTCGAGGTTTTGGAGAAGTCTACAAGAGGAATTGGGTACGGAATTGTGTTTAAGTACAACCTACCATCCGCAAACCGATGGTCAGAGCGAACGAACGATGCAAACATTGGAGGATATGCTAAGAGCATGTACTCTGGAATTCCAAGGTAACTGGGATGAACACTTACCTTTGGTAGAATTTTCCTACAATAATAGTTTCCACTCGAGCATCAAGATGGCACTTTATCAAGCTTTGTATGGACAAAAGTGTCGAACGCCATCATGTTGGATTGAAGCTGGGGAAAAACAGTTTATGGGACCCGAAATAGTTCATCAAACTACTGAAAAGCTGAAAGTGATTAGGGAAAGGATGTTAGAAGCTCATGATCGTCAAAAGAGCTATGCTGACAAGAAAAGACAACCAACAACATTCAAAGTTGGAGATTCGGTTTTTCTTAAAGTCTCGCCGTGGAAGGGACTTATAAGATTTGGTAAAAGAGGAAAGTTGAGTCCAAGGTTTATTGGACCGTTTAAAGTTCTGCAGAGGATTGGGAACCAAGCTTATAAGCTAGAACTACCAGAAGAACTAGATGGTATTCATAACACTTTCCACGTGTGCTATTTGAGGAAGTTCACGAGAGAAATTCCTGACATAATTCCAATTTCTGAATTAAGGTTGGATGAAATCAAGAGGTTAATTGAAGAACCAGAGGCAATCGTTGACCGTAAGACTAAGAAGTTGCGACGCAAGATGGTCGATTTAGTGCTTGTGCGATGGAAACATACGAATGGGCCAAATCTCACCTGGGAAACGGAGAGTGACATGATGAGTCGCTATCCGCATATGTTTACTGATGTATGATTCCGGGGACAGAATCATCCTAAGGGGGAGAGAATTGTAACGCCCGTGTTTCTAGGCTAGGCATTAATGATGATGTAATAGTCTAGGCCAACCTTTGTAACTCGTTTTGAAGCACTAAAAATGAATTATGTGAATTTATGTGCCTTATACTTAATTATTATGATTTAATAAATTAAGGATAAAAATAAGCGTCGAAAGTAAATGTTAGATAAACCCGATATCTATGAAGAAAGTTGTAGTGGTTGAAACAAGGATTCCGGAGATATAAAGAATACCGAAATCCGACTTATAACGAAGAAGTTATGACCTGTCGAAGTTTCGCGACAGAACCGGCACGACGTTGTATGACGTAAAAAGTGAGTTTACGATAAAGTGCTTTTTAGCCTTAGCGATCTAAATGAAACTCGTAGTACATGTTAAACCGAGAGGGTGCATATAAAGGATGTCCAAATCTGACTTCGTATGAGGAAGTTATGAATTTTCTAAGATTTGACATAACAGTATGCAGCCCGGAATTCGAAATATAGATCGAGCGATTTTTAGCCGACACAACCTAAATGAGAATCGAATATCTTGTTGATAGTAGTTCAACGGTAAAAAGACAGACGAAAACGGACGTCGGATGAAGAAGTTATGAATTTTTAACGGACTTTTCCTGTCCCGGCCTGTTAAAAGTATAACTTTAAAAATAAAGTCAAAATTAGCCGACGGAGTCTAAACGAAAGTTGTAGAGCACGGTCTGACCTATGCGTGGATATAAAGAATGTCAAAAATGGAACGGATTTTTGAATTTTGAAAAATCGGAGTACGCCCAGCGTACAGGAGTACGCCAACGTACTCGTGTACGTGATCCGGAGTCAGTCACCCCCTATTCCTTCGCATTATGGACACGTGTTCGTATACTTGACGCGTCTGAGATAATCCATTCGTACGCCCATTGTACTCGATGTACGCCCAACGTAATGGCTGGTGACGCAGTACGCCCTGCGTACTCTAAAATTACGCCCAACGTAATTAGGTGCTTCGGATACTATAAATAAGGTGCGAGGCTGCCCGATTTATGGTTGCTAATTTGACACTTTTACACCCCCTACTTCATTTCAAGCTATCCTAAATACCCCTAAGCCTAGAGTATCATTCTAGCATCGTAAGTAAGCCCCAGAGAGCCCGAAGACGCCGAGAAAAAGAGTTTTTCGAGTCAAAACTCTGCCCGCGCAGAGCCCGGTTTTTGAGAAAACATCCCGGTTTCATCGAAAAAGATTGCTTTAAGGGACGAAGTGCTGTCCAACCGCCATCTTATCAAGTGAGTGTATAGTCACTTTCATCTTACACATAGATATGAAGTATTTTCTATAAAATACCCGCTATGTGTATAAATATTGTTTGTTTATTTGGGATGAATATTGAATGATGTTTTTATACATGTTTAGAATGATTTAAACTGTATATGTATTTTTTTATCTACTAATATGTTGGGTATAACATGGGTAGATGAAATAGTTGATGTGTGTTAAAATGATGAGAGGCCTCGATGTTGTTGTTGTTCCAGTCATCTAGCGGAATATAGATGACGACCACAGACCTTTCTAGACAATCCAGTGGAACGCTAGCAGAGTCGCAACCTGTAGGTGATTTTGAACTAAGTATTCACCAGATGTACTCCATCCCCCACATGGCTGCCTTACGGACATATATGGCTGAGGAATCCCCTTAGCAGTAAAGTCCATCCCGATGATGATCCTTAGGCTAGGTCCCTTATGATAAGTGTTTAGGGACGTAAAGTGAAGATAACGGGAACGGGTAATCAGGGTTATTGTTGGTTGATGAAATTAATAAATTTATTGTTGGTTGATGAAATTAATAAATTTATTATTATTTGTGGGTTGAAAACCCTATATCCTCACCAGACTCCCAAGACTGACCCACTCAGCTTTTTATATTACAAGTAGTGGAACAAGAGCATAGTTGGATGATGCCGAGGGATTTTGGAATATGGGCCAGTAGATGTAAATAAATGTTGTAAGGCCCAGGGGCGGAGCTTTAACATATTATTTGGGGGGGGGGGGGGGGCGAAAATGTAATATGTATAAAAATCGGAGAACAGGGGGGCCACCGTCAAAAATTTATATTTTTTGCTCTAATATGTATTAAATGAAAGTACAGGGGGCTATTTGTAACAAAAAAATCAGGGGGGGCCACAGCCCTCCTGGCCCTAATAAAGCTCCGCCCATGGTAAGGCCTATATCGTACTATTTATGCTTTTTGTCTGTATCAGAACATGACATCCCGGGATTTTGTAATATAATGAAAATACATTTCTTTAAGAAATGATTTGATAAATTTTTATCATACTTTATTTTGGGGACAAATTCCGCAACACCTTTTGAAAGATTACTCTAATTTTATTTTAAAAAGCATAAACGAAATCGGTCTTTTCTGGCCGCGAAAAATGGGGATGTCACACTCGATGTGTTATACCTGTGGTCAGCCGAGCCACATGAGCAGGGATTGCCCCAAGTAGGGCTTGATTTGTTTCCACTGCAACCAGACTGGCCATAAAAAGGCCGATTGTTCGAGGTTGCAGGGAGGAGGAGGAGCGGTGGCGGTGCCTACGCCCGCCATAAGGAGGATCACTGATTGCCGCCCTGCTAAGGCGGATACTCTTGTGGTGAAGAGACACACATTTTAGTTGACTACCGAGGAGGCTCGGGCAGCGCCAGACGTCATGGCTGGTACGTATTTTATTTTTACTACTTGATATTGATTTGTATTGATTATGTGTATATACGTGATCCTGTATAGGGACCTTTTTGGTCAATGGTATGTCGGCTCATGTTCTTTTCGATTCGGGAGCTACCCGATTATTTGTATCTCTTGCGCTTAGCAAGAAGTTTCGGGATGCTCCGGGAACTTTGGACTCCTCGCTTGAGGTTGAGATTGCTGATGACCGCACTGTGAGTGCTGCGAGGGTATATCGGGATTGTGTGTTGAATGTGTTTGGGGAGAGGTTTCGGGTTGATCTGGTACCGATACCGCTGCGAGGACTGAAGGTGATCATTGGTATGGACTGGTTGGGGGCCAATAGGGCCATGATAGACTGCGAGCGCTAGCTGGTGAGAGTTCGAACCCCAAGTAGGGGAGAACTAGTTACTCATGGGAGAGGGCCTCGTAGGGGCCAACCCTCTATTTAGCTGCGAGGGCTAGGAGACTTCTCGATGAGGGTTGTTCGGGATTTTTGGCATACATCTCGGATACGAGGGTTGAGACCCCGACAGATTTGGATAGTGTACCGGTTGTACGAGAATTTCAGGATGACTTTGAAGAGTCGAAAACTCTTAAGATCGATTAGATTCAAACAAGTAAAATTAATCGAAAACAGAATATGAATCAAGAATGTGTCGAATGATTATAAATCACAACCTCAGAAGAGCTCGATAAAGAACTGCTATTGTAGAGGTGTGTAGGGTTTACAATGACACGATTAGCAAATACATGATGCATGCATGCACCTTAGATAGTAAAACCCTAATCATTAATCATGGGTGGACAGGCCTAACCCGGATACACAAAAAATTAAGTAAAGGCCCAAAAGACGCAACACTAAGATACTCAATAATCTCCCCCTTTGCGTCGATTGAGGCGAGAGTCCTTCACTGCTGAGTTTGCTTCTGCACTTCAAACACTTTCCGAATTACGCCCAACAGAACCTTGCGAACTTGGATATAACATTGAATCATATTTGAAAAAGAACTTCTTATCACCTTTGCTGTTCCCAATGGGTCTAAGGCACCAAGGCCGACCCATTATATGATATGTGGATTGTTAGTGGATTATGTGATATGTTGGTATGACATTTGTATGGAAGACCCCAGGGGGTTCCCGTGGCAGTACATTAAGACCATGTGGGGGTTCCCATGGAATTTGGTATAAGTCCTTGGAGGGTTTCCATGGCATCCTATTATGTTTGCATGTTTAGCTTGTATGATATTTTTTTATGTTAGCTAAGACCATGTGGGGGTTCCCATGGCAGGTAGTTAAGACCACGTGGGGGTTCTAGTGGTAGTTAGTAAAGACCATGTGGGGGTTCCCATGGTAGTTGGTGAAGACCATGTGGGGGTTCCCATGGCAGGTAGTTAGGACCACGTGGGAGTTCCAGTGGCACTCGGTATAAGACCTTGGAGGGTTTCCATGGCATCCTTATATGTTTGTATGCATGGCTTGTGTGGTTTATGTAGCTTATATAGCTAATATGGATTATGTGATTATGTGGATTGTGTGGGGTATTCTCTGGGGAACTCACTAAGCATTAGCTTACAGTTTGTTGGTTGTGTCAGGTACTTCAGAGCCTAAGGGCATGGGCAAGGCTTGATGACGTGGCATGCACACTCCGACAATTTTATTTGGGGACACTCTGATATATGAATAAAATGTTGATGTTTTGAATTTTGAACACAATTGTGATTGGTTCATCATGTTTATTGGAAATGATTTTGTTATATAAAAATGAAAACTTTTATTGAAATTTTGGGTTGTTACACATCAGCTTCAAGAACATCAATCGAATTATGCAAAGCATTAATTTTCGCATTAAGACGTTTATTATCAGTAACCAAGATGTTTCTTTTACTAAGAGTAATTTCACATTTTTCATTCAAAATAATACATTCATCCTTACCCATTACAAGTTCTCTCTATAATGATTCAATCTTAAGCTTGCGGTCTTCACAACGTAATCAAAGTTTAGTCAACTTACTATCCAACTTCTCACTAACTTCTATGGCAGACTCATAGGCTTTATTGATAACTATCATATCTGATTGAATTTGAGTTAGATAAGGTGCACAAACAGATAAATCAAAATTATTATAAGTAATCTTAGATTTTACCTGCTAGATGATGTGTCTTCCAGGTGGATGATTTGTTGCCATGTACCAATAGTGTGGCTCAACATCGTCATCATTAGCTTCCGAACCAGAGAACCAGTAACCATCATCAAACTCAGTTGAATTTCTTTCCATAAGACACAAGTTCCATGTAGACTTTTCATCACCTTCATCCCGATATGTACCCATCAACATTTCTTGAAACCGTAGTGACAAATGCCTTTTCACTTTCTGCAAGTTCATGTGCTCGACGAGCATAATAGGCAAAATCTTTCACTTTTGATTTTTAAGGAATTTCAGCCATACATTCCTTAGAATAATGGTTTCCAAGACCACATTTGTGACATACAACCTTAGGTTTGAATGAGTTTGGAACTTCCTGAGATTCCGAAGAGCGATTTGGAATGTTGGGTCGGTATGCATGTGGATTTTCAATGGGTTTAGGGTATGGTTGAGGATTGTTTTGATAAAGAGCTTGAAATCGGTTTTGAGAAGGATTTTGACTGGGATTCCATGGTCTTCTATACTTCATGGATAGAAGTGCTAACTCATGTTGGAAACGAAGTTCAGACTTAGCAGGATCTGGATCAAGGTTTTCTTCAAATGGAAAGTTCAGAACTGGAGAGGTTGGTGCACTAGGTGGTGTAGGTTGAACAGATGGAAGAAGTGGGTTGACTCCAATAGGATCCAAAGTTGATGGGTTCAGAATCAGTGGATTGATTGAACTGAATAAAGCGAGAGGACCTCCTGAAAGTTCTCAACGTTTGAGCACGTTGGATTCATGACCTTACAGTCCATCAAATAACTGATAGAGCTTCAGTTTCTTCAGAGATCCATTACTTTGAAGACATGAATTGACATTTTCCCATCCTTTTCTAAGGATGTTGATGAACTTGAGGTTGTACTCGAGTGGAGTTCAGACTAGTCCATGTGTTGTCATGTTGTTCACCACGATCATGTACCAATTTGATGCAGAGGCTACATATTCATCAAGAGTTGTAGTGAAGATGTCGAAGTTGTTTACAACAGATGTTAAATGCTTATCCTTCATGTTCTTTGACCCTTCAAACAAATCTTGTAGAGTATCCCAAATCTCCTTAGAAGATTTGCATAACTTAATGTGCTCAAAGATATGCAGGTACACCGAAAACCATTTCAGATAAGGTGATTTGATCTACAAGAAGCTTCTCAATGTCTAATGCAGTCAGTGATGTTGGTCGAGCTTTTTTTGGACCCATGAGAGTGGAAACAACAACTCTAACCACTTGTCTTACTGGAACATGAGGACTTTCTTTCACAGATCTCCATATTTCTTCACCTTTTTCTTTACCAAGTAAAAATCTCTCCATTCTAACTTTCCAGTGATCATAATCTTCAACAACTAGCAATGGGGCATGCGTTGGGCAACCCACACTATTTTTTATTTGCAGTCAGTAAATTTGTTGAGATTGATTAGAAGCAGCCATTGAAGTTAAGATATTAGAGCTGAAGTTGTATATAGAAGAACTTTTATCCTAAACACAGATATGATTGAGATACCAAGGTAATCTTCAAACAACTATAATCTGTTCTTATGGATTCAAAGGATAACCAATTAGGTTCTGATACCAATTATGAAAGCTAAACAGGGTGCACGGACAAGGTTTAAGAAAACAAACCTTGAATTAACATAAGATCATGTTGGATTAATGTCTAAGTCCATAACTATAATTGGTAAGACTTGACCCGACCCGACATGGTCCATTTGGGTTGCATGGCATCATGCATTTGGATAGACTATAATGAGAGAAATAACACTTAAGGTTGGTTAATATATTATAAGTTCTAATATATTAATAAAGTTATTTAATTAGTATTGATCAAGAATTAATTTGGAATTAATTAAGTGATCAAAAGGAGACTAATTAAATATATGAGTTGATTGTGTAAATCATTCATTCTTATATATGTGGGCTTGTGATCCAAGATTCCTTATGTTGGACTAAGTCCATGGGGTGACCCATGGATACTCCATGGAGGTTAAAATTCATGGAGCATAAGGAATGGGTAAAGTTATGAGTTACATGGTGTAACCCTAATAGCCACCATATAAAAGAATCCCATGGCTCAAGAAATTGTGCACTAATGTGTGAGTGTGAGGGCTAGACGATTTCAAGGAGTGTTCAAGTTTCTCTCAAGTTATTCCAAGTGTATTTGGTGTTGTGTGAACCATTTGACGTGTCACACTTGGGGCACTAGGCACTCAAGCTTCATGAAGACATTCTACATCAAAGAGGTATGTATTCTATCTTGTTATATTTATTATTTTGTATGCTAGATTAGGATACTACCTTGGATGTTCATAATTGTATGTATAATAGAGAAAACATAGATCCAAGGTATTTAGGGTTGCCTGTACACTTAGGAGTGTTAGAATGCTCATAACCCAACAGTGGTATCAGAGCCTAAGCTTGTTTTCTTGTTATACTTGCAAAAGTAGCTGAAAAATCGAGTTGGATGCATATATTCGATTGTTTTTGCTGGAACTGGACTAGGAACATTACCCTAAGATGTTTTTGGACTTATAAACTTGTTTTTGATGTGGTAATGTTGATGCTAATCCAATTTCTAAGATAATTGTCATAATTTCAAGATTTGTATTAGTTTGTATGTTCATGCTAATTTCTTGAAGATTGATGATTTGAATTATCTTGTTCTTATGAGGTTCTTAGATTAATAGAAAAGTTGTGTGAAATAGTTGTTTTCAATCCATTTTAATCTAAGAGTTGATTCCAAAGTGTGTTTTTGTAACTTGTCCTCAAGTTATATGAAAAGTCACATTTAAGAATCATAAAACTCATAAAAGTTGGCAAAGGTTACAAAATGAAGAGTCTCTTCATTAAATTTAAAAAAAAGTGTAACCTTAATTAGTTCCATAAGTTACAATAAAAAAAAAGTTATTTTTTTTATTAATTAGTTTAAAGTCTTCCATAACTTGTCCTCAAGTTATGGAACTTGAAGAGTTTTTTTTTTTTTTTTTAATTAAAACTACTTTAAACTCATAAGTTATGAAATTAATTAGTTTTGAATAGTTTCAAAACTTGCCCTCAAGTTTTGGAATTTGAAAAGTTTTCACTTATGAATACTTTAATTCCAAGTTAGCCCTTAGAATTTTAAAAAGTTAAAATTCAACCCTTATACTTTATAATATTATAAGTTAATAATATTTATATATATGTATAAGAGTAAAGTCAGTCTTACCGTTAGTAGGCCTCATTCACGAAGCCGGTCTATAAGGGGGGTATAAGGTTACTGCCTATAAAATGGCAGTTTAATGGGTGTCCATTCTCACCCACCGCTTCCTTGACTGGTGGAGGGTCGTTAGCCAAATGGGTAGGACAAGGACTATAATTCTCCTTTCATTAAAAGTATTAATGATAAATACTAAGTAACTAAACTCTTATTAATACCCAATCTTAGTTACTTAGGAAAATATGAATTTGGTGCTAACCCATGAAATTACACTTTGCACTTTGCTTAAGTCGTTAGTGGAGCGTGTGTGGTTAACCGGCACACTAACCTGGACTTAACAAGGTAGGCAAAGGGTAACTTAATATTTATCATAGTATCGGTGGAGCGTGTGTGGTTAATCGGCACACTGATTAAGAGGTAAATATTAAGGGTACCAAGTATATTTGCATGGTTATTCACACCTTGTTTTGTGATCCTCGGCATCCCAGTCACAAAACCTGAAGAGCACACTCGAGATTGAAACATGCCTTTGAACAGTTCAATGAATCTCAAAGATCTAGAACTTTCAAATCCAATTAAAACCTAATAAATTATTTCGTTTTTCATGGTGGAAATTGGTGAATCGTCATTCACCTACCTTCAAATATTTTATAGCTTGGATTACGGCATCCCTCTTCTAAGTTATAAAATAGTTTGTTGGGTCCTAGCCTTAATATTTCATATTGGGTGTCATATTAAGGACTTTAAATCAACTGTCTTGAATATCTCCCAAAAAGATGTCTGGTCTAGACATTTATGATCTTCCCAAATCTCTTGAAACAAGCTTTCCTAAATGAAGATGATGTCCCATGGATATCATACTTCTTTCACCTCCTCCAATTATTCTCCCTAACCTACAAGTTCCTAAAAAGTTTAAGGTCACTCAAGCCCTATTGGCAAGGCAAGGTCTAGGTGTGATCACATCTTGGAGATGTAGTCACATATTGACAAGCCGGGAGAGTTGGGTGTCAAAGTCTTGAGAAAGTTGGTGGCTCAACTACTTTCTAAGTCACATAGTGAGTTCTTTTGGGAATCCGATGAAACAGACTAAGACAAGACCCTTAATGATCTTATCTATTTGCTAAGATCAACTTCCTAAAACGCTATGGACATTGACAATGATGACATTGGATATCCAGTAAAGCTCTCTCTTCCCAATGGAAAGGGATCGGCCATAGTCAACTCGGTTGACCCAATGGTAAAGAGAGAGGCGAAGTCTGAGATAGTCCCATTATATAGGGTCCATAGGTAACTATTGCCAAAGGAAGGGGCATTGGTTACGAAGCTGCCAAATTTACCTAAGGATGTTAAAGTCAATAAGTTTGGCTCTACTTCAGGTAAAGTCCATTGTCTAACTCTATTAAGTACATGCTGATTCTGATCGCGAAGATGGATTTCAATCGCATGGTTCGGTGATCAGAATTTTGGGCTATTACTTAAGAGTTATGATATTTATATTGCTTAGGAATAGATAACAACAAGGTTTTCATATGGATTGTAAGGATAAGTTTTTCCGCAAAGTTTTAAAATAAAAGAAAAAGGTTTTGATTTTATTTATTTTAAGTATCCTTACAATGGCATTTGTGAAAAGTTGTTGCTTATAAGATTCCATTGATAGCAATATTGGAAAAATGGATTTGATTCTTTCGGTTGTGGTAGTGTCTAATATTACCAAATAAGGAAAGATTCTCATCACCCAAGGTTCAATTGGACCGAAACTTGGAATCATGCAAGTTGTATAGTATGATGAATGAGAACTTTCAGCTTGGAAAATTAAGACTAATTCCTTATGTGAATAAGGAAAGGACTAAGGGATCGAGTACACATTCTTGTGCACTGGTCAAGTCCACCACAAAAGATCAAGAAGACTATTCGTCATGATTTACTTAAGTTCAGTAAATATAGTTATACTTATAAGTTTAAGTATAAGTCTGTAGCATTGGAGAAGTTTCAATGTGAGACAGAACGAATAAGAAGAATCAAAGTATGGCAGAAAGATAAAAGTTTCTCAAATCTGAAAAGATGGGAGAGTACTTTAGTATCATGTTTATGATCATCTTAATGATTAAGATACCATATCACAATTGGTCCTCTAAAGTCATCTTAGTGCATTCTTATGACTAAGAAGAGGAGTCATGAATTGTTGAAATGGTTAAATCAAAAAGATGAGTCATACTTCGTTCCAAAACAATTCTTAGAGTCATACTCCAAGATTGTAACTTGAGTGACATATCTTAAAGAGGGTTTGTTAACACTAGTCAAATGTAAGAGTAAAAGGTTATCTACTCTTGTACATTTGAAATTGGTAAGTTGTGATGTTTTGGATAAAACAGAGACCAACTTAGGCCAATTGTGTAAAGTGTTAGTCTTGATAAAGAATCCGCACTATCTCTTGAATATTTGACAAGGGAGTCTTATATGTCAAGAGGACAGTGGGAGTCTTAAAGCTCTTGAAAGTTTCAAGACTTAATCAAGAATAAAACCTAAAGTCCTTCACTAGCACACGACTTGAGGTTTATAACCTATCATGTTGAAATTTTTGTGCCTATTCAAGCTGGCTTTGCATAGGAGTTCTGAGAGTTCTCAATTGGTTGCACAACTACTTGGAAGCAATGGCAGACACCTGAGCTGCCAAATGGCAAGAATTTAAGATTGCACAAGTTTAATCAATATGAGTTTGGATTTGTCACTAACCTTGTCTTGTGATTATGGTTTTGACAAATTCACATGGATAAGAACACATACACTATTAAATTTAAGTGTCATAAGGTTTCTCTCCGATTCATGAAAATGATGGTGAGGAAACACTTTCACTAAGTAGATTTTAGCTAGATAGCAATTGTGATATTTGCATTCTCAAAGTCGTTAGTGGAGCGTGTGTGGTTTACCGGCACACTAACATGGACTTGTGAGAAGTGGCAAAGGTCTAAACAATTGAGACTATGATTACGGCATCCCTTTTCATAGTTCTAAAATTGTTTAGACACACATGTCAGCTATCTAAGAGAGGTGTATGATTTTGATAAAGTTTTATCAAAACAATCTAGTATCAGAAATCTGAACTTTGGTAAGAAAGTCAGCTGATTTCTGAGTACATGTCAAAGCTAGTGGGAGCATAAGTGTTATGCTAATAATCATCATGTTAGTGGGAGCATGATAATTATGACAAAGGTTGCAAGTTAGCAATGTTAATTATAGAAAACAAAAGTTTCAATTCGTGAGGTTGCAGGGGTTGAAAAAGTTGTTTTGCTATAATTAAGGGAGAGGAAATTATACTTCATTTCAATTCTAAAAGCTTAGATTGAGATTTTAATCGTATTTAATCAAGGATATATATATGAATTTCATGTTGGAATGGCTCAACATAAGGAAATTCTATATATGGGTCCATTATTTGCGTTCTAAAATTCGATTATGATTACGACATCCCTTTTCATAATCTGAATTTTAAGAATTTGGCAAATTGAAATGGAAATATTATAGCAAAAGACTGGTTTAGTCTTTATGTGAGACATCATGAATCGTGTCCCATATGCTTCGGATATAGGATCGATTACATGTGCTATATTCATCCTTTCTAAAATTTTCCAAATGCATGGGGTATTATGAAGGGAAAAGGTCTAGAATTGGATATGACTAAAATGATTAAGCAATTGTCGAGGACAATCTAAGGTTTACCAAAGATTGGTTGCTCAAGGACAGTTGGAAGTATAATGTTAATTCTGGAAGGACCATATTGACATAATCTGTAAGGAGGCAACTCTTGTTCAGAAGTGATAGTCAAAATGGAATATGGAAATGTTTCAAAGTTAGAAATTATTCAGTCTGTGTAAGATTAGGAAACTTAATGAAAGAAGGATGTTTCCAAGGAGCTGATCTCCTTTGGAATGCTCTGTAATGATTTTTGTCAAGTCTTTCTGACTTTGTGCATAATCATTAAGAGGATCAATGCATATAAGTTTAGAATCTAACAGATTTCAGTAAATGACATGAATTTGGAATTCTTGCATTTGCAGTAAGGATTTGGGACTGTGAAAAGAGGATCATTGGAGTGATGTTCAATTGATCTATTTTACAAAGTAAAGATCATAGACAAACATAGTATGCATACTTGGTGTATGGCATGACTAGTGTTTAGAAAACATAGTGTACATGCTTGGAGCATGGGACAACTATTGTTTTAAATTCAAGTATAAAGTTAATAAAACCGAAACAATGAATAATGAGTAATCAGTATGGTGATAAATAAAAGTGTTTATTTATATTCATAGGGTTTGATACCATATTTGATTCATTTATTCTTGTGTTTCACTTTGCATGTTTTGACTTCCAGAATAACTAAGTCGCTCTTCCTGAATGATTAAGTTATTCAAACCATCCACAGTCGGTCATATGTTGGAAGTAGATATGAATCAAGACTGTCATGGGTTGGTTTGTAGAGGTCCAAGTTGGTGGACAAAGTGGTGCTACAACACTCATGAGTGCTCATAAGTTCTGAGTATTGGATTCAACCCGTGCTCATTTGAATCACTTCATGGATTTTATCACGAGTGATCATGAGACGATAATATCTTATATTCTTCAAACCTAGAGATATGAGTTGTTACTATGAGTTGGTTATACATTGATTGCACGAAAACGCATTGGTAACTCGATGTTATAAAACGTGCCTTTGTGTATGATTCAACAAGTAGTAGAACAAGCCATATGAGTCGAAGTTTATCCATTCCTTTTACCTTCGGGATAAAAGCGATATCTATGGGCCCCTCGATGATTTAAAGATGATACATGTGAGTGCTTGGCCAAGCCAGGACTGATTTGATTTGTTCAATCAGTCAGTCATCATGAATCGGAAATCGGGAAACAACAAATGGACAGAGAGAATGATTGATAATCCATGTCTCAATCCATATGATATCTAGAATGGAGGAATATATGATCCCTTATCTAATGGACAAGTCATTGACAAAGGTCAGAGTTATCGACAAGGTCAGAGTTCGACAGAAGCTTTTGAGAGCTACGATTGCTGATCGGTTCCTGAAGTCATACACAATAATAGTTTTAGACTTATCCAAGTGGGAGACTGTTGGATTAATGTCTAAGTCCATAACTATAATTGGTAAGACTTGACCCGACTCGGCATGGTCCATTTGGGTTGCATGGCATCATGCATTTGGATAGACTATAATGAGAGAAATAACACTTAAGGTTGGTTAATATATTATAAGTTCTAATATATTAATAAGGTTATTTAATTAGTATTGATCAAGAATTAATTTGGAATTAATTAAGTGATCAAAAGGAGACTAATTAAATATATGGGTTGATTGTGTAAATCATTCATTCTTATATATGTGGGCTTGTGATCCAAGATTCCTTATGTTGGACTAAGTCCATGGGGGTGACCCATGGATACTCCATGGAGGTTAAAATCCATGGAGCATAAGGAATGGGTAAAGTTATGAATTACATGGTGTAACCCTAATAGCCACCATATAAAAGAATCCCATGGCTCAAGAAATCGTGCACTAATGTGTGAGTGTGAGGGCTAAATGATTTCAAGGAGTGTTCAAGTTTCTCTTAAGTTATTCCAAGTGTATTTGGTGTTGTGTGAACCATTTGAGGTGTCACACTTGGGGCACTAGGCACTCAAGCTTCATGAAGACATTCTACATCAAAGAGGTATGTATTCTATCTTGTTATATTTATTATTTTGTATGCTAGATTAGGATAATACCTTGGATGTTCATAATTGTATGTATAATAGAGAAAACATAGATCCAAGGTATTTAGGGTTGCATGTACACTTAGGAGTGTTAGAATGCTCATAACCCAACAGATCAATTTCTGCTAATAATAAGGATCCAGTCAAGTCTAGTAACCAGTCTTATCTCGGAATTAAGAGATTCAACAAAGTGCTCAAAAGTATAAAAAGATTAAGTATGAACAATGTAAAGCAATACAAGAACAATAAGAATGTAATAGAGAATAATTGATGTGAAAAAGGTGTATATGTTCCACATTTTCAATACAACGGTGATTACTCCTAAAATAGCCAAGGAGTAACTAAAAGACAAATAGAAAAAGTAAGTGTTGACTATCAGACATCTGAAGATCAACAGACTGACACAACCACTCCTATTGATATTGTCTCACGTACTATGCTATCAAACAATGTGAACACAAAAAAATAGTACTTGGAACAATAAATGCACATTACATAATTAGAAACATTCTATTACTAAGATTCATCTCGGACTGGTCCTCTTCTTCGGACAAGTCTGCATTTCGGAATTCATCATATCAGACTTTCTCCACTTCAGATTGCATAAGGATCACCTTTTATGTTCTATTAATACAAATGTAGTAGTAAAGCTAATTGTGTCTGTAGTATGGGGATTACATGTGTATTTATAGTCTAGACTAAGCTACAATAAGTCCGATATTCCTGGGATCCTCTCGAATAAAAATGAACACGTTGGTTTGACTTGGTATTCCTGGGTCTCTTTCCTGATTGAAGTACTTCCTCGTTGAGAATGAGTCTCATGTTGACTAATTATGTACATGTGAGAGAAAAAAAATATAAATATATCCGTTAAAAGTGTTAGGAAATAATAACGACAATGATCATGACCTTGAGAAGTGTTTGGGATCCTAAAAGATCTTGAAGATCCGATATTGTGAACATGGTTAAGGATCTTGGCCCTAATAATTTCCCAATTATACCAGAAAAATATCAAGGTTAATTTCGAATATTTAAAGGTATAGTTTTAAAATAAAAAGAGAGATGTAAAGATTTTGAAGTTCTAATGGATAGTGTCACAACTAGCAAATTTGGCTAGGAAGTTCTATCCTTATGTAAGCATTATCAATGGCAACAATTGTAAACATGACTTGAAAACATGGTGTTTATTCAATAACAACAAAATTCCATCAAACACTCTATACAAACACTTCAAATGGTTAACAAAAGATTGGAAACCCTAAAAATCCCAGTTTAAGTCCATTATGGACTGGGATTTCCTTATTGGGCCTAATGGACCAATAAGCTTCCAATTTGACTATTTTGGGCTTAGGACCCTTAAATGGGCCCTAATTGGACCCACTTCCATGAAACTTAACATTTTGGGCCATAATGGATCCAAAATGAATTGGTTTACCTTAATGGGCCTTATTGGGCCATAACAAACCTAATAAACTTCAATGGGCCGTGAAACCCATTCTTTCATTCTAATTGGGCCGTAAACCCTCCTAAGGGCCCAATGGGCCGAAAACCATCAAAATGGGCCTCCTATTATTAGAACCAAGCATTAAAGGCCCATTCCATCTCTCTTTTTTCTCCCTCTCGGCCCAACTATATATATATATATATATATAAAAAGAGATTAAGAAGAGTTGACTTTATGTTGCCACCTCTTTATTACACAACATATAACCATGCACTTCTCATGCATCCATACACCCATCACTTCAACTCTTTCCCCCTATCTTTTTCTTCTTCGGCCAAGAGCAAGAGGAAAACACACACACATACCTTCAAACTTCCTTCAAACTCTCTCAAGTATCCTCTTCCTTCTCCCTCCAAAATCTCGAAGTTTTGCTTGTGTATCAAGAGGATTTTCACAAGAACATCATCATTTCTTGGTAAGTTATACATATCCAAGAATTATATAACTCTTTTCTCATGTTAGATCCCTTCTCTTAAACATTTGTGGTAATCATACTCCTAGAAATCATCTCAAGTTCGAGATCCACATCAAGGTGTTGCTAGGACCAAAAATCTTCTTCACATCTTCTTCACAACCGAAACAACTAAGCAAGGTGAGTTCATACCCCCTTGTTTTCGGTTTTTACTTGTTTTTGGGGGAGAATACAAGTATTATGTGATGATCTATGTGTGTTTGCATGTTATGTGTGATTTCTTTAATTTTTGGTTGTGATAGTATGTAATACTTGTGATATTTCAAGATCTATAGCAAAAAGGGTGAAAGAATCATAAACAAAAACATAATAAACAACATACATCATAGATCTAAGGGTCTTTAAGTTTATAGAGTGAAAAACAAAGCTAAAGAACTTTACAAGTGTCATTTTTGCAAAAATAACAAAGATTGGGTGTAAATGGATAATTATCAGTTTTATGAGGGTTATAAGGAATTTATTTGTATAAAAGCTGATTTTTATGAAAATAATACTTTTCAAAGGGTCAAAAACATAAATTTTAGCTTATAGGGCTTTAAATTGGGCCTCACTAGTTTTTGGGCCCAAGGTTGCGAAAAAATGAAGTTTTGAGGGGCTGAAATGTAAACCTTAACAAACTATGAGTCTAAAACGTAAATAAACTATTTCAGGGGTTGAAAATGATTTTATTACCAAATTGGACTAAAAATGCAAAGTTTTTGATTTTGGGGTCAAAATTGTAAAACTTATGGAAATTGGGCCAAAAATGTAAACTTTTTACAAATAAAGGATGGAAATGACAAATGCAATAGTTTTGGACTGAAATTACTATTCAATTAAAGTTTGGGTAGAAAATGTGAAGAAAAATGGTTTAAGGACCAAAAATGTCAATTTTCATAAAAAGGGACTAAAAGTGCCATTTTTTTTAAAAAGGGGCCAAAACGGTCAATCTAAATGTTTTTGGGCCAAATAAGTAATTATGAATGTATGGGTTAAAAATATCAAGTTTATAACGCATGATTTAAAATATATATATATATATATATATATATATATATATATATATATATATATATATATATATATATATATATATATATATATATATATAACTAAAGCTTCATTATAAATCAAACGTTAAGACATTTTTTTTACATTGTGAATAAACATTTAGCATACAACAAATACCAACAATACGAACTTAAACTTTATAAAACATAAGCAATTTAATGGTTGGGCTCAAATACCTTCTATTCGTACTATTGGGCTTTTGTGGCCCAATATCATGATTATTGGGCCCAATAGAATTACACATGTTTATTGGGCCTCAGGTGACCCAACTACATGCCTAATGGACCCTCAATGGCTTTTACATGCTATTTGGCCATAGTGGCCCACTTGCATTGCTAGTAAGGTCCAAATCAATCATATGCGTGATGGGCTAACGTGTCCGTCGCATACCCGACAGCCTATAATAACATACGTTATTAGTGGGCCCCCGTAGTCCTCTTCTCTTCGTCTGTTAGGCTTACCTTTTATTCAAGTAAACATAAATCAGGTTGTTAAACAAGGTTATTCAATTTCATTTGGATTTAGTGAGTAATAACGAGCGACACCAATAAGTGTCGGTCGTAGTCTGTAGTTATAATCAAAGTCTCCTGGAGGGAGAGCGAGAGTATGTGTATAGATCTATACGGGGGTGACTCCCCCACACCTAAGCAGTTCGCTACAGTTAGACTCGGCCAGTCTAGGGTGACAAAATCTTAATTCAATACCGGCATTTGCAAGAATGCCAAGACAGACGAATTAGTCATTATTATGCATGGTTATAACGACTCACAAAGAGATCCAATACCATCTAAGTAATCATTGGAAATCATATTCATTTGTTGTGACGATACAATAATACAAAACGATCATATTATTTATATCGAAAAATATTGGGTTTTCCGGGGAAACAACATCATTCACTTTTACTTTCGATAACTATAATACAAGAATTCATTATGGGAAACATACTACTTTTACACGTTTTGAAATCATTCACGCATATACTTATGGATTCATCACACCTATTTCGTAAACAATTGTCGTTTCAGACAATATCGGATTTTCTGGGTTTTACAAACTATACAAAACATTCTCATATCAAACCTACTTATGAACTCACCAACATTATATATGTTGACCGTTTTCAAAATAACTTGTATTCTCAGGTAACAGATAAGCTGAAGAAAATTACCAAGTGTGTTAGGATGTTATATTTTGTGACTCTCAAACAAGTTATGCTATGGATATGTAATATTTAGACAATGTACTTGATGTGAACAAGGTTAGTTGTAATGTATTAATGCATGGTGATGCTTATGTTATGTTTCATGTATATTCATTGTGATGATATTTTAATTTAAGTCACGCGAGCCCTCGGACGTTTTCGTCGTCTGGTTCGGGGGTGTGACAGATACGGTAATTTGAATCCAAACAGATAGATTTCTAGCCATTGAAGCAGGCATAGTAATATGTGAAATCACCCTTTTACGTTTCCATGATTCTCTTATAAATAGGATGTTCAGTCTTTAGATTTTTCCTTACTCTTTTAGCTCTCTTCCAGACGTTCATCGAATACCATCGAAGGTACTATCCTCGTTTCTTTTCTCCCTATCTTTATTCGTCTTTAATCAATGGCAAAAAAGCAACTCGCTCTCGTACAAACGTCATCGTTGTTCTTGATGATGATTTTGTGGATTAGAATGCCTTGTCTTACAAGGAAACTTAAACTTTTGATGACAGCAATAACGAAGCTCTGAAATCGGTTGGGGCTTTTCCCGCGGGTACTATTTTTAGACCTTTTGATGCAAAGATCCAACCAGATTTTGTTTCTTCCTCTTGAGTCTGTTTTCCTGAATACCCTTTCACCATAGGTCTTTCTTATCCCTTTCCTGGGATTATATCTTAGTTTATTGAGATTACCAAAATCTCATATATTCAAGCCATGACAGTGGTTTGGAGGATCCTTTATTGGATCGATCGACTGAACTGCTCCATGGATCTTAGTATTAGTTTGAATAAGTTAGCTTATGTCTATCCTCTTTCGACCTTTGGGAACTCCCGTTTCTTGATGAAAGTCAAAACTAATAAATCATCCCTTAATCCAAAATACAAGCATAATGACGGTTCTTGGAAAGGAAAATACTTCTTCATGAAACACGAGTTCATTCCTGATGGAAATCTCTTGCCACGATCTTGGCTTAAAAAGGGTAGGGTTTCATATTTTTATAATAAGGATCTTGGTATTCACACTTCTGATTTTGTTTGATTTTTTTCAGCTTTCAAGTTTGAAGAGCTTGTTCCTCCTGCCAAAGACACTGAAGATAGGATTGAGAATTTCCTCGCCCTGCCCGAGATTGAGAGAACATTAAAGATCGTTCATCCTATCCATCAAGAAGTTTCAACTGCCATTATCCCCCTGTCTACTGATAAGGATCCTTAATTTACTTCATTTCTTTTGAAGGATCCTGAACTGATAAAACTTTTTTGTTATGCTTAGGATTCAAGTCTACTCATTATGGTTCTGATTTACCCTCGCCGAACTCGATTCTGCCATGTACAGTGACCAATTGGTGGTCAAAAAAGAAAAATCCTCTCTCCTTCCCAAGAAAGCTCCTATAGATTTGTCTGTTAAAACTCCAGGATCTCGAAAGAGGAAATCAGCTGAAGTTTTCAACCTAGAGAATCTCGAGGTGGATGAGGTGTTGATCAACCTGGTCTCTTTCTCTCAATCTATACGCATCCTTGTAGTTTATATTAACTTCCCTTTAATTTGCTCATCATTTTCTCTTACAGGTGGCTGGTTATATCTCCCATTCCTCCGAGGATCTCAAGGCCAAGCTCAACCAGGCAGAACAAGCTTTTAGAGAACAAGAAGCAACCAACAAGGATCTTTTATAAAGGGTGGAGAAACTGGTTAAGGAGAAAACAGAAAGAGAAGAGGAGCATGTGTCGGGATCAAAGAGGTGATAGATGAGGCCATGAGTAGTGTCGCCGAGGAGGTTTGGGAGGAAAAAATCATGTTGGCAAAGGATATTAAGAACGCGGGATCCTGGGACGTAGTTAGGTGGCATGAGGCTCTGGCCAAGCTGACTGGTAGGCATGTCGATGCTTGTCAGGATCCTGAAGGGGAAAGGAGAGAATAAGAAGAAGAAGACAGGGATGACCGTAGTTGGGATGATCAATCCTAATGGTAGGTCTGATTAGTTAAAAATATTTTAACATCTTGTATGTAAAATAATATATTTTTTGTGGGGTTGATAAGCGACCCCCTTTTTTAATTTCATGCCATGGTTGCTTCATATCTTTATTTTCGTGGTTGATATGATTGATATGACTATAGGTCTTCTGAGGATCCTTATGTAATTAGGATCCTAAAGAGTTCAAGTTTTACAAGAACTCTTAAGATCTGAATAACCTAAAATAGTTAGTTATCAATTCAGGATCTTAAAATAGTTAAGATCCTTATGAGAATAAACATTTAATTATTATGTAGGAAATATAACTTTAAATATAGATAGAACCTGGTGATCTTTAGTTTTTGTAATCTTTTGATTTAGGAGGATCCTCAAGTTATTTTAATACGAACTTGAAGTTTGCATAGAGAAGGATCCATGTTACATGATATTTGAAGATCCTTACTTTGCTTTCCAAATGGGAAAGATACTATTTAGAAAATGACTGGGGAAGATCCCTACTGGGGAAAATCCCACATTAGATAATAACTACGTAAAATCCTATTTTAGATAATAACTGGGGAAAATCTCATTTTATATAATTACTGGGGAAAATCCCAACTCGTAAGATAACATGATAATGTTATAGACCTTAGAAATTTATTGGGGAAGATCCCAACTTAGGATAACATGATAATGTTATAAACCTAAGATTTAAACTTTAGGATCTTAACATATGTTCATAAATAAGAGGGTTTCCAAGTAACTAAAGCGTGAAATGATTCCCTTATTCACGTCCCATAGTTAGATATCGTGCATCAAAGCGAGGTGTAGAAACCTTAACTCGTGTGAAAGAGGTTATTAACTCTTTGGACCTTAGAAGGGATTAGGTACCCATAATCATAGGAGATGATCAGTCTCTATTTTTGGTTATTAGGATCCTTATATTCCCACACATTGCAAATTTCGGCTGCACTAGAAGAAAGAGAGGGCAAGCCGATTTTCAAGTGTTCTACATATCTCTCAAAGTCATTCCAAAGCATTTGGTGTTGTGTGAAACATTTGAGGCATCACACTTGGGGTGCTAGGCTGTCAAGGTTTTCAAGGAATCATAACAACTACAAGGTATGTAATTCTAGCCATCTTTTATGTTTAAAGTTCCCCATGTATGCTAGTAGGTTTATGAACCTTGGAAAAGTAGTTTGCATGAATTTTAGACAAACATAGATCCAAGGTTTTCTAGGGTTGCATGTACACTTAGGAGTGTTAGAATGCTCAAAACCCATCAATGGTATTAGAGCCTAGGCTTGTTTGTTAAATACTTGATGCAAACTTGTTTTTCAAAAGCCAAAAACTGTCCAGACAAGAAAACTCGACGAGTTCTGGCCAAAAACTCGCCGAGTTTATGTGTTATTGCATGAACTCGACGATTTCCTTGATGAACTCGACGAGTTTGTCATCCAGTGTGCAGTTTTTGGAGCTTTGCTTCTGGAAATGGACTAGAAACATTACCCTAAACTGTTTTGGTCTTATAAAACTTGTTTTAGATGGGGGTAATGGTCATGCTAATCCATTTTCAATAGCTATTATCAAAATTTCAAGTTTTTATATGGTTAATTTTATGATTCTTGAAATAGATGATATGCATGTTCATGAACTTATGAGTTTAGAAGATGATAGGAATTATTTGTAACTTGCTTGTTAGTTTAATTCTTGATCATTATGTGTTTTAATGGAATCCATAATTTGTCCTCAAGTTATGGATTACCAAAAGTCACACTTTTAAAGTCCATTAAAGAAACACATAGGTTACATAAAATGAAAAGTCACTCATTTTAATAAACCATTTAACTCATAAGTTATGAAAGATGAAAAGTTTTGAAAGTTACAAAACTTGCCCTCAAGTTTTGGAACATGTAAAGTCTCTTTAAAAACTTTAGTTCCAACCCCTAGAATTTTAAAAGTTAAAAATTCAACCCTTATACTTTATAATATTATAAGTTTAATAATAATTATATATGTATAAGATTAAGTCGTTTTACCGCAAGTAGGCCTCATTCACGAAGCCGGTCTATAAGGGGGGTATAAGGTTGTTGCCTATAAAATGGCAGCTTAATGAGTGTCGACTCTCACCCACCGCTTCCTTGATTGGTGGAGGGTCGTTAGCCGAACGGGTAGGACAAGGACTAGAATTCTTCCCTCATTAAAAGTATTAATGATGAATATAAAGTAACTAAATGTTTATAATTCCCAATCTTAGTAACTAAAGGACTAGAATTCTTCCCTCGTTAGCCACACACGCTCCACTAACCCATGAAATTACACTTTGTACTTTGCTTAAGTCGGTTAGTGGAGCGTGTGTGGTTAACCGGCACACTAACTTGGACTTAACAAGGTAGGCAAAGGGTGACTTAAGGTTTTTCATAGGTCGGTGGAGCGCGTGTGGTTAACCGACACATCGATTAAGTGAAAAAACATTAAGGGTACCAAATAATTTGCATGGTTACTTCACACCTTGTTTTGTGATCCTCGGTATGCCAGTCACAAAACATGAAGGGCACACTCGAGATTGAAACATGCCATTGAAAGTGCAATGAATCTCAAAAGATCTAGGAGTTTCAAATCCAATTAAAAACTATTAATTTATTTCGTTTTTCATGGTGGAAATTGGTGAATCGTCATTCACCTACCTTCAAATATTTTATAGCTTGGATTACGGCATCCCTCTTCCAAGTTATAAAATATTGTGTTGGGTCCTAGCCTTAATATTTCATTTTGGGTGTTATATTAAGGACTTAGAATCAACTAACTTGAATATCGCCCATTGCAGATGTCTGGTTTAGATAACTGTGATCTTCCCAAATATCATGGAAATCATATTTCTCTACCTCCACCTCCTCCATTTATTCTCCCTAACCCACAAGCCCGAAGACTTGAAAGGTTTAAGGTCACTCAAGCCCTACTAGAAATGAAACATAAAGATGGAATACTTGTGTGCACTCATGTCTTAAGAATGAAGTCACACATTGACAGGTTGAGAATGTTGGGTGCTGTTATTTCAAGGAAGTTTGCTATTGACTGGGTTCTTCAGTCACTTCCTGAGTCATATAGTGAGTTTATTAAAGGCTACTATATGACAGATCACGACATGACCCTAATAGATCTTTCTTATTTGCTTGTTGCTGCTGAATCAGCAATGATTTGGCGCAAAAGTCAAGCAAATATGGATGGAAGGTCTATTTCTCAAACTTCCATGGACATTGATAATGGTAACATTGCAAGTCCAGAAAAGCTTTCTCTTCCCAATGGAAAGGGATCGGCCTTGGTCAACCCGGTTGACCAAAAGGTAAAGGGAAAAGCTAAGTCTGTGATAGTCCCATGTACCATTCCCAAAGAGTCCATATGTTTTCATTGTCAAGAGAAGGGGCATTGGTTGCGAAACTGCCCTGACTACCTGAAAGATCTAAGAGAGAAGAAAAAATCAAGAAGATTTGACTCTACTTCAGGTAAGTCCACTATCTAACTCTATTAAGTTCCTTATTGATGATTCTTAATACAAAATATGACTCGGTTACATTTTTTTTTGTGTTTGGCAGGATCAAGCAAAGGGAATGAAACTTAAAGGAAAGGTATGCTGAATCTGATCGCGAAGATGGGTTTCAATCGCATAGTTTGAAGATCGGATTCTTGAGCTACTACTTAGAGAGTTATGATAGATTTCTAGGAAATATGTAATAGCATAGTTTCCATTTAAGTTGCATTGTAAGGAAAGTTTTTTCCGCATTTATTAAATAAATAAAATTTTGTTTTACTTTATTTTATATCTCCTTGCAATGGCATTTATGGAAAATTGATGTTTGTTTGGTTCTAGCAATAATGGAAATATGAATTTGATTCTTTCATTTGTGGTAGTGTCTAAATTTACCAAATAAGGAAAGATTCTCATCAATCAAGTTTCAATTGGACCGAAACTTGGAATCATGCAAGTTGTATATTATGATGAATGAGAACTTTCAGCTTTGGAAAATTAAGACTAATTCCTTGTTCACATGTATATGTGAGTCAAGTGAGGGACTAAGGGATCGAGTACACATTCTTATACACTAGTCAAGTCCACCACAAAAGATTGATAAGACTATTCGTCATGATTTACAAAGGTTTAGTAAATATGGTTATACTTACAAGATAAGTATAATTCTGAAACATTAGAAAGACTTCGATGTCTGGCAGAACGAATTAGAAGAATCAAATTAGGCAGAAGGATAAAAGTTTCTCAAATCTGGAAAGATGGGAGAGTACTTTAGTATCATGTGTTGTGATCATCTTTATGATTAAGAAAAACCATGTCACAATTGATTCTCTAAGGACATCTTAGTGCATTCCTATGGCTAAGAAGAGGAATCAAGAATTGCTGAAATGATTGAATCAAGAAGATGAGTCATACTTCGTTCCAAATCAAGTGTTAGAGTCATACTCCAAGACGGTAAGTTGAGTGACATATCTTAAACAAAGGTTTATAACACTTGTCAAATGTAAAGAGTAAAAGTGTCGTACACTTGTACATTTGAAATTGGTAAGTTGTGATGTTTTGGATAAAACAAAGACCAACTATGGCCAATTATTTAAAGTGTTTTCTCTTAATAAAGAATCCGCACTATCTCTTGAATATTTGGAAAATGAGTCTTATATGTCAAGAGGACAGTGGGAGTCTTAAAGATCTTGGAAATGGCTTCAAGATCTAATAAAGAAGGAAAAACCTATAGTTTATCACTAGCACACGACTTGAGGTTTATAACCTATCGTGTTGGCATATTCTTATTTCTGTGCCCATTCCAGTTAAAGTTGGCTTTGCATATGAGTTCTGAGAGTTCTCAATTGCTTGCATAACAGCTTGGAAGCAATGGCAGGCCCCTGTGCTACCAGGTGGCAAGAAGTTAAGATTGCACAAGTTCAATCCATAAGAGTTTGAATTTGTCACTAACCTTGTCTTGTGATTATGGTTTTGACAAATTTACATGGATAAGAACACATACACTGTAAAATCTAAGTGTCATAAGGTTTCTCTCCGATTCATGAAATTGATGGTGAGGAAAAACTTTCACTAAGTAGATTTTAAGTAGATAACAGTTGTGATATTTGCATTCTCAAAGTCGTTAGTGGAGCGTGTGTGGTTAACCGGCAGATTAACATTGACTTGTGAGAAATGGCAAAGGTCTAAACAATTGAGACTATGATTACGACATCCCTTTTCATAGTTCTGAAAGTGTTTAGACACACATATGTGCTACCTAAGGAAAGGTGTATGATTTTGATAAAGTTTTATCAAAAGCATCTTGTATCAGAAATGTGAACTTTGGTAAGAAGGTCAATAAAGTATTGATTTCTAGAAGTCCAGCTAATTTCTGAGTACATGTCAAAGCTAGTGGGAGCATAAGTATTATGCTAATAATCATCATGCAAGTGGGAGCATGATAATTATGTTAAGTATTGCAAGTTAGCAATGTTAATTATAGAAAACAAAAAAGGTTTCATTTGGGAAAAGTTGTTTTGCTATAATTAAGGGAGAGGAAATTATACTTCACTTTAATTCTAAAAGCTTAGATTGAGGTTTTTGATCATATTTAGTCAAGTATATATATATATATATATATATATATATATATATATATATATATATATATATATATATATATATATATATATATATGAATTTCATGTTGGAATGGCTCAACATAAGGAAATTCTATATATGGGTCCATTATTTGCGTTCTACAATTCGATTATGATTACGGCAAATAGAAATAGAAATAGAAATATTATAGCAAAAGACTGGTCTAGTATCATGTCTTTATGAATCGTGTCCCATATGCTTCGGATATAGGATCGATTGCATGTGCTATAATATTCATCTGTTCCAAATTTTTCCAAATGCCCAAAGCATTAAGAAGGAAAAAGTACTAGAACTAGATATGACTAATTTGATTAAGCAATTGTTGAGGACAATCTAAGGTTACCAAAGATTGGTTGCTCAGGGACAGTTGGAAGTATAGTGTTAATTTTGGAAGGACCATATTGACATATTCTGAAAAGTGGCAACTCCTGTTCAAGAGTAATAGTCAAAAGGGAATACAGAAATGTTCCCATGGGTGGAAGCTATTCATTAAATCTGTGAAAGATTAGGAAACTTAATGCAAGAAGAATGTTCAAAGAAATGAATATGAGACTTCGTTTCCATGGAATTGATCTCCATGTGAATACTCTGTAATGTCTGTTGACAAGTCTTTGTGACTTTGTGCATAATCATTACAAGAGGACCACTGCATATAAGTTTAGAATCTAACAGATTTAAGTAAATCTCAGGAATCTGGGATTCATGCATTTGCAGTATGGATTTGGGATTGTGAAATGAGAATCATTGGAAATATGTTCAATCGATCTATTTCACAAAGTAAAGAGCATAGACAAAGTTAGTGTGCATACTTAATGTATTGCATAACTAATGTTGAGACAAACATAGTGTGCATAGTTGGTGTATGGCATGACTAGTGTTTAGAAAACATAGTGTACATGCTCGGAGCATGGGACGACTATTGTTTTAATTCAAGCAGAAAGTTGATAGTTTGAAACAGTATACAATGAATAATGTGCAATCAATATGGTGATAAATAAGAGGTGTTTTTATTTATATTCATAAGTTCTGAGACCATAGTTGATTCGATTATTCTTGTGTTTCACTTTGCATGTTTTGACTTCCAAAATAACTAAGTCGCTCTTCCTGAATGACTAAGTTATTCAAATCATCCACAGTCGGTCATATGTTGGAAGTAGATATGACTCAAGACTGTCATGGGTTGGATTGTAGAGGTCTAAGATGTTGGACAAAGTGGTGCTACAACACTCATGAGTGCTCATAAGTTCTGAGTATTGGATTCAACCCACGCTCGCTGGTATTACTTCATGGAATTTATCTCGAGTGATCGCGAGACGGTAATATCATATAAGTCTTCAAACCTAGAGATATGAATTGTTGCCTATGAGTTGGTTATGCATTGATCGTGCGAAAACGCATTGGTAACTCGATGTTATAAAACGTGCCTTTGTGTATGATTCAACAAGTAGTAGAACAAGCATATGAGTCGAAGTTTATCTATTCCTTCTTGGATTAGAAGTGATATCTGGGCCCCTCGATGATTTTGTTTTGACCTATGTACCGGGCCCGGTCAGAACTAAGTTGATCTGTTCACTTAAGTTCTATGTCAAACAAATCGGAAATCGGGAAACAAACTGCTGGACAATAACTAAGACATTGTTCCATGTATTTGTCCGGCTGATATCTAGAACAGAGGATTCTATGATCACTTATCTAAAATGGCGTATCATCATCATCTCAGTTCCGCGAGACCTTGAAAAGAGCTACGATTGCTGGTCGGTTCCTGAAGTTATACTTGCAGTTATAGTTATTAGACTTATCCAAGTGAGAGACTGTTGGATTAGGTGTCTAAGTTCATAACTATTTCTGGATTGTACTTGACCCGACCTGGCATGGTCCATTTGGGTTGCATGGCATCATGCATTTGGATAGACTAAATGAGAGAAATAACACTTGTGGTTTATTAGTATATTATAAGTTCTAATATATTAATAATATTATTTAATTAGTATTGATCAATAAATTAATCTAGGATTAATTAAGTGATCAAAAGATGACTAATTAAATATATGGGTTGATTATGTAAATCATCCATAACTTGTATAGTGGGCTAAAGGCTCCATGGATTATCAAGTTGGGCTAAGGTCCATAGGATGCTCCATGGATGCTCCATGGGAGTTACAAACCCATGGGTCATAGAAATGAAGAGCCATGTTACATTAGGGTTTACATGGTGTAACCCTAAATGTAACACATAATATAAGGAACATGATAACCACCAATTTCGGCTGCACTAGAAGCAAGAGAGGGCAAGCCGATTTTCAAGTGTTCTACATATCTCTCAAAGTCATTCCAAAGCATTTGGTGTTGTGTGAAACATTTGAGGCATCACACTTGGGGTGCTAGGCTCTCAAGGTTTTCAAGGAATCATAACAACTACAAGGTATGTAATTCTAGCCATCTTTTATGTTTAAAGTTCCCCATGTATGCTAGATAGGTTTATGAACCTTGGAAAAGTATTTTGCATGTATTTTAGACAAACATAGATCCAAGGTTTTCTAGGGTTGCATGTACACTTAGGAGTGTTAGAATGCTCAAAACCCATCAATATAAAGGTTCTTCTAGTTGATGAAATATGTTTTAATGCCTTTGACAAGCATCATATATTTGTGCATGTAAGAAGGCATCTTTCTTCATTGTAGGCTAGTAGTACCCCGTCCTTAACACTTTGGAGCATAAGGATCTGCCCCCAACATGATTTCCACAATCACCTTCATGTATGTCCTTTAGTAGTTCAGTAGCTTCATCACTTTCAAAGCATCTCAAGTATGGACAAGCCATGGATTTCTTGTATAATTTCCCTTGATTCATCACAATCGTGAGACCCTCACCCAGAATGCTCTAACTCTTTTCTATTCTTGGGGAATCATGTCATTCTAGAAATAATCCACATTGGGATGGATCTAGGATATTGAGATTTGCGAAGGATCCTGGATGTTGGGATCCTGACAATTAGGATCTTGAAGAAGTGATTGAGGATCAGGATATTCGATCTTTTTTTGTTGGTTGTTTGATCATGGTTATTGGGATTGTCTCGTTTCTTTTAGGGATCTTCTATTGTTGGGATCAGTATATGGGTTATTGGGATCCAAATTTCCGGCGGGATCCCGAGGGAAGATCCTAGGTTGGCCAATGTGTCTGTCGCGACGTTTTCTTCTCTGGGAACCTGATCTAGGCTAAAAACTTTGAATTCAAAGTTTTCTTCCCATGATTTTATTGGATTTCCTTGCTTTCCAATTATACTTTAGGTTGTAGATCATCATTGAAATCAACCACAAAGTCTGCTAGTGCTTATGTTTTGATTTCTAATCTTGGTTCATATTTTATGTCATATGTGCTTAGCTTCACATACCAGTTTTCCATCCTTCATGACATCTCTAGTTTTCTTATAACATTCTTAATGGGGTAATTCATGTCAGACTAGGTGTCTAAGCCCATAACTATAATTGGTATATATTTGAATTGATAGTAGCACAGTCGTTTTGGGTTTCCCTCATAACTAGCAACTAGACAGGATGACTTTTGGAGAGAGTTTGAATTTATTATTTGATTAATAAATTGAAATAAATGACTTATTTATGTATTTTGAAAATAATATATTAATTAGAAATTATATTATTTAATTATTAATTAATGAGAAATTAATTGGAACTAATTTTGGGATTAATTAAATTAATTAAAAGTGTAGGGGCTATTTGGAAATTTATTGATAGTTGAGGAAAAAAGGCTCTAGAGCCCGCCTAGAATGGGTTGGACAAAAATTTCTAGGAAGGCCCTAGAATTTTCGTCCAAGAGCTCTTGGATAGGGATTCTTGGGCTACTTGGTCCTTAAGCTAAAGAATTAGGGTTTCCTCCTAAAAGCCTAGCTTTGGCTCTAAGCTACCTCACTATATAAGGAGCCTTGCCCGTTCTTATTTTTGGCGACCTAGAAACCTTAGAAACATAGCTAAATCTCAAGCCTCCTCTCTCTCTCTCTCTCTCTCTCTCTCTCTCTCTCTCCTCTCTCATCCTCTTGCTTAGTTTGGGTGTGATCTACTACAGGCATGACACTTGTGATGCTTGCTCTCAAGATTCAAGAAGACTTGGATTTTCATTGTTATTACTACATAACAATCAAAAGGTATGTTTACTAACGCTAGATATGTATTTCGAAAATATTATAGATCTCCTAGGGTTTTCTATTTAATGTTCAATAGTTGTATGTTCAGTTAGAGAAAACATAGATCTAAGAATTTAGGGTTGCATGCACGCATAGGAATTGTTTGTTATGCTCAAAACCCATTAGTGGTATTAGAGCCTTGGCTTGTTTTCTATTGAATTTGATTGCAATTGTTTGAATTTGATCAAAAAGGGTTTATGGAAATTAAACCCTTTGGACTTAGGGTATTTCGAAATTAGGGTTTCTTAACCCTTGATTTCAAAATTTTTGAAAGGGTTTTAACCCTTTCCCTTGTCCTACAAGTTTTGAAAATTACGGTTTCCTAACACTCTAGATTTTCGAAATATGGAAAGGATTGAAATCCTTGCCTTCCACCCCAAGATTTGCCATTTTTGAAAATTAGGGTTTTTTTGGTAGGATTCTTATTTTTGGTAATTATGTCCTTATTTGATTAACTAGATAATTATAAAATTTGAAGAATCCCTCCCATGATTTTCGATATATAGGGAGAGTAGATTAGGTTAAATTATCTTGATTAATTTAATTGGCTAATCCATATCTGATTTAATAAATTAATTAAATGTTTAACTAAGATAAATTAGTAAATCATGTGGTTTAATTTTAAATTTAAATTAATGGTTTTAGTTTTCGAAATTTAATAATTAAACCTAGTATTTTGAAATGTTTAAAATACACCTTATAGTATATGTAAAATTAAGTATTTATTATTTACTATATGTATAACACAAGTCAGTCGAACCACTAGTACGACTCATTCACAAAGCCGATCTATAAGGGGAGTTTAAGGAAGCGGCCTATAAAATGACCGCCATTGGGTATCCACTCTTACCCACCGCTCCCTTGTTTGGTGGACGGTCGTTAATCGAACGGGTTTAATAGGACAAAATAATTCTCATTAATAAGTATAATTAATTATAAAGTAACTAAAATGTTTTTATAAAATTCCCAATCTTAGTTACTTTAGGAAAAATGTTACTTTGATGCTAATCCGTGAAATTGCACATTACACTTTATAAGTCGTTAGTGGAGCGTGTGTGGTTAACCGGCACACTAATATGGACTAATAAAGGGTGGCAATGGGTGTCTCGTAAATTATCATTGATTAACGGAGCGCGTGTAGCTAACCAGGACATTAATTAGATGATAAATGACATCGAAAGTACCAAGCTAATTTGCATGGTTATTCACATATTGTTTGTGATCCTCGGCATCCCAGTAAAAAATGGAAGAGCATAATCGAGATTAAACAAGCCATTGAATAGTTCAATGAATCTCAAAAGATCTAGGAATTTCATTAAAAACCTAATTCATTTAAATTTCGTTTTTCATGGTGAAATTGGTAAATCGTCATTTACCTACCTTTATTTATTTCACAATTAGATTACGACACCCCTTTTCTATGTTGTGAAATATCTAGTTGGATCCTAGCCTTAAGATTTTATTTGGGTGTTATATTAAGGATTACTCCTATCTAACCTAAAACTTGTCTTTCTTCTCTTTCAGATGTCAACTCCCAACGATGCTTCTGGTTCCTCCTCCAACAATAACTCCTCCAACAACAAATTCCCGCTCTTGAACATCTGCTAAGGAGTTACTTTTGATGGCACCAATTATAATGATTGGATGTGTAACATCAAAATGGCTCTACGTTTCGAGGATAAAGAGTATGTGCTCGAAAAGGAACTTCTCGAGATTGATGAAACCAAAGCTACCGCCGGAGAACTAGTTGAGTTTAGGAAGGAATACAATAATGCAACCAAAGTGGCATACATCATGGTGGCTACTATGACTCCTGAGCTTCAAAGGTTCTACGAGGATTACTGGCCACACGAGATGAACAAGGACTTGGTGAAAAAGTACCACCAACGAGCTCGTCAAGAAAAGTATGGGGTAGTAAAGTCCCTCGTCACTAGCAAGATGAAAGACGGAGAGTCCGTTAGTAGCCACCTGCAAAGAATGCAACGATAGATGGAGCGCTTGCTAAAGCTAAATGTGAACTTTGATGAGGAATTTGCTATTGATATAGTATTTCAATCATTTCCCAGTTGTTATGATCAGTTTATCCTAACTTATCATTTGAACAACCAAGATACCACATTAGCTCAACTTCAGAACCTCCTACGAACGGCTGAAGCAGGAATGAAGGGAAAATGTGTTACCTCCACCACTGTTGTTGCTATTATCTTGGCCATTGGGCAAGGAAAAGGGAAGAAGAGGAAAGTTCCTCCTAAACAAAATTAGAAGGGTAAGTCCTAAGTTGGGTCCTCAAGCAATTGACCCAAAGGAAAGGCCAGTTCTGACGCTCCTCCTGCCTCTGATCCTAAAGAGGCTACTTGCTTTTATTGCCATGAGAAAGTGAATTGGAAACAAAGCTACCCTAAATACTTTCAAGTCATAAAGGATGGCAAGGTGAAGCCAACCTCGGCAAGTATTTACACTATCTTGTCAAAAAGCTCATCATATTCTCATTCTTGGGTCCTTGATACAGGATGTGGTTTCCACATTTTTCTGATTTGCAGGGGCTAAGAAAAAGTGAGGATGTGGAGCATGGGAGAATGAACTTGATCATGGGCAATAGGAGATCGTCACATGTTACCAAGATTGGAGTTTATAACTTACTGCTTAGTAGTGAGTTGTGTTTAGATTTGAATAATTGTTGCTACTCGTCAGAGATGACACGAAACATCATTTCATTTCATGATTTATATAAACAAGGTTTTAGATATTCTTTTGATAATGAGAATAGATCTATTTCTTCTTTTAAAAATGGTGTATTTTATTTTGAAGCTTTACCTTATGATGGCGTGTATGAAATTGTGATGGTTGTAGACAAATTAGGTAATAGTGTTGTACAAATTGATTTGTCTAATGGTTTAGACAAATCATGCTTGTGGCATTGTCCTCTTGGACATGTCAACAATAAATGCATTGCCCAAGTCCAAAAGGATGGAGTGTTGGAATCGTTTGACTTAAGGTTATATGCTACATGCGAATCTTGTTTACATGGAAAGATGGAAAAATCACCTTTCACTGGTTCTTGTGAAAGAGGTGAAGGATTGTTGGATCTCATACTCACAGATGTGTGTGGGCCCTTCATATCCACAACAAGGGATGCAAATAGATTCTTTATGACTTTTATCGATGATTATAGAAGATACGACTATATATCTACTTAATCAAGCATCGGTCAGAAACCTTTGAAATGTTCAAAGATTTCAAACGGGAAGTCGAGAATCAATTGGGCAGGAAGATCAAGATGCTTATATCCGATAAAGGTGGTGAGTATCTTAGTATCGAATTCCATGACTACCTCAAGGAATATAGAATAGTTTCACAATTAACACCTCGTAGGACACCACAAATCAATGGTTTGGTTGATAGGCGTAATCGAACCTTGTTAGAGATGGTTCGTTCCATGATGAGTCGAGCTTCACTTCTAATATCATTATGGGGGTATGCCTTAGAGACTGTCGCCCATATTCTTAATCTTGTCCCAACAAAGAAGCTTGCCAAAACACATCACGAGATGTGGACAAGGGAGGCTCCCTCGTTAGCACATATCAAAGTTTAGGGTTGTGAAGCTTTCGTTAGATGAGAGACTCACAACAAGCTTGAACCTCGAAGTAAGAGATGTATTTTCATCGGATACCTATAAAAAGTCCTTTGGATATTTGTTCTACATACTTAGTGACAACATGGTCTTTGTAGCATGAAGGGGTGTCTTTTGCGTGAAAGAGCTCATATGCAAAGAGGAAAGTGGGAGTACAATTGATCTCGAATAAATTCAAGAGTCAAGCGATGAAGGAACCTCTGGGAATGCTATGGCTCAACCTGAGCAACAAATTCCATGTGAACCAATTGATGAGATGTTACCTCTTAGACGTTCCAGTAGAGTTAGAATGCCACCTAACTTTTATGGTTTCCATATTACTGTAGATGGTGATACGTTTATCAGTGATAACACACTGGTAAA
The DNA here is from genome assembly GCF_052849685.1 of Lactuca virosa. Classification (NCBI taxonomy): domain Eukaryota; kingdom Viridiplantae; phylum Streptophyta; class Magnoliopsida; order Asterales; family Asteraceae; genus Lactuca; species Lactuca virosa. The sequence continues at coordinate 207,190,599 of NC_136432.1, forward strand.
TTTGGATGAACCTTCTAACTACAAGGAAGCTATGACAGGCCTTGATTCTGCCAAGTGGAAAGAGGCAAACGACGGCAAGATCAAATCCATGTATGACAACCAAGTTTGGAATTTGGTTGACAATGTACCAGGTCGTAAGACGGTTGGGTGCAAATGGATCTTCAAGAAGAAGACCGAAATGGATGGAAAGGTACACACTTTCAAGGCTCGACTAGTTGCGAAGTGCTTTACTCAAACCCCAGGGGTTGACTATGATGAGACATTTTCACGAATAGCTAAGACTAAATCTATTAGGGTAATGCTAGCCATAGCTGCGTTTCATGACTATGAAATTTGGCAGATAGATGTCAAAACCGCTATCTTTAATGGAAAGTTTGCAGAGGATGTTTACGTGAATCAGACAGAGGGTTTTATGGATGCGAAGTACCCCAATAGAGTGTGTAAGCTTGAGAAATAAATCTATGGATTAAAACAAGCTTCTCGCATATGGAATCTTTGCATTGACAAGAAAGTTAAAGAGTTTGGTTTCTCTAGAAGTGAGGATGAATCTTGTGTATATGTCAAAGCTAGTTGGAGTATAGTGACCTTCATGGTATTGTATGTTGATGACATACTTCTCATAGGAAACGGCATTCCAACTTTGCAAGAGGTTAAGTCTTGGCTTGGAAAGTGTTTCGCTATGAAGGATCTGAGAGAGGCTTCCTATATTCTAGGTATAAGGATTTTGAGAAACATGAGTAAAATACTAATTAGACTTAGTCAGAGTACTTATTTGGATAAAGTGTTAAAACGTTTTATCATGGAGAATTCCAAGAAAGGAGAGTTGCCTATCCAGAGTAATACCACACTGAGTAAGACGCAGAGTCCGAGTACTGATGCAGAGATAACATAAATGAGTCGAGTTCCATATGCTTCCGCCATTGGATCGATCATGTATGCTATGACATGTACTCGCCATGATGTGGCTTTTGCTTTGAGCATGGTTAGTCGATATCAGTGAAATTCGGTTAGAGCTCATTGGATAGTAGTCAAGAATATTCTTAAGTATTTGTGAAGGACTAAGGACTGGGTCCTTGTACTTGGTCGCAGTGATGACTTAAGAGTAATTGGGTATAGTGACGCCAGTTTTCAGACAGACAGAGACAATTTCTGTTCTCAGTCTGGCTAGGTGTTTACCCTTAATGCAAGAGCGATAACTTGGAAAACTTCCAAATAGGAGACCGTGGCTGATTTTACCTATGAATCAGAATACATAGATGCGAGTGGAGAATCGAAGGAGGCTATATGGTTAAAGAACTTCATCGGAGACCTTGGAGTTGTGCCAGCCATAAGGGAGCCAATGGAGATTTTCTATGATAATAAAGGAGCAGTTGCCTTGACAAAGGAACCAAGAGATCATGGAAGATCGAGACATATTGACAGAAAATACCATTTTATCATACATAGAGTAGAAGAAGGAAACCTCTTCGTGAAGAGGGTATCATCAGAAGATAATCCTGCAGATCCCCTCACAAAGGGTCTGAGTAGGGTTAAGCACGTTTAGCATGCAAGGAGCCTAGGTATGAAGGATGATATTACTTTTAGTAGTTAGAGAGATATTTAGAAACTTGTAACAAACTAAATGTAATTTACTTTTGATGATTAAATAATAGAGAATTATTTATAAGTAGTGTTTACTTTTATTTATTAATTGTTTATTATTGTGTTTCATTTTGCATGTTTTACTTCCCGAATAATTAGATTATTCAAACATACACAGTCAATCATACTTTTGGAAGTAAGTAATGAATCAAGACTGTCATGAATCAGACTGTAGATTGTCTAAGGGTTTAGACATAGCAAATGTTTGCTATAGTATTCATGAGTACTTTTGAAATGGGGATTTAAGTATTGGATTAACCCACGCTCATAGAATTACTTCATGGAATTTATCACGAGTAATTATGAGATGATAATATCTTATAATCTTTAAATGGAGATATATGAGTTGTTATTTAGGAGTTGGTTGTGCATTGATGATACGTAAACACATCAGTAACTTGATGTTATAAAACATATTGTTGTGCATGATTTGATGAGTAAATAGTGCAAGAATGTAAGTCAAAGTTTATCCGTTCTTTTTGCCCTAACGGGAAAAGCGATATATTGGGCCCCTCGATGATTTGGTATTAACTTATAGTGTCTGGCCCGCCCAAGATTAAATTGATGTGTTCGATTAGTAGTTCTTTGTCATTACAAATCGGAAAACGGGAAACAAAGTGTCAGACAATGAGATTGATTCTGTTCCATGTCGTTTGTCCGCATTATATCTTTCAGAACGGAGGATTATATGATCACTTAGCTTAGGACTCGTAAGTGACTGGGTCAGAGTTTGACTGCGGCCTTGAGAGCTACAATTTTCTAATCAGTTTTTGAAGTTATACTGGAAATTATAGTTATTATACTTATTCAAGTGGGAGACTGTTAGATTAGGTGTCTAAGCCCATAACTATAATTAGTATATATTTTAAAGCTACAATTGAGTTGCCCTCATAACCAGCAACTAGACAGGATGACTTTTGGAGAGAGGTTGAATTTATTATTTGATTAATAAGTTGAAATCAATGATTTATTAATGTATTATGAAAATAATATATTAATTAGAAATCATATTATTTAATTAATAATTAAAAAAAATTAATTGGAATTAATTTTGGGATTAACTTAATTAATTAAAAGTGAAGGGGCTGTTTGGCAATTTATTGATAGTTGAGGAAAGAAGCTCTAGAACCTCCTTAGAAAGGGTTGGACAAACATTTCTAGGAAGGCCCTAGAATTTTCGTCCAAGAGCTCTTGGAAGGATTCTTGGGCTGCTTGGTCCTTAAGCTAATGAATTAGGGTTTCCTCTTAAAACCCTAGCTTTGGCTCTAAGCTACCTCACTATATATGGAGCCTTACCCCTTCTCATTTTCGGCGACCTAGAAACCATAGAAGGATAGCCGAAAATCTCAAGCCTCCTCCTCTCTCTCCTATCTCATCCTCTTGCTTAGTTTGGGTGTGATCTAATAGAGGGGTGACACTTGTGACGCTTGCTCTGAAGATTCAAGAAGACTTGGATTTTCATTGTTATTACTACATAATAAGCAAAGGTATATTTACTAACCCTAGATATGTATTTCGAAAATAATATATAGATCTCCTAGGGTTCTCCATTTGATGTTCAATTAGAGAAAACATAGATCCAAGAATTTAGGGTTGCATGCACATATAGGAATTGTTTATTATGCTCAAAACCCATCAATTTGTTCTTACATGTATAATATGTGTTTTGAAATAGTGTCTTAATTTTGTGGAAGGAGATACTAGTGCAAGTATTAGTTTTTCAAGGTGGGAGTACCTAGTCTCAAGATCTAAGAGACTTTTACTTACATAGTAAATGGGATGTTGGTCCTCGTTAGGATCATTGACTAAAACTGCACTTACATCATTAGAGGATACTGAGAGGTAAAAAAGGAGTGGTTCCCCATCTAATGGTTTCACCAACAAGGGTATTGAACTTAAATAACTTTTAAGTTCCCAAAAAGCATCTTTATGCTCTTTAGTCCATTCAAAACTTTTGTTCTTCTTGAAGATATCATAGAAACTGAGGATCTTGAGATGAACCTGTTTAGAGTTGCTACTCTTCTTGTTAGTCTTTGAATATCCTTTGTCGAGGATGGGATCTTAAATCAAGTATGGCCTTTATTTGCTCCGAACTTGATTTTATTCCTCTTTTAGTTACCATGTATCCAAGGAACTTTCCTAATCTCATTCCAAAATGGCATTTGGAATGATTCAGCTTCATGTTGTATTCGTCTAGTATGTTGAAGGCTTCTTCAAGATCCTTGAGGTGATCTTCATCTTTCTTGGACTTGACCACCATGTCATCGACGTAGACGTCCATGGTGTCCCCCAGTTTGTTCTTGAACATCCATTTAACTAGCCTTTGGTATGTTGCACCTTCATTTTTAAGACCAAATGGCATAGCAGTATATCAATATATACCTGACGGGGTTATAAATGTAGTATCTTCTTCGTCATCTGGTTCCATTTGAATTTGTTGGAACCCTGCTGATGCATCCATGAATGTTAATAACTCATGGCTAACCATAGCATTTATATGGAATCTATGTGTGGCAGGGGGAAAGTATCCTTAGGGAAAGCCTTGTGAAGATCCGTATAGCCCGCACATATCCTCCATTTACCATTCTTCTTCTGTACGACGATCACTTTGGCTAGCCACCTTGGGAACTTGACCTCCTTGGTCATCCATGTCTTAAGAAGTTTTTCCTCTTCTTCTTGGAAGATCTGATTCCTCTCGGGTGAAAATTTCCTTCCTTTTTGATGTATGGGTCTAAAAAATGGATCAATTTTAAGTTTATGAGTTATAATATTTTTTTTATACCTGTCATGTCTTCATGATTCCATGCGAAGGTTTTCCTTCTTTCTTTTAGTAACTTTATTATATCTTCTTCTATGTTTTATGGCATTGAGGATCCTATGAGTACTTTCACATCGGGATCCTTAAGGTCCAGGGGCACTTCTTTTGTATATTGTTCTTCATCTTCTAGCACATCTCGTGCCCTTTGCTTTAATTTTTATGCTTGTCGTGGGACTGTGGAAGTCTTCATCGAGGTTTGTAGCATTACTTGGATTCTTGTTGATCACCTACATTCTTCATTGTCCCCAATTGGGTGGGCATCTTCACACATTGATGGTATGTTGATGGGATCGCCTTCATTTCGTGGATGCATGGTCTACCTAATATAACATTATAGGAGGATAATGTATCAATTACGAAAAAGCGTTCCATGGAGTTTGCCCCCTCTATGTAGATAGGCAACTTTATTTCGCTGACCGTATGTTTTGTTTCACCACTAAATCCTATTAGCACTAGATCTTTTGACTATTTCGGACCCTGGGATGTTCATTATTTTTAAAGCATCTAGGATTATAATGTTGTTTAAGGATCCTTCGTCAACAAGGATCCTTCTGACAAAATTGTTGGCGATGTAAAGACTGATCACCAATCTGTCGTGGTGGGGAATCTGGATGTCTGCTCTATCTGTTTTATCGAAGGTGATCTCCTTCTCGTTCGTGATTGACGTATTATTTCGTGGTCTTTCTTCTTTCTCTGTTTTTGACACTTTGACATGCATTTTTATTGTTGAGTAAGAGGTACCAAAAATGTCGAAACCTCTAGAGATAACATTGATTACCTTGGTGTCTGTAGGAGGGGATCCTGGTTTTTCTAGGATCTTATGTGGATCCTGATCCTTTTCTTTGGATCTTTCTTTTCTTCTCCCAATGATCTCTTTGAGGTATCCCTTGCCTAGGAAGTAACTGATCTCCTTCCTGAGGGCTATGCAATCTTCTGTAACGTGACCAAAGTCTTCGTGGTATGCACACCAATTAGACTCATCTTTCTAGGCGATGGACTTTTCTCCCTTTCTTGACCATCTCGCTTTGCCGCCAAGATCCTGCATAGCAAATATTAAACTTGAAACATCCACTGAAAAGCAATAGTTAGTGATCTTGGGAAATTCTTCTTCCTCTCCTTCATCTTCAAGGGTATTAACCATATGATGATCAGGTTTGGGATATGGTTTTGACTAATAGGATCTTTGGACCAAGGAGTCGGCCTTCCTATTGGGGTTATCGTATGTGTTTGGTGGGTTGCTCCTTTTCTAGTTTTCCTTGTCTTCTTCGAGCCTTATGAACCTTAGTGCTCTGTTTCTTACTCCGTCCATTCTTTTGCATGGAGTCATTACAAGGTCTTCATAGAAAGTAGAGTCCTTCTATAAGCCCATTCTGAAGGCTTCTACAGCTGTTCCTTATCAATTTTGGGGATACTCAGACCCTCCCTACCGAACCCGTTCACAAAATCCCTAAGGGGTTCCTTAGGATCCTGAACTACCCGGTAGAGATCACTAGTGATTTTTTCGAGTGTTCTGCTACAAGAAATTTATTGTTAAAAAGATTAACTAAGTGATCAAATGAGGTAACAGAGTAAGGAGGAACGTTAAGAAGCCATTTTAAGGCTGATCCTATGAGGTTCGAACCGAAACCTTTTCATAGGCAAGCTTCCTTCAAATGTATGGGAATGAAATGAACTCCATTCTTACCCTGTATTGTGTCACATGTTCTTCAGGATTCATGCTAGGAGTTTGGAAGCGCTTTGAGACTTTAGTATCATCTATCACAGGAGCAAATATTAAGATCATGTGGCTCCTGGGGGATACCTCTTGTACAGGTTGGACCACTCCAGGTACACTTGAGATCATCTTCCTTAAGTGCTGAAGTTCCTTGGCCATGACCGGGCTCATTCCTACATCAAGGTCGATAGAGTTAGTATTAAAAGTGCTGAAGTTCCTTGGGATTGATGAAGGCTTCGTCGGTATCCTGGATCGCATGGGCTCGCTCATTTGCACTTGCACCCTGAGTGGGAGCAAGTGTTGGTGTTGAGGATCCTATCTCTCGACGGTTTCCTGGGGATCCTACATTGTCAAAGTTCAGGATCTTGGGTTGCAAGATCGAGGGTGTTGCTTCTTCGAGTTTACAGATATCCTCCCTCATTCTCTTTAATTCCTTGAGTAACATCCTATTGTCCTCCTGCTACTGAGTAATGTGTTGTTCCATTCTCTTCATCATAGCAAAGAGATCGTTATTGGAAATCACTACACGAGGATCCTGAAATCCTTGGGTAGCGACCGGAGAGGTTTTTTTCTTCGGTGCATCGAAAGTCATATTAGGAGCTCCGTTTGGAAGTGGTGGAAGGTTTTTAGAGGAAATTGGAGGAATAAAGGAAGAAGATAAGGATGGTTGGTAGACATGATTTCTAAACGATTGTGAACACCATGGCCCCATGGTAAGTGTCAAATTGTTTTGATCAAAAATTGATCAAGTGTTATTCAACCAAATTGTATGAGAGACTATGGTGTATAAGGTAATGCAAGTATCGAATAATGATCAAAGTGAGACAAGTGAGTTACAAGGAAATCCCCTTGAGCCTTTATAAGATATCCGACATAAAACATTGGGAGTGATAATGATCACTCGCCTTGTTGTTTTTACTGATTTGAATGTAAGATTACAGCAATGCTGATGGTAATACGAATACAAATGTAGTAGTAAAGCTAATAGTTTCTGTAGTGAGGGGTTACAGGTGTATTTATAGTATAGACTAAGGAAAAATAAGTCCGATATTCCTACGATCCTCTAGAATAAAAATGAACATGTTGGTTTGACTCTCATGTTGACTAATTATGTACATGTGAGAAAACGAAATAGAAATATAGTCATTAAAAGTGTTAGGAAATAATAGCGATAATGATCAGGATCCTGAGAAGTGTTCAGGATCCTGAAAGATCTTGAAGATCCGGGATCCTGAATAGGGTTGAGGATCTTGGCCCTAACAGTTACTATGCTTTTGACAAGCATCACACTTTTGTGCATGTAATAAGGCATCTTTTTTCATTGTTGTCCAATATTATCTTGTCCTTAGTATCTTGGAGCATAAGGATCTTCCCCCAATATGGTTGCCACAATTTCCTCCATGTATATCTTTTAGAACTTTTATAGCTTCGTAATCTTCCAAACATCTTAGGTATGGGCCTACCATGGATGTTTTGCATAACTTCCCTTGGATTATCACAAAGGGTGAGAATCTCATCTTGAATGCTTTGTCACATTTTTCTTCTTTTAGAATTGTGCCAACTTGGAGGTATTCCATGATGGGTTTGATCCAGGATCTTGGAGGATCTTGATTATTTTGTCAACTAGGATCCTGATGAACGGATTTAGTGTCAGAATCCTGGATTGTAGCGATGTTGGCTGTCTGTTCATGGTTACCAGGATCTTCAATTGATGGGATCATTATATGAATTATTGGAATTTTTGTTTCTGGTGGGATTCTTAGGGAAGATCCTAGGTTAGCCAATGCTTCTACTTCAACATTCCCTGGGAACTTGGTTTAGTTTAAAGGCTTCGAATTCAGAGGCTAATTTTTCATGAATTTGAAGATACGATTCTAGTCTTTCGCCTTTAACTGTAAAAGATCCATTAAAATGGTTAGTAATTAATCACGAATCTACGAATACCTGAAGATCCTCAATTTGAATATCCTTCTCTAGTTTTAGTCCCATGAATAGTGCTTCATATTCTGCTTTGTTATTGGTTGCATCGAATTCACAACTGGTAGCTTGGGGTAGTATGTCCCCCTCTGGCGATTTTAGTATGATCCTAAGGCCAATTCCTTTTTGGTTGGATGCCCCGTCTGTGAACAGAGTCCATCTTCCCATGTTTTCTTCCTCTAGCAGTTGTCTTGTTTCTATCTCCACTTCAACTTGTAGATCATCACTAAAGTCAGCCACAAAATCTGCTAATGCTTGTGACTTTATTGCGGATCTTGGTTCATAATTTATATAGAATGTGCTAAGTTTTAAAAACCATTTGGCCATTCTTCCTGACATCACTGTGTTACATCCCAAAATCGAGACCCAAATTTTTTTGTTTTAAAGTATATTACTTGTAAAAATAGCTAACGGAAAACAGCATTGAAATCCTTTCAAATATAAAGTCACAAATCACAAGTCTCAAAACCATTTTAGCAAATAGTATAATATCAGAGTACAATCCCAGGCTTCTCAAATGCGGAATATCATGTGTGAATGTGTGATGCGCTGCTACCCCGCCGGCTCCTTCCCCTTAGATGAAGAGGTACCTGAAACAAAAACTAAAAGCCGTAAGCACAAATCTTAGTGATTTTCCCCATCATACCCATACCAAATAATGCATAATCTTCGGTATCTTTCAACCGGTAACTGCGGGGCATAGCCAGGAGCTGGGCTCCTCCTCGGTATCTTTCAACCGGTAACCGAGAACTAACCTCCCCTTCGGTATCTTTGAACCGGTAACTGGGAGCTACCCTCCCTTTCGATATCTTTCAACCATGAACCGGGGACTATTTCACGCCCTACTACTTCTAACACATATCAAGCACAGTAAACATATCAAACACAGTAAACATACCAAGCACAATAATCATATCAGGCACAATAAACATATCTCATATCAACACTAGATAATTATCACAAAGACAATCATCTATCCATTACTCTTACTTGTGGGCCGACATTGTGGCCGTAGACCCACTCCTACTAGGAGAAGACTCACCTCAAAGTCGTGTAGTGTCTGCACTGATCCCGGTATGAAATCCAACTCTCCTCGAATCCTCAATCCCTAAACAACAACTTTTCTAACTTATCAATTCATCCTCGTAACCCTTACAAGGGTCAACTCAAGCCCAAGACAAAGTCAAGGTCAACACCTTGGTCGATGGTCAATCATCTGGTCAAAGTCAACATCTGGTTGACTCGACTCGCCGAGTTGGTCCACCAACTCGCCAAGTCCCCAAATCCACATAATGCCATAATACCGTCCCTACTCGTCGAGTCTAGCAAGAGCTCGACGAGTTCGCCTTCAACAACACATCGGACTATCTTCAACTGACTCGCCGAGTTCGTCCTTGAACTCGTCGAGTTCATCTTCATCCATCTGAAGGTGTTTAGTCTATGACTCGCCGAGTTCTCCTTGAACTCGTCGAGTCCATCTTCATGTGGTTGGGATATTGTCTTGAACTCGCCGAGTTTGTTGTTGAACTCGTCGAGTCCTTTGATCTTCCTGTCCAACACAAACCCCCTAACAGGTTGAGTGTCCCCTCCACTCAAATAAAACCGCTTCCAGACGACATTGGGGGAAGAAGAGACCCGAATCGCCGAGTCACCCTAAAGCCTCGTCGAGTACCTCTATGATCAAAACTATCCAGTCAACTATAATGGGTCTTAATGCATCAAAACCATAGATCTGACCTCCTAAGGTCCATTTCATACGTAAAGTCCCAATCTTGACGTCCACGCATGGGGTTTTTAACTCAAAAGACCATAAAAAGAAGTCTACAAGATGCATGGGGTGCTTATGGACCTTTATGCCATAAGGACCCCCAATAGTTCCAGATCTGGAGTGCAACTCCAAGCACACCCACAAAATCCGATTTTAGCTTCTCTAAACTCATAAAAAGGGTAGAAATAGCCCCAAATCAAAATCTAAGAGATACATGGTCAAGGTTCCAGCTTTTTACCTTGAATGAGCTGAGAATGGAGCAAAACCTCTGGATCTTCTTGCTTCTACTTGAACTCCCAAGCTTCCTTCCTCTTTTCCAACTTCAAAAACACACAAAAAGGTACCAACAAGCTCAAGAACACACAATAATGGCTAGGGTTTCGAGTTAGGGTTTTCTCTGGGTTGGGAGGGACAATGGAGGCTGGTGTGTGGTGTTATAAGTTGTTTAAATAGGGTGCAAACCTAAATATTAGGGTTTTGTCCAGACAGCTCCTACTCGTCGAGTCGGTCCCCCGACTCGTCGAGTAGATCACTAACATCCCGTATAATATCGAGTCTACTCGACGAGTTGGTCCTCCAACTTGCCGAGTCCCAGAGTAGAATACCAAATACTTGAATTTAAATACGTACCGGGAACCAAGTGTTACACACTCGCTTTCTTATAACATTCTTAAGAGGATAATTAGTTCTTAAATGTATAGGATGTGTTTCGAAATAATGTCTTAATTTTGTGGAAGTTGAGTGCAAGTATTAGTGTTACGAGGTAAGAATACCTAGTCTCAGGATCGAAGAGACATTTATTTACATAGTAGATGGGATGTTGGTCCCCGTCAAGATACTTTCCCAGGAATGCAGTTACATCATTAGATGATACTAAAAGATAGAGTACGATTAGTTCTCCATCTAATGGTTTTACCAATAAGGGTGCTGAAGTTAAATACATTTTATGTTCTAGGAAGGAATCTTCGTGCTCCTTGCTCCACTCGAACCTTTTGTTTTTCTTCAAGATGTCGTAGAAAGGTTTATACCTCTTTAAGGATCTTGAGATGAACCTATTTAGGGTTGCTACTCTTCATGTTAGTCTTTGAATGTCCTTTGTTGCTGATGGGGATTTTAGTTCAATGATGGCCTTGATCTGTTCAAGGTTGGCTTCTATTCCTCTCTTGGTGACCATGTATCCAAGAAACTTTCCTGTATTCATCCCAAAGTAGCATTTGTAAGAGTTTAGCTTCATGTTGTATTCATCTAAAATGTCTAATACTCCTTGAAGATCCTTGAGGTGATCTTCAGCTTTCTTGGATTTGACCACCATATCATCAATATAGACTTCCATGGTGTCCCCTAGTTTGCCCTTGAACATTCGATTCACTAGCCTTTGATATGTTGCTCCTGCATTTTTAAGACCAAAAGGCATGTCAATATAACAATATATACATGTAGGAGTTATGAAGGCAGTATCCTCTTAATCGGATGGTTTTATCTGGATTTGTTGGAATCCTGCTGAAGTGTCCATGAACGTTAGTAGCTCATGTCCTGTCGTGGCATCTATCACTAAGTCTATGTGTGGTAAAGGGAAAGGATCATTAGGACATCCTTTGTTGAGATCCATGCAATCCACATATACTCTACATTTGACATTCTTCTTTTGGACCACCACCATGTTTGCTAGGTATCTTGGGAACTTTACTTCTTTAATCAACCCTGTCTTGAGATGATTTTCAATTTCTTCATCAATGATTGGTTCCTCTCGGGTGCAAATTTCCTTCTTTTTTGGTGTATAGGCCTGAAAGAAGGATCCATATTGAGTTTATGAGTTATAAACTTCTTATCTATTCCTGTCATATCCTCATGCTTCCAAGCGAAGGTCTTGCTTCTGTCTTTTAAGAAATTTAATAATTATTGCTCGATTTGTTCTGGTATTGAGGATCCTATGAGGACTTTAGCTTCAAGATCCTCGGGGTTTAGGGGAATTTCCTTCACATCATGTTCTCTTGCTTCTAGTACACCTCGTGCCCCTTTCTTTAATTATTCTGCTTGTCGTAGTATTGTGGAAGATTTCATCGAGGTCTTGAAGCATTCTTTATATTCTTGATGATCACGTGTGATCTTCACTGTCCCCCAAGGAGTGGGCATCTTTACACATTGGTGGTGTGTCGATGGTACAACTTTCACGTCGTGGATCTATGGTCTACCTATTACAATAGTATAGGAAGATAATGTATCAATTACCCAAAATCATTATATAGAATTTACCCCCTCGATGTAGATGGGTAACTTGATCTCCCCGACCGTGTGTTTTGTTTCACCAATTAATCCTATAAGCACCAAAGATCTTTTAACTATTTCGGATTTAGGGATGTTCATCCTTTTTAGTGCGTCTTGAGTAGGATGTTGATCGAGGATCCTCCATCAACAAGGTTCGTTTTGAAAAAGTGGTTGGTGATGAAGAGGGTGACCACCAATATGTCATGGTGGGGATCCTAGATGTCTTCCCTATCCGCTTCATCGAATGTGATTTCATTATCGCTCGTGACCGGTGTATTCTACTGGGGTCTTTCTTCTTTTTCTATCATACACACCTTTACATGCCTTTTTGTTGAAGAATAAGAAGTTCCACAAATGTGAGAACCTCTGGAGATAACATGGATTACCTTGGCATCTGCAGGAGGGGATCTTGGTTTTTCTAGGATCTTAGGTGGATCCTGATCTTTTTCTCTAGATATTTCGTTTCTTCTTACTACAATTTATTTGAGATATCCTTTGGTCAGGAGGTATTTGATTTCCTTCCTGGGAGCTATACAATTATATGTATTGTGGCCAAAGTCTTCATGGTACGCACACCACTTAGACTTATGCTTCTAGCTGGTGGACTTTTCTCCTTTCTTTGGCCACCTTGCTTTGTCGCCGAGATCCTGCATAGCATAGATTATACCTGAAACATCCACAGAACAACAATAATCAGTGGTATTGGGAAAATCATCCTCCTCTCCTTCATGCCCAAGGGCATTAACCTTGTGATGGTCAAGTTTGGAATAAGGTTTTTACTTGTAGGATCTTGGGACCAAGGAGTCGGCGTTCATATTGGGTTTATCATATGAGTTAGGAGGGTTTCTTATTTTCTGTTTCTCATTGTTCGCTTCTAGCCTAATGAACCTTAACGCTCTACTCCTGACTTCGTCCATCCCTTTGCATGGGGTCATTACAAGGTCTTCATAAAAAGGAGAGTCTTTCTTCAGAACGATTATGAAAGCTTCTACGGCGGTCGCCATATCGATGTTGGGGACTGTCAAGGGTTCCATGTCGAACTTGTTTACAAAGTCCGTAAGGTATTCCTTAGGGACCTGGATTACCTGATAAAGATCCCTAGTGATCTTCTCGAAAGTTCTACTACAATAAAAATGATTGTTAAAAAGATTACCTAAATTTGCAAATGAAGTAATAGAATAAGGTGGAAAATTAAGTAGCCATTTTAAGGCTGATCCTGTGAGGGTCAAACCAAAACCCTTGCACATGAAAGCTTCTTTCAAATGTGATGGAATGGGGATGATCTCCATTCTTTCCCTATTGTGTGCCACATGTTCTTCAGGATCTATAGTCCCAACGTAAGGCTTCATGCTGGGAGTTTGGAAACATTTTGGGACTTCAGTATCAACTATCACAGGAGTAAATGTCGAGACGCTGTGACTGGTGAGAGATGCTTCATATATAGGCTGGACTATACCCGGTACACTTGAGATTATTTGCTTTAGCTGTCAGAGCTCTATGTCAATAATTAGACTTATTCCTACATCAAGATCCATAAAGTTAGTATTAGCAATATTACTACTAAAGAAGTTACTAGTGATCGTATTACGAGGACTATTAAAAGTTTCATCAAGATCCTGGGTCACAGAAGTTAGGATGTTTGGGATTATTCTCCCCATTGGTGTAGCAATGGATATTGGAACCGTCAATTTCGGGCATTTCCCTAGGGATCCTAGATTGTCGAAATTCTGGATCCTCGATCCAGAGATTGAAGGTGTGACCTCCTGAGGTTTTCGGATCTCTGCCCTTTTCGTTTCCATTTCCTTGAACAGTTTTCTGTTGTCTTCATGTTGCTGAGCCACCTGTTGTGTGAACGTCCTCATCATAGAGGAGAGTTCGTTATTGGAGACTGAGGCAAGAGGATCTCGGGATCCTAAAGCAACCGGAGGACTATTCTTCTTTGGCACATCGGAAGTTTTCCTCTGGCCAGGTTGCCCGCTTAGAAGAGGTGGATTATTTTTCGGAGGAATAGTGGGAGCAGAGGAGAAATAAAGTATTGGTTGTGTAGAAATAATTTTCAGGGATTACGAACACGACTACCCCAAGGTGGGCGCCAAATTATTTTAGTAAAAAATTAATCAAGTGTTAAATCAACCAAATTGTATGAGAGGCTGTGATATTGTAAATGAAGCAAATGAGGAAATCAAGAGTAGGTGATACAAGTGGTTTACATGGAAAGCCCTTGGTCCTTGCTAGGATCTCCGGCACAAAACCTTGCGAGGTGATAATGATCACCTGCCTTGTTAGTTTCTATTAATTGAAAGCATGAGTTACAGATGAAAAGATGAATATACGAGTACAATAGTTGAAGTAAGTCTCGGTGTGTGTTGTGTGCAATATACATGTGTATATATAGCTAGTCTAAGCAACAATATGTCTGATATTCCTGGGACCCTCTTGAATAAAAATGAACACATTGGTTTGACTTGGTATTCTCGGGTCTTTTGCTTGATTGAAGTACTTCTTTGTTGATAATGAGTCTTATGTTGACTAATTTTGTACATGTAAGAAAAAGACTAGGAATATATCCGTTAGAAATGCTAGGAAATAATAATAAAAATGTTCAGAATCCTGAGAAGTGTTCAGGATCCTGAAAGATCTTGAAGATTCGGGATCCTGAATAGGGTTGAGGATCTTGGTCCTAACACCAACTATGTATATTCCCAACTTCATGAATGGATAAGGTGAAACAGTGGGATGGAGAGGTTCTGCTGGTTGGTGAAGGATGTTGCTATGTATTTGGAAATCATTACGTTTCTGAGCATATAGGAATGCATATTTCTTCATGGTCAGCCAGTAGTATCCTGTTCTTAACGCTTTGGAACATAAGGATTTTCCACCAGTGTGGTTTCCATAATCCCCTTCATGTGTATCTTTCAAAACTTCCATAGCTTCATGATCCTCTAGGTACCTTAGATATAGACCTGCCATGGATTTCTTGTATAACACTCCTTGGATCATCACAAAGCGTGAGACCCTTATTTTGAATGCTTTTTCATTCTTTTCTTCTCTTGGGATAGTACCATTCTGGAGGTATTTCATGATGGGTTGTGTCCATGATCTTGACTATTGCTTGGGATCCTGATTGTTTGGTCTAGGATCCCGAGTATTGGGATCATTGTGAGGGGGTTGGAGAGCAATATCCTTGATTGTTGTGATGCTAATAGTTTGATAATGGTTTGTGAGATCTTATGGTTTCTTGTTTGGATATTTTTTTGATGGGATCATTATATGAACTATTGGGATCCTGGTTTCCGGTGGGATCATGAGGGAAGATCCTAGATTGGCTAGTGTGTCTTCTTCGGTATTACCTTCTCTAGGGACTTGGTTTAAGTTAAAGTTTGTGAATTCTTATTCCAATGTTTTGAGTATCTGAAGATATCGTGCTAATCTTTAACCTTTTACTGTATAGGATCTGTTAAAATGATTAGTTATTAATAATGAATCGAAATATACCTGAAGATCCTTGATATGCAGATCCTTAGTTAGTTGTAGCCTCGTGATTAATGCTTCATATTTTGCATCATTATTTGTTTCGTCGAATTCACAACTAACGGCTTGGGGTAGGATGTCCCCTTGTGACGATTTTAGTATGATCCCGAGGCTTGTTCCTATGAAGTTGGACACTCCATATGTATAGAGTATATATTTTCCCATGTTTTCTTCTTCTAGAAGTTGTCAAGTCTCTAATCTACTTCAGGTTGTAGATCATCACTAAAGTCAGCCATAAAATCCACTAGTGCTTGTGATTTTATTGCGGATCTTGTCTCATATATAATGTCATATGTACTGAGCTTCACTGGCCACTTAGCCATTTTAGCTGACATTTATGGTTTTTTTTATAACATTATTAATAGGATAGTTTGTTTTTACATGTATGGTATGAGTTTCAAAATAACGTCTTAATTTGCAAGAATTTGTAACTAGTGCAAGTATTAGTTTTTCGAGAAGAGAGTACTGAGTTTCAGAATCCAAGAGACTTTTACTTACATAGTAAATAGGATGTTAATCCCCATCAAGATCCTTGGCCAGAATTGCACTTGCAACATTTGAAGATATTGTAAGATATAGGAGGAGTGGTTCCCCATGTAATGGTTTTACAAAAAAAGGTGTTGAACTTGAATATTTTTAAATTCTTGAAACGCATCTTCGTGTTCCTTGGTCCATTCAAACTTCTTGTTTTTCTTCAAAATATCATAGAGAGGTTTGCACCTCTCTAAGGATCTTGATATGAACTTGTGTAGAGGTGCTACTATTCCTGTCAACCTCTGGATATCTTCGGTCGAAGATGGGGATCTTAGATCAATTATGGATTTGATATATTCCGGACTTGATTTTATCCCCTATTAGGGACCATGTAACCAAGGAACTTGCATGCCTTTATCCCAAAGTGACATTTGGATGGATTCAACTTCATGTTGTATTAGTCTAATATGTCGAACGGTTCTTCAAAATCCTTGAGGTGATTTTCAGATCATTTGGACTTGACCACCATGTCATCAATGTAGACTTCCATGGTGTCCCTTGTTTGACCTTGAACATTCGATTTACCGGTCGTTGATATGTTGCACCTACATTTTTTAGACCAAATGGCATAGCAATATATATATATATATATATATATATATATATATATATATATATATATATATATATATATATATATATATATGTAGGGGTTATTAAGGCAGTATCCTCTTGATCGGATGGTTCTATTTGTATTTCTTGGAATCCAGCTGAAGCCCATGAATGTTAGCAACTCATGTTCTGTTGTGGCATCTATCGTAGAATTAATGAGTGGCAAAGGGAAAGAATACTTAGGGCATGCCTTACTGAGATTCGTGTCGTCCACACACACACACTCCATTTTCCGTTCTTCTTTGGTACTACCACCACGTTGGCTAACCACCTTGGAAACTTTACCTCTTTAATCATTCTTGTCTTAAAAAGTTTTTCAACTTCTTCTTAGATGATTTTGATGGGTTTTTTGAAAAACAAATAAAATGCTATGTGTGCATGCAACCCTAATTCTTGATCTATGTTTTCTTTAATTGAACATAAAACTTTGAAAATCAAATAAGAAACCTAAGGATACCTATGTATTTTCGAAAATTAGAAACAAAGAAAGAAAACATACCTTTTGATCCTTTGGAATCAAGCACCACAATTGTCGTGCCTCTAGTGGTTCACACCAAAGCTAGAAGAAGGATGAGGAGGAGAGAAGAGGGAGGAGAATATTCGGACTATGCTCTCTAGGGTTTGAGGTGCCAAATTGGAGAGGGTTTAAGGCCCTTTATATAGGTGAGGTAGCTTAGAGTCAAAGCTAGGGTTTAAGGAGGAAACACTAATCCATTAGCTTGGTGACCAAGTAGCCCATGAACCTCCATCCAAGAGCCTTTGGACGAAAAATCTAGGCCCTTCCTAGAAGTTTTCGTCCAACCTCTTTCAAGGATATTCTAGATCCCTTTTCCTCAACTATCAATAAATTGCCAAATAACCCTTGCACTTTTAATTAAAACAATTAATGCCAAAATTAATTCTAATTAATTTTTGTTTAGCTATTAACTAAATAATATGATTTCTAAATAATATATTATTTTCATAATACATTAATAAATCAATTATTTCAATTTATTAATCAAATAATAAATTAACCTCGCTCTCCAATAAATCATCATGTCCAATTGCTAGGTTTGAGGGTAACTCAAAAGGATTGTGCCACTATCAATTCAAGTTTATACCAATTATAGTTATGGGCTTAGACGCCTAATCCAATAGTCTCTCACTTGGATAAGTCTAATAACTATAAGTGCTAGTACAACTTCTAAACTGATCAACAAATTGTAGCTTCCAAAAGTCGATGTCAAACTCTGACCCAGTCAAATATGTGTTCTAAGATAAGTGATCATATAATCATCTGTTCTTCAAGATATCATTCGGATATGAGACATGGAATAGAATCAATCTCATTGTCCATTACTTTGTTTCTCTATTTCTGATTTTTAATCACAAAGAACTACTAATCGAACACATCAATTTAGTCCTTGTCGAGCCCGATACTATAATTCAACACCCAATCATTGAGGGGCCCAAAGATATCGCTTTTCCCCATTAGGGAAAAAAGTAACAGATAAACTTTGACTTATGCTTGTACTATCTACTTCCCAAATCACGCACAACAATACATTTTATAACATCAAGTTACTGACGCGTTTACGTATCATCAATACACAACTAACTTGTAAACCACGACTCATATATCTCCATTTTAAGATTATAAGATATTATTGTCTCAGAATTTCTTGTGATCAATTCCATGAAGTAATTCTCTGAGCGTTGGTTAATCTTATACTTAAATCTCCATCTCAAAGTACTCATGAATATTGCAACCATACTATTGTTATGTCTAAAACCCTTTAGACAATCTACAATCTAATTCTTGGTAGTCTTAATTCACTACTTACTTCCAAAAGTATGATCCTACCGTGGATGTTTGAATAATCGAATTATTTGGGAAGTAAAACATGAAAAAAATGAAACACAATAATAAACAATTGACAAAAGGTAGTAAACAAACTCATAAATAAATCTTTATTATTAAATCATCAAAAGTCAATTACATTTACTTGTTACAAGTTTCAAAATAACTATCTAACTACTAAAACTAATATCATCTTCCAGGCCAATGCTCCTTCCATGCTCAACGTGCTTGACCCTACTCAGACCCTTCGTGAGGGGATCTACAAGATTTTCTTCAGATGACAACCTCTTTAAAATGAGGTGACCTTCTTCTACTCTATGTCTACTGAAATGGTATTTTCTGTCGATTTGCCATGATATCTTGGTTCCTTTGTTAAGGCAACCACCCTTTCATTATCACAGAAAATCTCCATTGGTTCCTTAATGGCCGGAACAACTCCAAGGTCTCCGATGAAGTTCTTCAATCAAATCGTCTCCTTTGATGCTTCGCTCGTTGCTATGTACTCTGATTCACAGGTAGAATCAGCCACCGTCTCCTATTTGGAACTTTTCCAGGTTACCACTCCTCCATTTGAGGTAAACACCCAGCCAGATTGAACAGAAGTTATCTCTATCTGTTTGAAAGCTGGCGTCACTATACCCTGATACTCTGAATGTATCACTGCCAACAAGCACAAGGATCCAGTCCTTAGTTCTTCTAAGATATTCGAAAATATTCTTAACTATTATCCAATGAGCTCTACCCAGATTTCCCTCATAACAACTAACCATGTTGAAAGCAAAAGCCACATCAGGGCGAGTATATGTCATATCATACATGATAGATGCAACGGAGGAAGCATATGGTATTCTACTCATTTCTGATATATTTGCATCGGTACTCGGGCTCTGAGTCATACTCAGTTTGGTATTACTCTGTATAGGCAGTTCTCCTTTCTTGGAATTCTCCATGCTAAAATGTTTTAGCACCTTTTCCAAGTATGTACTTTGACTATGTCCAATTAGTCTTTTACTCCTGTTTCTCAGAATTCTTATCCTCATAATATAGGCAGCCTCTCCCAGATCCTTCATAGCGAAACACTTTCCAAGCCAAGACTTAACCTCTTGCAAAGTTGGAATGTCATTTCCTTTAAGAAGTATGTCATCAACATACAATACTAGGAAGGTTAATATACTGCCACTAGCTTTGACATATACACATGACTCATTTTCACATCTGTAGAAACCAAACTCTTTGACCTTCTCGTCAAAGCAAAGATTCCATCTGCAAGAAGCTTGTTTCAATCAATAGATTGATTTCTCAAGCTTACACACTCTATTCTGATACTTTTCATCTACAAAACCTTATGGTTGACTCATGTAAACATCTTCAGCCAGCTTCCCATTAAGGAAAGCGGTCTTGACGTCCATCTGTCAGATTTCATAGTCATGAAAGGAAACTATGGCCAACATTACCCTAATAGATTTTATCTTTGCCACTGGTTAGAAAGTATCATCATAGTCAACCCCTGGGGTTTGAGTAAAGCCCTTCGCAACCACTCAAGCCTTGAAGGTGTGTACCGTTCCATCCATGTCGGTCTTCTTCTTGAAGATCCATTTGCACCCAACTGTCTTACGACCTGGTACATTGCCAACCAAGTTCCAAACTTGATTGTCATACATGGACTTGATCTTGCTATCCATTGCCTCTTTCCACTTGGCTGACCCAAGGCCTGCCATTGCTTCCTTGATTGTCAACCAAGTACCAATGTACTATCACTGATAAACGTATCACCATTTGTAGTGATATGGAAACCATATAACTGAGGTTGCATTCTAATTCTACTGGAACTCCTAAGAGGTAATGATTCGTCAACCGGTTCAATTGGAATTTCTTCCTCAGGTTGAGCCCGAGCATCTTCAGAGGTTCCTTCATCGTTTGACTCTTGAATTTCTTCAAGATCAATGGTACTCTCACTGTCCTCTTTTCATATGAGCTCTCTCTCTCTCTCTCTCTCTCTCTCTCTCGTGAAAGACTCCCCTTCATGCTATGAAGACCATGTTCTCACTAGGTCTATAGAACAAATATCCAAAGGACTTATGTGGATAGCTGATGAAAATACATCTCTCACTTCGAGGTTCGAGCTTGTCGTGAGTATATCGTCTAACGAAAGCTTCACAACCCCAAACCTTGATATGTGATAACTTAGGAACCTTCCCTGTCCACATCTCGTGAGGTGTTTTGGCAACCTTCTTTGTTGGGAAAAGATTAAGAATGTGGGCATCAGTCTCTAAGGCATACCCCAGAATGAGATTGGAAGTGAAGCCCGAATCATCATGGAACGAACCATGTTCAACAAGGTCCGATTACGCCTCTCAGCCACACCATTAAGTTGTGGTGTTCTAGGAGGAGTCAATTGTGAAACTATTCTAAATTCCTTGAGGTAGTCGTGGAACTCGATACTAAGATACTCACCGCCTCTATCAGATCTAAGCATATTTATCTTCCTGCCCAATTGATTCTCGACTTCTTGCATAAACTCTTTGGAGTTTTCAAAGGTTTCTGACTTATGCTTGATTAAGTAGATATAGCCATATCTACTATAATCATCTGTAAAAGTCACATATAATCGATTTGCTTCCCTTGTGGTGGATCTGAAGGGCCCACACACATCTGTGTGTATGAGATCTAACAATCCTTCACCTCTTTCACAAGAACCAGTGAAAGGTGATTTTGACATCTTTCCTAACAAACAAGATTCCCATGTATCATCTAATCTTAAGTCAAATGATTCAAACACTTCATCA
Organism: Lactuca virosa; assembly: GCF_052849685.1. Taxonomy (NCBI): domain Eukaryota; kingdom Viridiplantae; phylum Streptophyta; class Magnoliopsida; order Asterales; family Asteraceae; genus Lactuca; species Lactuca virosa. The sequence continues at coordinate 207,212,088 of NC_136432.1, forward strand.
TTTTGGAGTTGGGCGATGCGTTTCTTCTTAACGTGTCCAAGACGACAATGCCACAATCATGATTTGTCTAAACCATTAGACGAATCAATTTGAAAAACATTATTACCTAAATTGTCTACAATCATCACAGTTTCATACACACTATCACAAGGTAAAGCTTCAAAATAAAAAAACACCATTTTTAAAAGCAGAAATAGAACCATTATCATCATTGAAAGAGCATCTAAAATGTTTTTTAAACAATGCATGAAAAGAAATGATATTCTGTGTCATCTCTGACGAGTAGCAACAATTTGTTAAATCTAACCGTAACCCACTACTAAGCTCTAAGCCATAAACTCCACTCTTGGTGACAGGTGAAGATCGCCTATTCCCCATGATTAAGTTCATCCTTCCATGCTCCACATCCTCACTTCTTTTTAGCCCCTGCAAATCAGAACTAATTTGAAATCCACATCCTGTATCAAGGACCCAAGAATGAGATTATGATGCGTTTTTAGATAAGATAGTGTAAATATATGTTGAAGTTCGCTTCACCTTGCCATCCTTGATATCTTTCATGTATTTTTGGACAACTTTGTTTCCAATGCCCTTTGTCGTTACAATAGAAGAAAGTGGCCTCTTTGGGGTTAGAGACATGTGGAGCATCAGAACTAGATTTTCCAATTCCTCATCAAAGTTCACATTGAGCTTGATTACGATCCACGTATCATTGCATCCTCTGCACGTGGTTGCTCACAGACTCTCCATCTTTCATCTTGCTTGTTATGAGGGACTTTACCACCTCGTACTTTTATTGATGAGCTTGCTTATGGTACTTTTCCATAAGGCCCTTGTTCATCTTATGGCCAGTAATCCTCATAGTGTCTCTGAAACTTAGGATTCATTGTGGTCACCATGATGCACGCAACTTTTATGGCATCATTGTAGTGTTTCTTGTAGGGGACCATTTCATCATAATTGGCCTTCTCTTCGTCAATCTCATCCAATGGTCTCTCGAGGACATATTCCTTGTCCTCAAAACGAAGGGCCATCTTTATGTTGCGTATCCAGTCATTGTAATTGGTGCCATTTAGTTGCACCTTAGAGCAGATGTTCAACAAAGAAAAGTTGTTGTTGGAGGAGGAAGAGGAACCAGAAGCATCAATTCGAGTAGACATCTGAAAAAGAAGATAGTTTTAGTTAGATAAGAATAATCCTTAATATAACACCCAAAATGAAATATTAAGGCTAGGATCCAACTAGATAATTGACAACTTAGAAAAGGGATGTCGTAATCTAATTGTAAATTATATAAAGGTGTGTAAATAATGATTTACCAATTTCACCATCGAAAAACGAAATTTGAACGAATTAGGTTTTTAGTCAAATTCCTAGATCCTTGGAGATTCATTGAAACTCTTCAATGGCATGTTTAATCTCGATTATGCTCTTCCATTTTGTGACTGGGATACCGAGGATCACAAACAAGATGTGAATAACCATGCAAATTAGCTTGGTACTCTCGATGTCATTTATCATCTCATTTTAATATGTCGGTTAGCCACGTGCGCTCCATTAATCAATCATAATTTACGACACACCCATTGCCACTCTTTGTTTGTCCCTATTAGTGTGTCGGTAAACCACACGCACTCCACTAACGACTTGTAAAGTGCAATGTGCAAATTCATGGGTTAGAATACAAATTCACATTTTTTCTAAAGTAACTAAGATTGGGAATTTAAATAATAAGTTTAGTTACTTTATAATTCATTATACTTATTAATGAGGATTAATTTTTTTCCTATCAAACCCGTTCGGCTAACAACCATCCACCGTACAAGAGAGCGGTGGGAAAGAGTAGATACCCAATGGTGGTCATTTTATAGGCTACTTCCTTAAACTCCCCTTATAGCGTGACTTCGTGAATGAGGCGTACTAGCGGTTCAACTGACTTATTCTTATACATATAGTAATAATTAATCTTTTCATTACATATAGTATAAAGTGTATTTTAAACTTTTCAAAATACTAGGTTTAAACTTTAAATTTGGAAAATTAAAAAATTTAAATTTAAATTTAAAATTAAACCAAATGATTTAATAATTGTCTATTAATTAAATATTTAATTAATTTTATTAAATCAATTGAGCATTATTCAATTAAATTAATTAAAAATAATTTAACCATTATCCTTCCCACTAAATTTCGAAAATAATGGGTAGAGATAAACTAATTCTATAATTTTACAAAAAAAAATAAGAAAAACCCTATCCAAGGAATATCCTTTTCGAAATTAACATGCTTGGGGGAGGAAGATAAGGATTTAAATCCTTACCTTATTTTTGAAATCTTGAGGGGCAAGGAACCCCTCTCCAAATCGAAAACTTGGAGGGCAAGGCAAAGGGTTTCAACATTTTCCTAAATTTCAAAACTTAGGGCCTAAGCAACCCTAATTTCAAAAATCCTAATCCAAAAAGGTTTAGTTTCCATAAACCCTAATTGATCAATTCAACTATTGCAATCAATTAAACACAAAACAAGCAAAGGATTTGATACCACTGATGAGTTTTATGCAAAACAAGTAAAATCCTATTTGTGCATGCAACCCTAATTCTTGATCTATGTTTTTCTCTAATTGAAGATACAACTTTGAACATCAAGGAAGAACCCTAAAGATACCTAGGTATTTTCGAAAATTAGAAACAAAGAAAGAAAACATACCTTTTGACCCTTTGGAAGCAAGCACCACAATTTTTGTGCCTCTAGTGGTTGACACCCAAGCTAGCAAGAAGGATGAGGAGGAGAGAAGAGGGAGGAGAATTTTCGGTCTATGATTTCTAGGGTTTGAGGTGTTGAATTTGAGAAGGTTTAAGGCCCTTTATATAGGTGAGGTAGCTTGGAGCCAAAGCTACGGTTTAAGGAGAAAACCCTAATCCCTTGGCTTGGTGACCAAGTAGCCCATGAACCTCCATCAAAGAGCCTTTGGACGAAAATTCTAGGTCTTTCCTACAAGTTTTTGTCCAACCTCATTCAAGGAGGTTCTAGAGCCCTTTTTGTCTACTATCAATAAATTGCCAAATAGCCCCTGCACTTTTAATTAATACAACTAATCCCAAAATTTATTCTAATTAATTTCTGATTATCTATTAATTAAATAATATGATTTCTATTTAATATATTATTTTGGTAATACATTGAAAAATCAATTATTTCAATTTATTAATTAAATAATAAATTAACCTCTCTCTCATTTGGTCTTAAACCCCATAACTCATCCATAAGTGAAAGGAAAGGATCAAAATCACATTTTTATGACCACAAACAATCCAACACATCTGAAACGAAAACTCATTTGGTCTACAGTAGGCCATACTCATATATACCAAGATTATGGGACCAAAACGCACAATAAATCAAGAACTAGCAAGATCTAATGAAGTATTCACCAAGTTCATAACTTTATACCTTTTGGATGTTGCTAATGAGATGAAAGTTCCAGATCCACAAAGCTTGATGCTCCTCAAATGCTCTCCAATGGACTCCTTCCTTCAAGGATCAACACAAAACACTCAAAAAAGCTCAAACACTCTCAAATGGAGATTAGGGTTTGCAAAGGAGAGATTTGTAGGATGGAGGTTGAAGGTGGAAGGGTTTGATGAGGGTTAAGTTACTTAAATAGTGCTCAAAACCCCGGATCTAGGGTTTGCACAAATGACGAGTATGCCTTACGTACCCATTGAGTACGCTAATCGTACTCACAAAGACCCACATTATTTTTAATGAATTTTTCCTTATGTACGCCCCAAGTATGCACGGCGTAAGGACCACTTTTGCAACAATTTTTTTTATACTTTAGATAATAATGGAAATACATGGCCGAATGGTTGTTATAATTCTCCATCACTTGATTCAGACTTCTTCCTCAAAGTCCGACGCAACAAATAACTCTGGGTAGTGCTCCCGCATATCTGCCTCGAGCTCCCAAGTCCACTCAGAACCCTTCCGATCCTGCAACTGAACCTTGACCAATGGTATGACCTTATTGTGCAAGGCCTTCGTCTTCATATCCAAATTTTTCACTGGTCTCTCAACATAATTCAGGCGCTCATCAACATGTATATCGTCCAAAGGAACCATTGCTTAATCATGAGCCACACACTTTCACAGTTTAGAAAGATGGAAGGTGCTGTGAATCTGACTAAGCTCCTCAGGTAGATCCAGTCGATAGGCTACCTTTCCTACCCTGTCTAATACTCGAAAAGGCCCAACAAAACTGGGGCCCCAAGTTGCCCCTCTTCCTGAAGTGTATTACATAATTCCTGTGTGATACCTTCAGTAAAACCATATCCTTGATCTAGAATTCCAACGTAGATCGATGCCTGTCGGCATAACTCTTTTTCCGACTCTAAGCTGTTTGTAACCTATGCCTGGTCTGCTGAATAAGATTTGTCTTCTGAAGGACTACCTGAGTCTTCCCCATAACCTTGTGACCATCCTCCCCCAAATACACTGGTGTACGATACTTCTTCCCCTAAAGAAGGTCAAAGGGTGGCGCACCAATACTAGAGTGATAGTTGTTGTTGTATGAAAACTCGTCCAGGGGAAGGTAGGAGTCCCAACTCCCACTAAAATCTATAACACAAGCTCTCACCGTATCCTCGATGGTCTAGATGGTCCACTTGCTTTGGCCATCAGTCTGTGGATGATAAGTGGTGCTAAAGTGCAATATCGTACCGAGTTCCTCGTGGAACCTCTGCCAAAATCGCGAAGTAAATCGAACATCCCGATTAGATACAATGGGGACTGGAACACCATGTCGAGCGACGATCTCGCCCACATATACATCGGCTAATTTCTCAGCAGAGGAACTCTACCGAATATTCAAGAAGTCGGCACTCTTGGTCAGACGGTCCACAATGACCCAAATTGCATCAAATCCATTATTCGTCATGGGTAACTTAGTGATAAAATCCACGGTGATTTTTTCCTATTTCCACATGGGAACCTATAAAGGCTACAACTTGCCATGCGGCCTCTGGTTCTCGGCATTGACCATCCGACAAGTCAAGCACCTCTCCACATACCAAGCTATCTCTCTCTTCATGCACGACCACCAATAGCTAAGTCTCAAATCCCGATACATTTTTGTGGCTCTAGGGTGTATCGAAAATACGGACTTATATGTCTCCTCTATCACGGTCTACCTGACCCCACCAAAATCTGAAACCCAAACCCGACCGCACCAAGTCAATAATTTGTGGCTATCGTTAGAAAACCTGTCAATCTCACCCATGATTCTCTCCTGGTTCCAATTTTCCTTCTTGACTTCCTCAGCCTGCGCCTCCCTGATCAAATCCAGAAGTGACGAATCGATAGAAATACTCATACATAAGCCCCCAACAAAAGTATTGGCCTACTTGTGGCTCAAAGCATCAGCGACTGCATTCGTTTTCCCTGGGTGATAAAGAATCCCGCAGTCATAATTCTTGACCATGTCAAGCAATCTACGCTGCCTCATATTTAGAGTTGGGTGATCCATGAGATATCTCAGACTCTTATTATCCATGTAGATGGTACCTAGACCCCATATAGATAATGTCGCCAAATCTTGAGGGCAAACACCACCGCCCCCAACTCCAGATGATGCGGCAGATACCGAACCTCATGCAGCTTCAACTACCTACAAGCATACGCAATAACCCTCCCTCTCTGCATGAGTATTTTCCCCAAACAGGTGACAGAAGCATCACAATATACAAAAAAATCCTGCACGCCCTCTGGAAGGGTCAACACCGGGGCCTCACATAATTTTTGTCTCAGCGTCCTGAACGCAGCCTGCTACACAGGCCCCAATGAAAATGCATGCCCTTCTTCATCAAAAGAGTGAGGGGTACATCAACCTTGGAGAAATCCAGAATAAACCTCTGATAATAACATGTTAAAACCAGAAAAATCATGATCTCCGAAGGAGACTTCGGGACCTCCCACTGCATAACTACCTCTATCTTGGCCGGGCCAACCAGAATCTCGTTCTGGTTAACGAGGTGTCCCAAGAACTGTACCTTCTCTAACCAAAACTCACACTTCGAGAACTTGAAATATAGCATCTCCTTCCTCAAAATTCCCAACAACTCTCGAAGGTGCTCCTCATGTTGCCCCTGGTCTTGGAATAGACCAGGATATCATCGATAATAACAATGACTGAACGATCATGCTTCGTCCTGCACACCTGATTCATCAAATCCATAAATGTTGCAGGTGTATTGGTGACCCCAAACGGCATCACCACGAACTCGTGATGACCATAACGAGTTCGAAACGCTGTCTTCTCTAAGTCCTCCTCTCTGACTCTTATCTGATGATAATCTGACCTCAAATCAATCTTGGAGAACCAAGATGCACCTGCAGCTGATCGAAGAGACCATCAATCCATGGAAGTGGGTAACGGTTCTTCACCATTAACTTGTTCAACTCCCGATAATCTATAAACATGTTATGAGATTCATCCTTCTTCTTCACAAACAGGATCGGTGCTCCCCAGGGTGAGCTGTTTGATCTGATAAACTGCTTGCCCAACAACTCCTAAACCTGAGAGGACAACTCCTGCATCTCTGGGGGTGTGAGATGATACAGTTCCTTGGAAATCAGTGCTGCACCGGGGATAAGATCGATCCTGAACTCCACCTGCTTCACCGGAGGCACGCCGGGTAATTCCTCCAGGAATACATCTGGAAACTCTCTGACTACAGGAAAATCTGAAACTGAACCCCCTTCTCCACCCCATTGCAAATCACGCAAGTGATGTTTTAAACTTCTTTCCTTTAAGATGGGAAAAGTGATGTTTTAAACTTCTTTCAAGAATTATGGTTTTTAGTTCCACATATGTTAAGCCAAAATTAACTAGATAGAAGTATGGGGCCCGTCAATACATTTTCGTGGATATAAAGGTCGCCGAAAATGGAGTTGAAACAAAGAAGTTATGACTGTTTGAAGTTGCAGACTTGGACTAAATGGATTAAGATCTAAAGCTTGAAGACTTGGACTAAATGGATTAAGTTGAGAAAGATGCGTTTTTAAGTCCCTTTGAGACTTAAATTCTAGATTCTTATGGTTTGGACCTTCCTAATGGTTAAAGTTAGAAACTTTATCCTTTAAGACCTTGGAAAGGATCAGATCTAAGCTTTGGAGCTCTTGAAATTGGAAGAAAATGGATTTAGCTCGTGTGACCTGTTCAGACTAGTCTCCATGGTGCGATCTTAGGCTGCCACAATGTGGAAACAGGGGAATCAACGACTATTTTAGCATTTAGTGCCCACGACATGGCCAAGGAAGGCCACGAAGTGGAAAGCTGTTGTTGGAAATTTTGACCTTAGCTTTGACCGTTGAATTTTTGACCAGTTTGACTCTTGGTCAAACTTAGGTAGAATTGAATATTTAGCTAAGGATTGGTCTCGTCTTGGTTTTAGGAAGCTTGGGTTGGCTGTGTTGTTGTTGAGGTACCTGTGAAGCTTTTGTTAAGTTGTTCAGGCAAATTTTCCTCACTATACTGTGGGTTGAGGGCACTAATGTCAGCCCACTAGGTTATGTATCCTGGTATATAGGATGTTATGATGTGGTGATCTTTTAGATATATATCCTAGTATATAGGATGTTACTCTGCTGTAGTGATCTGTTAGATCTGTATCCTAGTATATAGGATCTTGCTATACGGTAGTGATTTGTAGATCTACCTAATTTTCCTGCTAATTGGTTATATGTTTATCTGCTATTTATGTTGACATACTATGCTATGGGTTGAGGCTTTATTGCTATGTGCGTGAGCCAACAGACTAGGGGTAATTCAACCTGATGGCTGTGGACCCGAGGGTATAGCAGTCTGATGACTGAATGGACCCATTGTATATTGGCATTCTAGTCCGGTAACTGATTAAGCTAGGGGTAATCCAACCCGATGGTTGTGGACCCGAGGGTATCTTATACTTGGTTTTTTTGTGGGTTTTGTTTGGAAGCAATGGTTTCTTTTGATATGAAAATGAAAAAATTTATCGTGATTTTGGGATGTTTCAAGTTTCTCATTTGCTGCTCTAACCCTCCATCGTACTGGCACAGCGGGAGAGTTTTTATATATATATATATATATATATATATATATAAACTCTCCATCTACCCCTCCATCTACTAGAATACACTATCATTCTGCTGGACTACACTCTCATTCTTCTAGATATGAATTCATTCTGAAAGAATATTATTGTTGACATTAATGACGAATTTAATTAGTTTTCATAAAAATGAGTTATAAGTATGGATAACATTTAATATGCATATAATTATTACTAAATTCTTATTGGTGCATTCTAGCACACAATAGATGTGAGAAACATTTGAACCTACCTCTCTCTCTCTCTCTCTATATATATATATATATATATATATATATATATATATATATATATATATATCATTTGCCACACTAACTCTCCATCATACCAGCACGGGAGGAGAGTTTATAATCATAAATGATTACGCAACACCGTCTGTTCCTTTTTCCTTCACCACCTTCCCCACCACCGCCACTGCCACCACTACCACAACCACCCTGCCACCAACAGACCACACTACTGCCATCTTCATCACTATACCACCGCCACCTTTGCCACCACCAGCTCCTCCCTACCAACCACCATAATCTTATATGATTAAGCACTTTCTGAACACACATATATGTATAATCATTTATTATTAGACATATATGTATAAATATGTATAATCATATATGATTATACCTTCCCGCCTTATATTCATTTATGATTAGGCGTACCTTACTGCTTCCAGTACGCTAGAGTGTAAGAGTGACAAATGAGAAATATGTGGCTGAGGTTGAATCTCAAGATCTCTGTTTTTTTAGAATCTCAAGTAAACTGATATATATATATATATATATATATATATATATATATATATATATATATATATATATATATATATATATATATATATATATATATATATATATATATATATATTGTGTTTTCTAATATTCGTATATGCATATTGCTGCTACGTAAAATCACGGATGTGTTGCTGACTATCCTAATGTAGGCTTCCTCCAACGAGCATTGCCTAAAACACGCTGCACAAAGCTGTTAAGGCTAGGTTAGAAATCTATATCGGGGAAAGGACCCTTGTATTCCTCTCTGATGCCTAAGTTAGATGTCATATTTGGGGCTCAATTTTGAGTGAAATAGAATTGCTATAGATTGCTTACCTTTTTTGGATAGATGGGGCCTCGTTTTATAGTTGAGTTTCTAACTGGTCCATGATATTTTCTTTTGGGCCTTGCTTTGGTCCTTTGGTTGTAAGGTAAGGATGTCAAAAAGTCTTGTGGGACCTCGTTCCCGTTGGGGCCCCGTCTTGTTTGGGGGTATTTATTAAAAAAATATCGGGGGCGGGGACGGGGGTGGGGGTGGGCAGTACCGTCCTGAAACCCCCATGGGGACCCCGTTAATAAATTATACATATATTAATTATATAAATATAATAAACAATAATATGATTTTGAGCTTTCAAAATTCAACAAAAAACATGTATTTAAGTTGTAAGTTTAAGATGTCATAAATTTTTTATTTTTAACATGTAAAATTCTACTATAAATAAGTATTTGTTACCTGAAAAATAGCTTCTTTTAGCCCAAACAACAACTTCTTTTAGCCAAAAAAAATAAAGCCCAAAATCAATTGGGGGCGGGGGAACGGGGGTGGGGCGGGGTAAGAAAGGATTTGGGGGCGGGGGCGGGGGTAGGAAGGCTGGACACTTCGGGGGCGGGGCGGAGACGGGGGAACAGGGAAATTTTGGGGTCGGGGGCGGGGGATGCACTCCCCGTACCATTTGCCTTCGTTTGCATCCCTAAGTTAGATGTCATATTTGGGGCTCAATTTTGAGTGAAATAGAATTCCTATAGATTGCTTACCTTTTTTGGATAGATGGGCCCTCGTTTTATAGTTGAGTTTCTAACCGGTCCATGATATTTTCTTTTGGGTCTTGCTTTGGTCCTTAGGCTGTAAGGTAGGGATGTCAAAAAGTCCCATGGGACCCCATTCCCGTTGGGGCCCCGTCTTGTTTGGGGGTATTAAAAAAATCGGGGCCGGGGACGGGGGTGGGGGTGGGCAGTCCCGTCCTGAAACCCCCATGGGGACCCCGTTAAGAAATTATACATATATTAATTATATAAATATAATAAACAATAATATGATTTGGAGCTTCCAAAATTCAATAAAAAAACATGGTTTTAAGTTGTAAGTTTAAGATGTCATAACTTTTTTATTTTTAACATGTAAAATTCTACTAAAAATAAGTATTTGTTACCTAAAAAATAGCTTCTTTTAGCCCAAACAACAACTTCTTTTAGCCAAAAAAAAGGAAGCCCAAAATCAATCGGGGGCGGGGGAACGGGGGTGGGGCGGGGGTAAGAAGGGATTTGGGGGCAGGGGCGGGGCGGGGGAAAGGGGAAATTTTGGGGTCGGGGGTGGGGGATGCACTTCCCGTCCTGTTTGCCCCCATGGACGTCCCTATTATAAGGGTAAGACCCTTTTTTAAAATTGAATAAGTATTCCTTTTCCGTGTTTCCTGGGATATTGGTTTATAGGTCACGTATAGAAGGTAGTGATATTTCTATATTTATACATATATTTAGGCATTATTATAATATATTTTAAGCTATATTTTGGTTAATTGCAAAGATATTTGGTACTTATTGAGTTAAATTACATTTTGCAGCCAAATATGAGATTCTTGAAGGAAAAGTACCAAAAACGAAAAAAAGTTGGAACTTGGAAGGACTGGAGCTGAAGCTAGGAGCTTAACTGATCGTAAAAAGGAAGAAAACCCATGAAAATACAATTCCCACGGTGTGGCTACAGAGTATCGTGACGTGGAAAAGGTAAATTCTCGATGATATGCACAATAATGGACTCAGGACGTGAGCATTATAATCTCACGTCGTGAGGAAGAATTCTTCCAGAAGATAGTTACACGGAAAAAAATTTCCTTGCCAGAAATGAATTGATCTAAGCTCACAACGTGCGACACGAATTTAGGAAACTATAAATATCCCTTTACATATTCGACTTGAGGAGGTTGGATCTGAAATTCTGGAGATATAGTCGAATTCAGAAACCAGAGAAGAGCAAAAAACAACCCTTTGGAAGAAAATAAGATTGAAGATCACACATCACATTCGGTTTGCATTGATTTAATTATGTCAAATTCTTATATTTTTGTGTACTTATTTTCTGCTGTTAGTAGCTAATCATTAGGCTTTCGTTTAAAGTAGATTAACCCTAATAATATGTTCTAGTTTCTTAGATTTGGATTTTATGAAGTTGGTTAATTCATGTGTTTGATTATCATTACCTAGCATGTTAAAGTTTTAATCTTTGTTGCTTTGATTCAAGTTAAGTGTAGTTTAATGACCACTTGAATTACATGAACTTGTTTACCTAGTAGTTTATGATCATTAAATTTCTAGAACTAGGATTAATCCCATCTTAGATTAAGTGATAAAGGTAACAACTTTAGCTGTGTTGGAGAACATAATTTGATCATAATTATGTGTGGTAATTTCTCTTGATCATAGATAATTATCTTAGATATATCTCACGTAGCCTTGTTATCATTAATAATCAATTCGGTGTTTGCTTTTGTATGATTATTACATAGTAGTTCATGAATTGGTAAAAAATATTAAGAGATCTGATCAAGACTGCTAATTATATTAAAATTGGTAACCAAGTGACTAAATTCATACTTAGAAACTACACGTAGGAAAAATGGGGATTCGAAGCTAAACGGAAGTGTTTTCTTAATCTTGTTTACAATCGTCTTGAGTTGAGTGTTTAGTTTTAAGTTAATCTGATCTTGCAAAATCAGATAAAATTCCCTCTTTACTTATTTTTTTAGATTAATTTTAGTAATTATCTTATTAGCTATATCCGTTCCCTGTGTTCGATACCCAGCTTACCTAAACTATTCTATAAATTTGACTAGGTACACTGCCTATGTGCAATTAGTTAGTTAAGTAGGTTAGGATTATAAATTTAAAACTAGGTAGTATATAAATTGCACATTAGTAGGATGATTCTTGGCATATGTGGTCGGGATTCCTTGATAGGTTGAATATTGTTTGGCAATTATCTATTGTTTGTGGCTATTCAGCAGGTCAGGTTTGTTGGTCGGCCTGGTCTTATGTGGGTTGGCGTCCATACCCCATTAAGCCCCTAACCTAATTGTTATAAATTGTTGTCTTTTCGTTTATAATAATTGGGCTTGAAAAGTTGATGCCAAATTTATTTATTTAGACGAGTACTAGGTAGGGGATTGTGCGCGCCTAAATATTATTTTTTTTAGGCACTCGATCGTTTCTTGTAGCGTTTGGCTTTCCCGCCTCCTATTTACATAAATGCTTGTCACATCTGACTGTTAGTTTTCTTTTTTATACTTTGTCTCTTTGTTCTCCTTGTTCTTCCTTGCTTCGATTCTCTCTTTCTTCAGACCACGAAAATGTCTCGTCCGATAATTCATGTGGTTCATTCTTCTATAACTCACAAACGCCTTGATCATATTTGCACGACATATCATCTTGTCGAGGAAGACGGAGCCATTCTTCCTGGTTCTACAGTGGTTATTGACCGCCCTCCGTTAGGTAAACTTGGTTTTTATCTTTATTATTTTGAAGTCGGCCGTCGTATTCCTCATTCTTCCTTTTATGGTTCAATCGTTGAGTCATATAAGATTCACACTTGTCAGTTGAAACCTAATTCTATTTTAAAAGTTTTTTTCTTCGAGTTGCTTTGCCATGTGTAGCACCTGGTTCCTGGTACGTATTTAAACTCATGTAATGTTCCAATTTACTCTGGGACTCAGCGAGTTGGAGGCCCAACTCGTCGAGTAGATTCAACTTTTCATCGAAGGTTTAAGTGACCTACTCGATGAGTCAGGAGACCGACTCGACGAGTAGGAGCTGTTTGGACAAAACCATAATATTTAGGGTTTGCACCCTATTTAAACAACTTAACTCGTCCCAAACCAGCCTCCATCGTCCCTCTCACTTCCAGAAAACCCTAACTCGAAACCCTAACCATTATTGGGTGTTCTTGAGCTTGTGGTGCCCTCTTTGTGTGTGGTTGAACTTGGAGAAGAAGAAGGAAGCTTGGAAGTTCAAGTAGAAGCAAGAAGATCCAGAAGTTTTACTTCATTCTCAGCTCATTCAAGGTAAAAAGCTGGAACCTTGACCACTTATCTATTGGATTTTGATTTGGGGCTATTTCTATCCTTTTTATAAGTATAAAGAAGCAAAAATCGGATTTTGTGGGTGTGCTTAGAGTTGCACTTCGGATCTGGGGGTATTGGGGGTCTTTATGGCATAAAGGTGCCAACTTTGTTGCCATAAACACCCCATGCGTCTTGTAGACCTCCTTTTATGGCTTTTTGAGGCAAAGGCCCCATGCATGTACATCAAGTTTGAAGCTTTACGTATAAAATGGACCCTAGGAGGCTAGATCTATGGTTTTGACGCGTTAAGACCCATTATAATCGACTGTATAGTTTTGGTCATAGAAGGACTCGGCGAGTCGTTTATGGGACTCGGCGATTCGGGGTGTATTCTCCACCAAATCCTTTTTGTTTATGGACCAGTTGGTAAGATCGAAGGTTCCCCCAGTTGTTTAGGTTCACTAGGGACCTGGAAATCATAGGACTCGGCGAGTTCAAGGCAATGTCCCAACCACATGAAGACGGACTCGGCGAGTCATAGACTGAACATCTTCTTAGGGATGAAGATGAACTCGGCGAGTTCAAGGATGAACTCGGCGATCCGGTTGAAGATTGTCCGATGTGTTGTTGAAGGCGAACTCGTCGAGCTCTTTCTAGACTCGACGAGTAGGTACGAGATTATGGCATTATGTGGATATGGGGACTCGACAAGTTGACGGATCAACTCGGAGAGTCGAGTCAACGAGATGTTGACTTTGACCAAAAAGTTGACTTTGACCATGGATTTGACTTTGACTTTGACTTGGATTGAGTGGCCCTTGTAACGGTTACGAGTATGAGTTGATAACTTAGAAGAGTTGTTATATAGGGATCGAGGAGTTGGGGAGAATCGATTTCCACACCGAGATCAGTGCAGACACTACACGACTTCGAGGTGAGTTTCCTTCTAGTAGGGGTGGGTCTACGGCCACAATGTCGACCCACAAGTGAGAGTGTTGGATAGATGATTGTCTTTGTGATAATTATCTAGGATTGATATGTGATATGCTTACTGTGCTTGATATGATTAATGTGCTTGATATGATTATTGTGCTTAATATGTGTTAGCAGTAGTAGGGGTGAAATAGTCCCCGATTACCGGTTGAAAGATACCGAAGGGGAGGTTAGCTCCCAGTTACTAGTTGAAAGATACCGAATGGGAGGTTAGTTCCCAGTTACCAGTTGAAAGATACCATAGGGAAGCCCAGCTCCCGGCTATGCATGACAGTTACCAGTTGAAAGATACCGAGGATTATGCATTAATTGGTATGGTTATGATGGGGGAACTCACTAAGCTTTGTGCTTATGGTTTTTAGTTTTGGTTTCAGGTACCTCTTCATCTAAGGGGAAGGATCCGGTGGTGTAGCAGCGCATCACACATTTGTACATGATTTCCGCATTTGAGAAGCCTGGGATTTGTACTATGATATTATACCATTCGTTGGAATGTTTTTGAAACTTATGACTTATGATTTTGTGGTAAAAGGAATTGCAATACTGTTTTCGATGAATATTCTTATAAGTAATATATTTTCAAACAAAAATATTTGGGTCCCGATTTTGGGATGTTACACCATGCCTTTCTCGTTGTTCCTACCGTTGATTTTTTTCCAATATTTCTTTCGCATCTGTAGAAATGGCACTAGGTATTACTTTCGTTCTCGGGGAGGAGTTTCATTGAGGGTCTTCCTTAATCTATTAAGAATTGGAATAATGAATTTATTTGGTTGAATGCCTCTCTCTTTCCTTATCGCAATGAATTTCATGTTCCTGATAAGATTATCGATCGATCAAAAGCCTGATAGGGCTCCTGATTTGAGTCAAGACATACACAAAATCTCTCGTTTGAATGTCATGATGAAAAAATTCCCTGAAGTTGTCTTGTTTCAGGTCGGTATGAGTCCCTATTGGTTATGAATGGGTGTGGTTCCTTCTCTGTTTGTTCGAGGATCAAGTACTCCTTTATTTTTTTGCTAATCATTTATCTTTGTTTGTGTTGATCCTGTATTGATATCCTTTTGTAAAAGGAACTCGTTTACCTTTCATTTTGTCTGAATACTTTGAGGGTAAGATTGTAGCTTGTGATCTTGGCTTTGATGATTTTCATCTTCCCATTCTTGATGATAGCTTTGATGGTTGTGGTAGTGAAGGAAATAACTCAAAAAATGAGGAAGAGGATTCAGGGTCCTCAATTAAAGTTGATGATTTTTCTGACAATGATGTGGGTGTGCATACTCCAAATGCTACCAATGTCCCTGTTACTGTTTCCATGGATGACGGTGAAGGTGAGAGTGGGGAATAGCCCTTGATTCATCGTAAGAGGGGTAGGGATTCCATTGCATCTGCAGCTCTAGCGGTTGTTCTTTCTTGTGGTGAGGATAGTAGTGGTAAAGTTGTCAAGAGATCCCATTCATAGGATCCTGGTGCTTTCCACTTTTTTGATGATAGCCTTGGTGTGGGCAGGCTCTCCAGTTATACTGCTCAAATGAAAGCGAAAAGCCCTCCTCCTGATGCTAATGTTCCCCATCCTTCTCGTCCTATCTTTGTTCCATCTTGGGAATATAGGCGGGAACAAATTTTAATGGAGCCCAAGGTCGCCATGTCATTTTTTGAGAATTTTGCTTCGCATAGTACTCGTTTGAGCGTAGGTCATGGTCGTAGAGAGCATACATGAGACACGTTCAAAATGAAGCATGTAGAGAACATGGTTTTAGGACAAGTGGTTAAGTCGTGGCTTGATGAAAATGAGGCACTGCACTTGCAGAATCGTGGTTTACATGATGAATTCAGGTGTAACATCCCAAAAATTCCAGACAAAAATTTCATTTTAATTCTTTTCAAAACATCCAATTGTCATGTCAAAAAACAGAAAGTGTATAATAGTGAAATAACATCATAGTACAAATCCCAAAATCACATAATGCGGAAAAACATGGACAGATGCAGTGCGATCAAGTCGGGCCCTTCCCCTTCGATCTGGAAGTACCTGAAACATAAATTAAAAACCATAAGCACAAAGCTTAGTGAGCTCCCCGATAATACACCATACAATACATACATAACATTCGAAACATAATTCGGTTTATTTCACCCCCTTCGGTCTCTTCCAAATGGTACGAGGTATATTTCACCCCCTTCGGTCTTTTCCAACCAGTACTGGGTCTATTTCGCATCCTTTGGTCTCTTTCAACCGGTACTGGGTATATTTCACCCCTTTTGGTCTCTTTCAACCGGTATCAGGTCTATTTCACCGCCTACAACTAGCATACAATCATAACAGCTAGAGTCAAAGAGACAACAAGCAGATACAAGCATAGCATGATATTGTCATCAAAACCACTATAATCATTTAAACATAATTTAGTGGGCCATCATTGGTGCCTTCGACCCACGAGTGCAGTAAAGGAAACTCACCTCAGTTTGAAGATATCAAATCACATTCGGGCTGGCGAATCGTTAAGTCATCACACTAAATCACAAATAAGAGAACCCTAATTAGCAATTAGGTCATTATCCCTCCCTGAGAGCGTAGATCCTAAACCTTGAATTCAAGGATAAAAGGGTGCTTAATCCTTCCCTTATTGGGCCTAACATACCAAGGCCCAAATCCAAACCAGCCCAAGATCCAAAAGACATTCCATGCCCAAAATGGGCCTTAAGTACATAAAAGCCCAAAATCCTCTCTGGTGATTATGCTACGCTTACCATCAGTATGCCCAATGTACTCGAGAGCTTTGCAATGTTGGGTCCCCATGTGCGTACGCGCAGCGTACACCTTTGTATGCCCCAGTTCGCCAAATCTTGCTTTTAAGTTCTTAATTCACTAAGACCTACCATCCAACTTCAGATCTAAGCTCCTTAAAATGTATTAAGCCATAAAGTTCCAAACTTTATGCTTTTGGATGTCCCAAAAGGTTCCAAAGCCAACTTAAACACTTTATCCTCAAAGAATGCACACCAACCTTTGCATGGTTTAACATGATCCATTAAGATGATATTTTTATGCACTAACACCACCAGAAATGATGAAATCTAACATTCTAAGCTCCTGGAGTAGCTCATACTCTTAAGGATGACTCAAAGGACCATTATATGATAAAAGAAATCCCTAAACTAAATCTAACACATGGAGTCATCAAGGTAGAAGCTTTATACCTCCAATAAGTTAGAAATGGTGAATAACATCTGGATCTACAAGCTCCTTCTTGTCCAATACTTCTCCACAAGTTTTTTTCTTCTTTAATAAGCACCACACACACACACACAAAACACACACACAAGGTCAATCTCTTTGGAAAATGGATTAGGGTTTCGAGATATATCTCAAGATACAATGGAGACTGATAAGGTGAAAGATTTGGAGGACTTAATGTGTTTAAATAAGGTGCAAGCCCTAAAAATTATGGTTTTCCCCTGAGAGGCATATGCCCCGCGTACACATGGGTATGCCCAGCGTACGTGGGGGACATCCCGCCTCGTGAAAGCCTTGGAGTATGCCCTACATACCCTATGTACACCCAGCGTGCTCGAGTCCATGGTTCCACAAAAGAGAATTTTACTTAATTAATTTATATCGTATATTTCAGACGTTACAATTCTCCCCCAATTAAAATCAGATTTCGTCCTCGAAATCCGCCTCTGTAAACAACTATGGTAATGCTCTCTCATCTCCTCCTCAGGCTCCCATGTCCATTTTGGCCCCTTACGGTGCTGCCACGAAACCTTTACCAGATCCACAACCTTATTTCGAAGATTCTTCATTTTCTTGTCAAGAATGGCCACCGGTCTCTCTATGTAATTCAAGCGATCCTTCACCTGAATGTCCTCCAGTGGAACCACTGCGGAATCATCAACCAAACATTTCCGTAATTGAGAGACATGCAAAGTGATATGAATCTGACTGAGCTCCTGTGTTAGGTCCAAGCGATACGCAACCCTGCCCACCCGAGTGTGACATCCCCATTTTCACGGCCAGAAAAGACCGATTTTGTTTATGCTTGTTTGAAAATCAGAGTAACATTTTAAATAAAAGTGTTGCAAAATTTGTCCCAAAACAAAATATGATAAAGATTTATCAAAAGCATTTCTAAAGAAATGTATTTCATTAAAAGACTCGGGATGTCATGTTCGATACAGATCAAAAGCATAAACAGTACAACATAAGCCTTACTACATTATTTCGTATTTATAGGCCTATAATCCCTTATCTCTCATCCAAACATATATGCTCATGCGCCACTACCTGTAATACAAGAAATTGAGTGGGTCAGGCTTGGGAGCCTGGTGAGCACATAGGGTTTTCAACCCACAATAAATAAGTTTATTAACTTTATCAAACCAAACAAACCCGATTACCCATTCCCGTTATCCTCACTTTACGTCCCTAAAACATCTAACACAAGGGACCTAGTCTAAGGACTTTCATCGGGGTGACAACACATGCTTCGGGGATTCCTCAGCAATTCATGTCAAATAAGGCAACCATGTGGGGGATGGAGTACTGCTAGTAAACACACAGTTTAAATAAACACCTACAGGTTGCGAGCCTGCTAGCGTTCCACTGGAATGTCTAGAATAGTCCGTGGCCGTCATCTATACTCCGCTAGATGACTGGATCATCAATAACATCTATAACGAGGCCTCTCATTATTTTTTTTGTCACACAGCAACTATTACATCTACCCATGTTTTACCCAACACATTTTGTAGATATAAAATACATATACAATTTTAATCATTTAAAACATGTATAAAATCATTCATCCAGCATAGATAGCAAGTATACAGATAATATGCACACACAACACGTAATTTATATAAAATACTTCATATCTATGTGTAAGCTGAAAGTAACTATGCACTCACTTGAAAGGTGGTGACTTTGTACTCGAACAGCGCTTCGTTATCTCAAAATAATTTTCCCTCGACAAAACCTAGTATCAATACCAGTAGGGTTTAGTCTAACGTAAACCGCGACTAATTAATAGTCTAGCTATTATTATTATTATTATATAAGCGTTAAACAACACTCTATATAACTCATAATAATAGCCCAAATAATTATTTTAAGGACCTAATAACATTACTATAATTATTTAAAAGCTATATTAAAAATTTCATAGGCGTAGCTCACTTACATCGGATTTTAAAGAAAACCGGGTTTTGCTCGGAGCAGCGTTTCCGAACTGAAAGGCCCTTTTTCTCGGGACTCCGGGAGCCTCGGGGCTTCCTTCGGGTGCTAGGGAGGCTCCCTAGGGTTTAGGGGGGGTTAAAACCCTTAGAGAGAGAAAGTAGTTTAGAGAGAGAAGGAGAATGGTGTGAAAAATCTGGAACTCTCGCCTCCCTTTTATAGCCTGTGAGGCCTCGGACTACGCTGGGCGTAATCCTTGGCTACGCTGGGCGTAGATCGGATAGGGGTGCCAGCTCGCATACAACTGGCTCGCAATAGGACTCGGAAGAGATAAGTGATGGGTTTGAGCCATAAGAACTTTCCTATGTGCACATGCAAACCCTAATGCTTGGATCTAGGTTTCTCTAATTGAACATGCAATGTTTCCAAGGCTTATGATGCAAGATCTATAGTAAACAATTGAATCATAACATATGAAATGAGATCTAGAAGAATACCTTAAGTTGCTTGCTTGAATCTTCTTGTTCATGGAGCTTAGAGTCACAATTGTGACTCCTCTAATGGCTTACAAACACCAACTAGCAAGAGGTTGATTTGGAGAGAGAGGAGAGGTGTAGAAATCGGCTCTAGGGTTCCCAAGGAAGCAAGGTAGCCGATTTCTCCAACCCATAGGGTCTATTTATACTATGAGCTACTATGGTTGCATCCTTAACCCTAATTGAATAACTTAGGCCTTAAGCAATCCAAGGATCCTTCTAGAGTAAGGCTTGGACGAATTCAAGGAGCCCATACTCCTTAATTTCGGCCACCCCTAGTTCTATAAGGATTCATAGCCGAAAAACACAACTATCACACAATTGACAGTTTAAGCCCCTTTATTCAATTAACCTCTTTTAGTCACCAAATTAATTCCTAATTAATTTATGACTAATATTAATTAAATAATATTATTATTCCTTTAATATATTATTCTCATAATATATTAATATAATAATATCTCTTCTCTCTTTATAAATCACCCTGTCAAGTTGCTATGGTGAAGGCAACCCAAAAGGACCATGCACAACTGGGTCAAGTACTTACCAAATATAGTTACGGGATTAGACACTAATCCAACAGTCTCCCACTTGGATAAGTCTCGTAACTATAAACGCATGTACTATCCGATTAGCAATCGTAGCTCTCAAAGACGCTGTCAAACTCTGATCTTATAAATAACCTGTCCTTCAGATAAGGGATCGTATAATCCTCTGTTCTAGATATCGTGCGGACAATTACATGGAACATGGTCATACTTATTGTCCAACAATTGGTTTCTCGATCTCCAATTCATTTGACATAGAACTTAATTGAACACATCAATTCAGTCCTGACCGGGCCCGGCACATAAGTCAAATCAAATCATCGAGGGGCCCTGATACCGCTTTTACCCTCTTAGGATAAAAGGACAGATAAACTTCGACTTATATGCATTTACTATCAACTAATCAAATCATACACAACAATGCGTTTTATAACACCAAGTTACTGATGCGTTTGCGCATTATCAATGTATAACCAATTAGCAAACAATAAACCATATATCTAGGTTTTAAGACCATATGATATTACCATCTTGCGATCACTCGTGATGGATTCCATGAAGTGATTCCAGCAAGTGTGGGTTTATTCCAATGCTCAAATCAAGTTCATAAGCACTCATGAACGTTGCAGCAAACCTTTGCTATGTCTAATACACTTTAGATAATCTACACACCAATTCATGACAGTCTTCATTCATATCTACTTCCAACATATGAACGACTGTGGACCGTTCGAATAATTCGATTATTATCAAATAACTTAATTATTCAGGAAGTAAAAACATGCAAAATGAAACAATAGGTAAAAGATTAACATAAGACAATAACATTACTAATAAATAATACTCGTTTATTTAATCATCAAATGTTAATAACAACTTATCTATTACACGTTTCCAAACTATCTAATCTAAACTAATATCGTCCTTCAGCCCAATGCTCCTAGCGTGCTGCAAATGCTTAACCCTGCTCAGTCCCTTCGTAAGCGGATCTACTGGGTTATCTTCTGACGATACCCTCTTCACTACGAGGAGTCCTTCTTCCACCCGATGTCGAATAAAATGATATTTTCTGTCGATATGTCGAGATCTACCGTGATCTCTTGGTTCCTTGGTCAAGGCAACCGCTCCTTCATTATCACAGAAAATCTCAATGGGCTCCTTTATGGCTGGCACAACTCCAAGGTCTCCAATGAAGTTCTTCAACCATATTGCCTCCTTTGATGCTTCGCTTGCTGCAATGTACTTTGATTCGCACGTTGAATCAGCTACAGTTTCCTGCTTGGAACTCTTCCAAGTTACTGCTCCTCCATTGAGAGTAAAGACCCAGCCCGACTGCGAACGATAGTTATCCCTGTCGGTCTGAAAGCTGGTGTCGCTGTACCCTCGCACCTTTAAGTCATCACTCCCACCGACGACTAGAAACCATTCCTTGGTCCTCCGAAGGTACTTAAGAATGTTCTTGATTGCGATCCAATGCGCTCTGCCAGGGTTCCCTTGATATCTGCTGACCATGCTCAAAGCGAAGGCCACATCAGGGCGAGTACAAGTCATAGCATACATGATTGAGCCAACTGCGGAAGCGTAAGGTACTCAGCTCATCTCTGCTATCTCGACTTTAGTACTCGGACTCTGAGTCTTACTCAACTTGGCATTACTCTGGATTGGTAACTCCCCTTTCTTCGAATTCTCCATACTAAAACGTTTTAGTACCTTGTCCAAGTAAGTATTCTGACTAAGTCCTATTAGTCTCTTACTTCGGTCTCTCACTATCCTTATTCCCAGAATATAGGAAGCCTCTCCGAGGTCCTTCATAGCAAAGCACTTCCTGAGCCAGGACTTAACCTCCTACAGTGTCGGGATGTCGTTTCCTATGAGTAGTATGTCGTCGACATACAATACGAGAAAGCTTACTACACTCCCACTGGCCTTGACATATACACACGATTCATCTTCACTTCGCTGAAAGCCAAACTCTTTGACCTTCTCGTCAAAACAAAGATTCCATCTGCGAGACGCTTGCTTAAGTCCATAAATGGACTTCTCAAGCTTACACACTCTGTTAGGATGCTTCGCATTGACAAAACCCTCTGGCTGAGCCATATAAACATCCTCAGCCAACTTCCCATTAAGGAAAGCGGTTTTGACATCCATTTGCCATATTTCATAGTCATGAAATGCAGCAATGGCCAACATCACCCTGATAGACTTTATCTTCGCAACTGGTGAGAAGGTTTCGTCGTAGTCAACTCCAGGAGTTTGAGTGAAACCCTTCGCAACCAATCGCGCTTTATAAGTGTGCACGTTTCCATCCACGTCAGTCTTCTTCTTGAAGATCCACTTGCACCCGACCGTCTTACGACCTGGTACATTGTCAACCAAATTCCAAACTTGGTTGTCATACATGGATTGAATCTCGCTGTCCATAGCCTCTTTCCATTTCGCAGACTCTGGGCCTGCCATGGCTTTCTTATAGCTGTTAGGTTCGTCCATATTCACTAGTGTACTATTACTAATGAACGTATCCCCTTCCACCATAATATGAAAACCATAGAACTGGGGTGAAACACTAACCCTTTCGGAACGTCTAAGAGGTAACAACTCGTCAATCAGTTCAACCGGAGTTTCCTCCTCGGGTTGAGCGCCAGTGTTAGAGGTTCCTTCATCGCTCGACTCTTGAATCTCTTCAAGATCGATTTGCCTCCCACTGTCTCCTTGGCTTATGAGTTCTCACTCTCGGAAAACCCCTCTCCTCGTAACGAAGACTACATTGTCACTCGGTCTGTAGAAGAGATATCCAAAGGATTTCTATGGGTAGCCGATGAAAATACATCGCTCACTACGAGGTTCGAGCTTGTCGTGAGTATCTCGTCTTACGAAAGCCTCGCAACCCCAAACCTTGATATGTGTTAATGAGGGAGCTTTCCCTGTCCACATTTCGTGAGGTGTTTTGGCAACCTTCTTCGTAGGTACTAAGTTAAGGGTATGGGCGGCAGTCTCTAAGGCATACCCCCAGAATGAGATAGGTAGTGAAGCACGACTCATCATGGAACGAACCATGTCTAGCAAGGTTCGATTACGCCTCTCAGCTACACCATTCAATTGTGATGTCCTAGGTGGCGTCAATTGTGAAACTGTTCCACATTCCTTGAGGTAGTCGTGGAATTCAAGACTTAGGTACTCTCCACCTCGATCAGATCGAAGCATCTTGATTTTCCTGCCCAACTGATTCTCCACTTCTTGTTTAAACTCTTTGAACTTTTCAAAGGTTTCTGACTTGTGCTTGATCAAGTAGATATATCTATATCTGCTATAATCATCTATAAAAGTCACATAGAAGCGATTCGCATCCCTCGTGGTGGATCTAAAGGGTCCACATACATTTGTATGTATGAGATCCAATAAACCCTCACCCCTCGCACAAGTGCCAGTGAAGGGTGACTTGGTCATCTTTCCAAGTAAACAAGACTCGCATATGTCATCGTCCCTAAGGTCGAATGACTCCAACACTCCATCCTTTTGGAGTTGGGATATGCGTTTCTTGTTGACATTTCCTAGACGACAATGCCACAAGCATGCTTTATCCATACTATTGGAAGAATCCACACACAACACATCATTTCCTAAATTGTCTACAACCATCACAGTTTCATATATTCCATTACAAGGCAATGCTTCAAAATATAAAACATTATTAAAATAAGCATAAATAGAACCTTTTTCATTATCAAATGAATATCTAAAACCTTGTTTATATAAACCATGAAATGAAATGATGTTTCTAGCCATATCTGGGGAATAGAAACAATTATTCAAATTTAAATCAAAACCCTTACTAAGCACTAAGGAATAAACTCCAATCTTGGTCACAGGCGACAATCTTCTGTTTCCCATGATCAGATTCATCCTTCCACGCTCCACATCCCTTGTTCCTTTTAGTCCCTGCAAATCAGAAAATATGTGAAAACCACATCCTGTATCAAGAACCCAAGAAGTAGCATGTGATAAACTATTAGATTTAATTGTGTAAATACCTGCGAAAGATGGCTTGATCTTTCCATCCTTGATGTCCTGCAGATATTCTGGGCAGCTTCTCTTCCAATGCCCTATCTTGTGGCAGTGGTGGCACTCTACCTCTTTGGGGTTTGAGTTGGGTTTAGCAGAACCAACTTTGGTTCCACTAGAAGAGGTGCCATCTTGGGACTTTCCCTTGTGGTGGCCCCTTTAGGAGGCCTTCCTCTTCTTACCCTTCCCTTGCCCTATTGCCAAGACAGGGGCAACAGCTGGAGTTGGAGGTGATACAACAGATTTATCCTTGAGGTTGCTCTCAGCAGTTCTTAACAAGCCCTGAAGTTTGCTCAAGGAGACCTCTTCCTTATTCATGTGGTAGGTCAAGCTGAACTGGCTATAGCAGGAAGGCAATGAGTGAAGGATGATGTCAATTGCCAGCTCTTCATCGAAGTTCACATTCAACTTCAGCAGGCGATCAACATATCTCTGCATCTTTTGCAGATGGGCAGTAAGGGACTCTCCATTACCCATTTTGGTAGTGATCATCGAAGTGATGATCTCATACCTCTCTTGCCTAGCGCTCTGGTGGTAGCGTTCCAGCAGATCCTGATGCATCTCATAGGGGTACTTGTCCTGATAGGACTTTTGGAGTTCAGCAGACATAGTCGTGAGCATGATGCAATGGACTTTCATGGCATCATGCTCGTGGGCCTCGTAGGCCGCGATCTCATCGGCAGTAGCAGTTTCAATATCAATCTCCTTAAGCTTCTCGTCGAGGACATACTCTTTGTCCTCGTAGCGAGTGACCATGCGAATGTTGCGGATCCAATTACTGAAATTGGTCCCATCGAATATCACTTTCCCACACAAGTTCATGAGTGAGAATGAACCAGAGGAGTTTAACCCAGAAGCGTTGTTGTTTGCGTTCGACATCTGAAATGGAAAAAAGAACAAAGTTGATTAGAAATGAATTTCCCCAATTAATCACCTAAATGAGAAATTAGGGCTAGGAACCAACAACATTATTTACAAATTAGAAAAGGGATGCCGTAATCTAACAAGTAAATAATTTGAAGGCAAGTGAATGTCGATTCACTAATTCTCCACCATGAAAAACGAAAAAGAAATTAGGTTTTAAATGTATTGAAAACTCCTAGATCTTTTGAGATACATTGAACTTTTCAACGGCATGTTTAAATCTCGATATGCCCCTCTCGTTTGTGACTGGGATGCCGAGGATCACAAAGTGGGTGTGAATAACCATGCAAATGTACATGGTGCCCTTATTGTTACAGTTACCTATTCGATGTGCTGGTTAACCACACACGCTCCATCAAACTATAACAAACAATGAGTCGCCCTTTGCCACCTTTGCTTAGAACCCAATTAATGTGTCGGTTAACCACAAGCGCTCCATTAACGTCTTAGCAAGGGTACAAAATGTAATTTCATGGAATTGCATCAATTCACTTTTGCCTAAAGTAACTAAGATTGGGAATTTTGTAAAAACATTTAGTTACTTTATATAGATTCATTATACTTTTAATGAGGAAAGTTTTGCCCGATCCTACCCGTTCGGCTAACGACCCTCCACCAATCAAGGAAGCGGTGGGTGAGAATGGAAACCCATTAAACGGCCATTTTATAGGCCATAACCTTATACCCCCCTTATAGACTGGCTTCGTGAATGAGGCCTACTAACGGTAAGACTAGCATTTAAGTTATACATATATATATATATATATATATATATATATATATATATATATATATATATATATATATATATATATATATTAATCTTATAATATTATAAGTATAGAGTTGAATTTTAAAACTTGTAAAATTCTAAGGTTTGAAATTTAATTAGTTCAAATTAAACTTTTAATCACAAATCTTAAATTTCAAAACTTGAGGACAAGTTTTGAACTTTTCAAAACATAAAGGATCAAATAGCAAATAATATAAATCAACTAATTAATTTAATGATTATCTAAATTTGACCTAGTCAATATTACTTGCAAGACAATTTACCAATTAATTCAAATAATCAATTATTATCATATAAGGAAATTATTATTCAATCAAATGGTAATTATCTTTTGTTTGGTCAAAGATATACTCAAATATATGATAAAATTCGGATTTTAATGACCCAAAACAATTAAGGCAATTATCCTCAAGCAAACCAGCAAGAAATCCCGAAATCAACTCAGACTGACGCTCGGACTCGCCGAGTCCCATTATGGACTCGTCGAGTTCATGCTACTCGTCGAGTCCACAATGGGACTCGCCGAGTCTGTCAGTCAGGGGCACAAAAAAACGATTTTTCATGTAAAAAGCAATCAATCAAAGCATCAATTCAATAGAAATCAATCTAACCTCTGATACCACTGATGGGTTTGATCCATAAAAACTTTCCTATGTGCACATGCAAACCCTAATGCTTGGATCTAGGTTTCTCTAATTGAACATGCAATGTTTCCAAGGCTTATGATGCAAGATCTAGAGTAAACAATTGAATCATAACATATGAAATCAGATCTAGAAGAATACCTTAAGTTGCTTGCTTGAATCTTCTTGTTCTCGGAGCTTAGAGTCACAATTGTCACTCCTCTAATGGCTTACAAACACCAACTAGCAAGAGGTTGATTTGGATAGAGAGGAGACGTGTAGAAATCGACTCTAGGGTTCCCAAGGAAGCAAGGTAGCCGATTTCTCCAACCCATAGGATCTATTTATACTATGAGCTACTAGGGTTGCATCCTTAACCCTAATTGAATAACTTAGGCCTTAAGCAATCCAAGGATCCTTGTAGAGTAAGGCTTGGACGAATTCAAGGAGCCCATACTCCTTAATTTCGGCCACCCCTAGTTCTATAAGGATTCATAGCCCAAAAACACAACTATCACACAATTTACAGTTTAAGAACCTTTATTCAATTAACCTCTTTTAGTCACCAAATTAATTGCTAATTAATTTATGACTAATATTAAATAAATAATATTATTATTCCTTTAATATATTATTCTCATAATATATTAATATAATAATATCTCTTCTCTCTTTATAAATCACCCTGTGAAGTTGCTATGGTGAAGGCAACCCAAAAGGACAATGCACAACCGGGTCAAGTACTTACCAAATATAGTTACGTGCTTAGACATTAATCCAACAATAAGGCCAAGTACGTCGGGCGTACCCAGCTTCGGACGCGGGGCGTAAGCGAGGGGTGGCGTGTCCTTCATCCGAAGTGAGACCGTGGGCCGCAAGCGACGGTTGTGATCTTGCCACGTCATCAATCGAGCAACAGGCTTCGCAAATTCGAGTCTAAACTTTAAAAATTCATATATGTCGCATACGAGCTCCTTTTCGACGTTATTTATATCCACGCGTAGGCGGGAACGTACTCTACAACTTTCGTTTGGACTCCGTCGGCTAATTTTGAATTTATTTTAAATTTATATTTTTAACAGGCCGGGACAGGATTGGTCCGTTAAAAATTCATAACTTCTTCACCCGACGTCCGTTTTCGTCTGTCTTTTTATCGATGCGCTACTATTTACGAGATCTTCGATTCTCGTTTACGTTGTGTCGGCTAAAAACCGCTCGATCTAATATTCAAACTTCGGGTTGTACACTGCTAAGGCGAAACTTCGAAAAATCATAACTTCTTCATACGAAGTCAGATTTGGGCGTTCTTTTTATGGACGCTCTCGGTTTAACGTATTCTACGACTTTCGTTTAGATCGCTAAGGGTAAAAGTCGCTCTATCGTAAATTCACTATTTACGCTTCCCGGTGTCGTGCCGATTCCGTCGTGAAACTTCGACGGGTCATAACTTCTTCGTTATAACTCGGATTTTGGTGTTCTTTATATCTCCGAAATCCTTGTTTCGACCACTATAACTTTATGTAAAGATGTCGGGTTTATCTCACACTTTAAATTTGACGCTTATTTTTATTCCTTATTTATTATGCATTTATAAATAAATAATAAGCATATAAATTCACATAATTCACATAATACTCAAATACTTTATCTTTATTACATCAACAAGAGTTACAATAGTCGACCTAGACTATTACATCGTCTAAAAATTCTTAGCCCTGAAACCCGGGCGTTACACCGGGCCAATACTCTGAAAGGACCAATATATATGGGGCCTAGGTTGCCCCGCTTCCTGAATTGGATGACAACTTTCCAAGGTAACACCTTCAGGACAACCATATCCCCGACCTGGAACTCAAAGTCTGACCGGCACCTATCTGCGTAGCTCTTCTACTGACTTTACGATGTCTGAAGTCAACTAATAACCGGTTGAATCATCTCGTTTGTCCGAAGTACTACCTCTGTACTCCCCATAAACCATTCACCGACCTTAACCCAACATATCGGGGTCCTACACCTCCTTCCATAAAGCATCTCAAAAGGAGGTCGATCAATGATGGCGTTATAATTGTTGTTATACGAAAATTCTGCTAACGGAAGATACGTATCCCAACTCCCGCCAAAATGCAGTACACATGCTTGCAGAATGTGCTCCAATGTCTAGATAGTCCATTCACTCTGACCATCCGTCTATGGGTGGACAGTCATGTTGAAGTGCAGAAGAGTACCTAACTCCTCATGAAATCTCTTCCAGAATCTAGACGTAAACCGAACATCCCTATCTGAAACAACTGAAACGGGCACTCCATGTTGTGCCACAACCTCCTGAATGTATATGTCTGCCAACTTCTCCTTGGAGAAACCCTCCGAAATCGGGATAAAACGCGTGCTCTTGGTTAATCGATCCATGATGACTCATATCGAATCCACTTTGTGTGCCGTCCGAGGCAGTTTGGTGATAAAGTCCATCATAATCTCTTCCTATTTCCACACAGGAATATGCAACGACTCCATTTTTTCATGAGGTCGCTTATGCTCGGTCTTGATTTTCTTGCAAGTCAAGCACCTCTCCACATACTAGGCCACATCCTGCTTCATACATGGCCACCAATAGTCTAGCCGTAGATCTCTTTGCATTTTTTCGCAACAGGATGAATAGAGAACCTCGACTTGTGTGCCTCCTCCATCAAGATCTGACGCGCTCTTCCCCAATACGGAACCCACACCCTCCGATGAAGGGTCAACAATCCCCGACTATTATAATCAAACGAATCCACCTGACCCACTATGTGCTCACTCTTCCGGTGCTCTTCCTTCATAGCCTCAACCCGCACCTCTCGAATCTTCTCTAAAAGTGGGGTAATCACAGTCAACCTCAGACATACATCGCTAATCGGGGCAGAAACCGCCTTGCGGTTAAGGGCATCGGTCACCACATTGGCTTTCCCCCGGTGATAAAGGATCTCATAATCCTAATCCTTTACCACGTCCAACCATCTACGCTACCTCATGTTCAGATTTGGCTGATCCATCAGACACCTCAGGATCTTGTGGTCTGTGTAAATACTACAACGAACCCCATAAAGGTAATGTCGCCAAATCTTGAGGGTGAAAACCACAGCCCCCAACTCCAAGTCGTGTGTAGGATAATTCTCCCCATGAGGCTTTAGCTGCCTCGAAGCGTAAACGATCACATAACCCTGTTGCATCCAAACCAGTGATCGACGCATCATAATTACCACAAAGTCCTCAACGCCCTGGGGCACGATCAGAATCAACGCCTCACACAATCTCTGCCTCAGAGTCTCAAAAGCTTCCTGCTGCTCAAGCCCCCAACGAAACGTGACAGTCTTCTTCGTCAACCTGGTCAAAGGAACCACGATCTTGGAAAAATCCTGAATGAATCTCCGATAGTATCCCACCAATCCAAGGAAACTATGAATCTCGGATGGAGACCTCGAAACCTCCCATATCATCACCGCCTCAACCTTGGCCGGATCGACCAGAATACCGTTCTAGTTCACAAGGTGTCCCAAAAATTGCACCTCGCACAACCAAAATTCACAACTGGAGAGCTTCGCGAACAACTTCTCCCTCCTCAAAGTCTCCAATACCTCCCTCAGATGCTCCTCATGATATTCAAGGGTCTTGGAATAGAACACAATATTATCATTAAATACAATCACTGACCGGTCCATCATAGGCCTGCATACACGATTCATGAGGTCCATGAATGTGGCTGGAGAAATGGTGAGCCCGAAGTGCATCACCATGAACTCGTAATGACCATAACGAGTCCAGAAGGCCATTATCTGCATATCCTCCTCTCTGACCCTCATCTGGTGGTAACCCGAGTGCAGATCAATCTTGTAGAACCAAGTGTGCCCTGGAGCTGATCAAATAGGTCGTCAATCCTCTGGAGCGGGTAACGGTTCTTCACCGTTAGCGAATTCAGATACCTGGGTGATAGTAGTGGAAGTACAATCCCTGGCAATGTTCCTTGTCTTGCCGCACTTGTAGCAGCCCAAACCACCCTCCATTCAGACTCCATCATGTGCCTTGCCGCACTTTCCACGGCGGCCCAGGTCCTGCTGGCCCCTCGACCTAGAATCAAATCCCTTGGGTTTCTTCCCTGAAATCCCAGTCGTCTGCCTATACTCTTCCTTCCTCTTCAATATGTGCTGCAAATCAATTTCCCGTTCCCGAGCCTTGGATATCATGTCATCCAGTGTCGGGCAGGCAGAAAAACTAACAAACTCCCAAATATCTGATCTCAACATGTCATGGTACCGAGTCTTCCGCATCTCCTCCTCTGCGACATACTGGGGTACCAATAGGGCTCTCTCTCAGAACTTGGCGGTGATCTCTGCCATGGTTTCAGTCATCCGTCACATATCCAGAAACTCCTTCACTAACTTTGCACCTCAACAGCTGGTGCAAACTCCGCTCGGAACTGGGTCATAAAATCCGACCAGGTAATGGCCTTAATGGATGGGGCTCCTAGAGTATAGACAACCTCCTCCAACTAATCTGATCTCGCTCCCTCAAACATCCTGCAGCGAACCTCACCTTCTACCTCTCGGGTCAAAATATTGTCACTTGGGCACACTCAATATTTTCTATCCAACGTCTGGCTGCAATGGGGTCCTTCGCCCCAAAAAATTTCGGCACCCCACATTCCCTAAAATCTTTGAAGGAGAGAGTGCAGGCTCTAGGCTGACTAGCGGCCAGATCAGCCCTAAATATCTGAAGGCGGTCCTCCATCACCTCAATGATACCCTCCTTGAATGACCCAAACATCATCGGGGTAGCATCAAGGATTCCTCTAGTAACCTTAGATGCAATGAACTCGTGTAATCCCTCATCAATTGGTTCGGTGACCAAGCCCGAACGAGATCCACATCCTGAACCTCCTGCCCCACCGTGTGTCATCACCATGCTGAAACATAACACATAAACAATCAGTATACACACGAAGAGGTTCACACTCTCGAAGTATCTTGAATTCACCATTGTCTTCCTTATCTTGGGTATAGATCATGTGCTTTCAATAGTAAGGCCCCAATACTACCTTCCACACCTATACATACCCTCCCCAAGAACTGTCATGATTCCTCCAAGTAATTTCCTTTCTATCTATTACCCTCTCATACTATAGAGTGTATGCGTGCCAAGACATATTCCAGGAACTTCCTAGGATTCCTTTCCTCACCACTTTCTCCTATCAGCTGCAGAAGTAACTCCCTCTAATACCATACAACTATCACACGAATATAATTACATATTATTGATACTAGATAATTCTTTGAATGAAAGGTCCCACACTACAACGGTTGGACTCAAACAAGAGTTGTGCCATAGAGTTAAACCTAACCTTCTAAAATTATCTAATCTCAACAATATGTAACCAAACACATTTGTCCACTAGTCATTTGGTACTAATGAAAATTTATAAAAGCACAAAGCACGCAGAATTGGAGTATAAAGCAATGCGAATCAGAACGCAACCTAAACAGGCCATCCTATCAGATAAGTGATCTCATACTAGCGTGCAATCTATAAGCTCATAGAATAGGCACATAAAGGCACCTCTCCTAGCATTCTATCATGCAATCCTGAGTAGATCCTTAGCCCTAATCTAGCATGCGATTCTCATATCATAGCATAAAACATTTAACATGTACGGTTATTTTAGGGAAAACTTACTTGAGCTCGGTTGATTGCACGCATCACACCCCGTTCTTTTATTATAAATAAATACTTCTTTTTTATGAAAATCTACCAAATCCTGAGTTTGAATTCAGACACACCTAAGAGTATACTCGAATCCCTCAAACCAAGGCTCTGATACCTACTTGTAACATCCCAAAAATACTAGACAAAAAATTAATTTTAATTCTTTTTCAAACATCCAATAGTCATGTCAAACAACAGAAAGTGTATCATAGTGAAATAACTTCTGAGTACAAATCCCAAAATCACATAATGCGGAAAAACATGGACAGATGCAGTGCGATCAAGCCGAGCCCTTCCCCTTCGAGCTGGAAGTAGCTGAAACATAAACCGAAAATCATAAGCACAAAGCATAGTGAGCTCCCCCAGAATACACCATACCCTACATACATAACAGTCGAAACATAATTGGGTTTATTTCACCCCCTTCGGTCTCTTCCAACCGGTATTGGGCATATTTAACCCCCTTCGGTCTCTTCCAACAGGTACTGGGTCTATTTCGCCTTATTCGGTCTCTTTCAACCGATACTGGGTATATTTCACCCCCTTCAGTCTATTTCAACCGGTATCGGGTCTATTTCACCCCTACAGCTAGCATACAATCATAACAGTGAGAGTCACAGAGACAACAAGCACATACAAGCATATCAGGATTTTGACATCAAGACAACTATCATCAACTAAACATAATTCAGTGGGCCGGCATTGGTTCCTTCGACCCACGAGTATAGTGAAGGAAACTCACCTCAGTTTTAAGATATCAAATCACACTCGGGCTGCCGAATCGTGAAGTCCTCTCACTAAATCATAAATAATAGAACCCTAATTAGAAATTAGGTCAGTATCCCTACCTGAGCGTCTAAATCCTAAACCCCGGCTTCAAGGGTAAAAGGCTGCTTAATCCTTCCCTTATTGGGCCTAACATACCAAGGCCCAAATCCAAACCAGCCCAAGATTCAAAAGGCATTCCATGCCTAAAATGGGCCTTAAGTCCATAAAGGCCCAACATAGCAAGGCTTGCAGCCCAACAAGGGCCCAAATCCCTAAGCGCAAGGTAGCCCGAAACTAAAAGCCCAAAATCCTCTCTGGTGAGTATGTCCGACGTAATCCGGAGCTTCGCAATTTTGGGTCCCCAGGTGTGTACGCATAGTGTACACCTATGTATGCCCGGCGTACGCCCCAGTTGGCCAAACCTTGCTTTTAAGGTCTTAACTCACTAAGACCTAACATCTAACTTCAAATCTAAGCTCCTTAAAACGTATTAAGCCAT
This sequence comes from Lactuca virosa, assembly GCF_052849685.1. Lineage (NCBI taxonomy): Eukaryota > Viridiplantae > Streptophyta > Magnoliopsida > Asterales > Asteraceae > Lactuca > Lactuca virosa. Next base: position 207,245,997 of record NC_136432.1, read on the forward strand.
AAAGTTTCAAACTTTATGCTTTTGCATGTCTCAAAAGGTTCCAAAGCCAACTTAAACATTTTATCCTCAAAGAATACACACCAACCTTTGCATGGTTTAACATGATCCATCAAGATGATATTTTTATTCACTAACACCGCCAAAAATGATGAAATCTAACATTCTAAGCTCTTGGAGTAGCTCATACTCTCAAGGATGACTCAAAGGACCATTATATGATAAAAGAAATCCCTAAACTAAATCTAACACATGGAGTCATCAAGGTAGGAGCTTTATAGCTTCAATAAGCTAGAAATGGTGAATAACCTCTAGATCTACAAGCTCCTTCTTGTCCAATGCTTCTACACAAGTCTTCTTTTTCTGTAATTGGCACCACACACACACACGATCAATCTCTTTGGAACATGGATTAGGGTTTCGAGATATAGCTCAAGAGACAATCGAGGCTGATAAAGTGAAGGATTTGGAGGACTTAATGTGTTTAAATAGGGTGAAAACCCTAATAATTAGGGTTTTCCCCTAACGAACATACGCCTTACGTACACATGGGTACGACCAACGTATGTGGGGGACATCCCGCCTCATGCAAGCCTTGGAGTATGTCCTGTGTACCCTATGTACACCCAACATACTCGAGTCCATGGTTCCATAAAAGAGAATTTTACTTAATTAATTTATACCTGATGTTTCATACGTTACATCAGGAGGGTGTTTGATCTTATAAGACCATATGTAGCTCTATTTGGTGGAGCTTTTTGTAATTGTTGGATATATTGTCTAAGTCCATAACTTTATTTGGTATGTACTTGACCCGACCTGGCATGGTCCATTTGGGTTGCATGGCATTGCAATACTTGGATAGACTAAATGAGAGAAAGGACACTTGTGATTATTAATATATTATAAGTTCTAATATATTAATAATAGTATTATTTAATTAGTGTTGATCAAGTATTAATTTAGAATTAATTTGGTGATCAAAATGAGACTAATTAAATACATAGGGTTGATTGTGACAATCATCTAATCTTTTATGGTGGATTCATGATCCATGGTTTATGGGTTAGGTTATAACCATTTGGAGCTCCATGGATATGGGAGTTACAAACCCATGGATCATTAGAAATGAAGAGTCATGACAATTAAGGGCATTCATGTGTAAACCCTAATTGTGACAACACTATAAAAGGAACCCTATAGCTAGCAAAATCGGCCACTAGTTGAGTTCTAAGAGGGCATAACCGATTTTGAGTGTTAGTGAAATTCTTTCAAGTTATTCCAAGTCTTGTGGTGTTGTGTGAAGCATTTGAGGCACAACATTTGGGGTGCTAGGCTCACAAAGTCTTCAAGGAATCCAAGCAACAAGAAAGGTATGTACTTCTACTAGTTTTATATTACATATTCCCCATGCCATGCTAGTTAGGAAGTAAACCTTGAAAAATCAAATTTGCATGTATATTAGAGAAAACATAGATTCAAGGTTTATAGGGTTGCATGTACACCATAGGAGTGTTAGAATGTTCAAAACCCATCAGTGGTATCAGAGCCTAGGATTGTTTTCTGTATATTTGATTCAAACTGCTTGAAAAATCAAAAAACTGTTCACTGTTCGACTGGACTCGCCGAGTGCAAGGGGAAAACTCGACGAGTCCAAGACAAAATTCATCCTACTCGTGGAGTAGGATCATGCACTCGACGAGTAGGTGCGTGCTGGGCAGTTTTCTGAGTTTTGTTGCTGGAAATGGGCTAGAATCATTATCCCAAACTGTTTTGAACTTGTAAAATCTGTTTTTAAAAGTGGTAATGATTATGTTAACCCATTTCAAATGACTATTATCAATTTTCAAGTTTTATATGTGATTTCTTGAAATTGCTTGATATGAATATTTGTTCTTATGAGTTTTAGAAGATCATAGGAATTGTGTGTAACCTACATGCTAGATTAATTCATGATCTTAATGCTTATGATGGTGTTCATAACTTGTCCTCAAGTTATGGATAACCAAAAGTCACTTCTTTAAAAGTTGTCATTAAAGAATAGTAGGTTTCATAAAATGAAGAGTCTTCAACTTTATGAACCATTAAAACTCATAAGTTACAAATTTGAAGAGTCTTGAAATAGTTTCAAAACTTTCCCTCAAGTTTTGGAATTTGTAAAGTCTTACACTTTAATACTTTAATTCCAACTTAAACCTTAGATTTTTAAAAGTTTAAAAATCAACACTTATACTATTATTATAATCTTATTTATATAGATATGTATAAGAATAAGTCATTCTTACCGCAAGTAGGCTCATTCACGAAGCCGGTCTATAAGGGGGGTATAAGGTTGTTGCCTATAAAATGGCAGCTTAATGGGTCTCCACTCTCACCCACCGCTTCCTTGACTGGTGGAGGGTCGTTAGCCGAACGGGTAGGATAAGACTTTAACTCTCATTAAAAGTATAATGAATTATAAAGTAACTATACATTATTAATTCCCAATCTTAGTTACTTTAGGAAAATGTGAAATAGGTGCTAGCCCATAAAATTACAATTTGTACCTTACCAAGTCGTTAGTGGAGCGTGTGTGGTTAACCGGCACACTAACAAGGACTAGTAAGTGTGGCAAAGGGTAACTTGACTTTATTATAGATCGGTGGAGCGTGTGTGGTTAACCGGCACATCGATTAGGTAATATAGTTAAGGGTACCAAGTCAATTTGTATGGTTATTCACACCTTGTTTGTGATCCTCGGCATCCCAGTCACAAACTTGAGAGGGCACAATCGAGATTTAAACATGCCATTGAAAAGTTCAATGTATCTCAAAGATCTAGGAGTTTCAAATCCAATAAAACCTAATAATAAAATATTTCGTTCTTATGGTGGAAATTGGTAAATCGTCATTTACCTACCTTCAAATATTTTATAGCTTGGATTACGGCATCCCTCTTCCAACTATAAATAGTTTGTTGGATCCTAGCCTTAATATTTCATTTGGGTGACTTATTAAGGACTCTTAATCTAATAAAACTTGTCTTTCTTTTCTTTCAGATGTCTTCCAACAATGCTTCTGGCTCAAACCTAACATGCTCCTTTTACCTTATGAACTTGTGTGGGAAAGTCACTTTTGATGGATCCAACTTCAATGAATGGATCAGAAACATCAGGATTATTACCCGCTATGAGGACAAGGAATATGTCCTCGATAGGGAGCTTAAGATTGTGAATGAAGCCACTGCTACTCCTGAAGAGTTTGCGGAGTTTGTTGCACATGAAAAGGATGCTACTAAAGTAGCATGCATCATGATGGCCACCATGACTCCTGAACTTCAAAAATCCTATGAAGATTTCTACCCCTATGAGATGCACCTGGATCTGATGGAAAGGTACCATCGGAGCGCGCGTCAAGAGAGGTATGAAATCATCTCCTCCATGATAACAACCAGGATGAAAGATGGTGAACCCATCACCGATCACATGTAGAAAATGCAAAGGTTCGTTGACCGGTTATTGAAGCTTAATGTGGACTTTCCTGAAGAAATGGTGATTGACATCATTCTTCATTCCTTACCTCCAAGTTATGATTAGTTTCGTATGACTTATCATATGAACAAGGAGGAAGTCACACTGAGTAAACTTCAAGAACTTTTAAGGACAGCTGAAAATGGCCTTAAGAGTAAAGCGGTTGTTACTTCTACTTCTACTCCTTCAGCAGCCCCTGTTCTTGCGATTGGGCAGGGAAAGGGTAAGAAGAGGAAAACCCCTTCGAAGGGTACCAAGGGTAAGCCCCTTGATGGTTCCTCTTCTAGTGGGACAAAGAAAGGTCCCATCACTCCTTCCTCAAACCCAAAGGAAGCACAATTCTTCTATTGTCAAGAAAAGGGGCACTGGAAGCGAAGCTGCCCCAAATACTTGCAAGATGTAAAGGATAGGAAAGTTAAACCCACCCATGCAGGTATTTATACAATATTGTCTAATAACTCATCTATTGTTAATTCTTGGGTGCTTGATACAGGTTGTGGTATTCACATTTGTACTGATTTGCAGGGCCTAAGAAGAAGTGAGCAAGTGGAGCACGGGAAGATAAACTTGGTCATGGGCAACAAGAAAGCATCACCTGTCACCAAGATAGGAGTTTATTTTTTATTGCTAAATAATGGGTTAATGTTAGATTTGAATAAATGTTGTTACTCGCCGGAAATGGCGAGAAATATTATTTCTTTTCATGGCTTGTACAAACAAGGGTTCACATTTTTATTTGATAATAATAATGGTGCTATTAATGTTTATTACACTGATGTATTTTACTTTAAAGCATTACCTTGTGATGGTGTATATGAAGCTGTGAATGTTGTAGACAATCTAGGGAATAATGTATTGTATATTGATTCTTCAAAATAGCTTGGATAAACCATCCTTGTGGCATTGTCGTCTTGGACATGTGAACAAGAAGCGCATAGGCCAACTCCAAAAGGCTGGAGTCTTGGAATCATTTGACCTAAAGTCGGATGATAGTTGCGAGTCTTGTTTACTTGGAAAAATGACGAAGTCACCCTTCACAGGTACTTGTGATAGGGGTGAAGGTTTGTTGGACCTGGTACACACAGATGTGTGTGGGCCCTTCAGAGTTGCTACAAGGGATGCTAATCGCTATTATGTGACTTTCACTGATGATTACATCAGATATGGATATTGATGGGTTTTTGAGCATTCTAACACTTCCTAAGTGTACATGCAACCCTAATAACCTTGAATCTATGTTTTCTCTATATACATGCAAATTTCTTTTTCAAGGTTATTTCCTAACTAGCATGGCATGGGGATTACATAAAACATAAAAACTAGTAGAAATACATACCTTGTTGTTGCTTGGATTCCTTCAAGACTTTATGAGCCTAGCACCCCAAATGTTGTGCCTCAAATGCTTCACACAACACCACAAGACTTGGAATAACTTGAGAGAATACTTCTAGCACTCAAAATCGGTTATGCCCTCTCTAGTAACACTAGGTCCACTAGGTCATGATTTTGCTAGCCATAGGGTTCCTTTTATAGTGTTGTCACAATTAGGTTTTACACATGAATGCCCTTAATTGTCATGACTCTTGATTTCTCATGACCCATGGGTTTGTAACTCCCATGGACTATCCATGGAGCTCCATATGGTTATAACCAAACCCATAAACCATGGATCATTAATCCACCATAAAAGAATTGATGATTGTCATAATCAACCCTATATATTTAATTAGTCTCACTTTGATCACCAAATTAATACTAGATTAATACTTGATCAATACTAATTAAATTATACTATATTAATATATTAGAACTTATAATATATTAATAATCATAAGTGCCTTATTCTCTCATTTAGTCTATCCAAGTATTGCAATGCCATGCAACCCAAATGGACCATGCCGGGTCGGGTCAAGTACATACCAAATAAAGTTATGGACTTAGACACTATATCCAACAGTCTCCCACTTGGATAAGTCTAATAACTATATTTGCAAATATGACTTCAAAATCCGACTAGCAATCGTAGCTCTTTCAAAGTCTCTCGGAACTGAGATGATGATGATACGCCATTTAAGATAAGTGATCATATAATCCTCTGTTCTCATGATATCAGCCGGACAAATACATGGAACATGGTCTTACTTATTGTCCAGCATTTGTTTCTCGATCTCTGATTTGTTTCGACATAGAACTAAATTGAACACATCAATTAGGTTCTGACCGGGCCCGGTACATAAGTCAAAACAAAATCATCGAGGGGCCTAGATATCGCTTCTATTTCTAGAAGGAACAGATAAACTTTGACTGATATGCTTGTACTAACTACTTGTTGAATTATTCACAAAGGCACGTTTTATAACATCGAGTTACCAATGCGTTTTCGTACAATCAATGAATAACCAACTCATAGTCAACAACTCATATCTCTAGGTTTGAAGATTTATATGATATTACCGTCTCACGATCACTCGAGATAAATTCCATGAAGTGATGCAAGTGAGCGTGGGTTGGATCCAATACTCAGCCCTTATGAGTACTCATGAATGTTGTAGCAACCATTGCATTGTCCAAAGCACTTTTAGACAAATCATACAAGCCAAATTCATGACAGTCTTAAATCAATACTTACTTCCAAAGTTTGACTGACTGTGGATGGTTTGAATAATAACATAATTATTCTGGAAGTAAAAACATGCAAAATTGAAACATAGTAAACAATCAACACAAGATAGTAACACCTTACTCATAAATAAATAACAACTTTTATTTATCATCAAATGTCAATTACATTTTACAAGTTTCAGGAATCTAATTATTGAAACTAGTATCATCCTTCAGCCCAATGCGCCTCGCATGCTGTAAATGCTTAACCCTGCTCAGTCCCTTCGTGAGGGGATCTGCCGGGTTCTCATCTGATGATACCCTCTTAGCCACGAGGAGTCCTTCTTCTATTCGATGTCTGATGAAATGGTATTTTCTGTCAATGTGCCTAGATCTCCCGTGATCTCTCGGTTCCTCAGCCAAAGCAACCGCACTTTCGCTGTCACAGAAAATTTCCATTGGCTCTTTTATAGCTGGTACAACTCCAAGGTCTCCGATGAAGTTCTTTAGCCATATCGCCTCCTTAGCCGCTTCACTTGCTGCTATGTACTCTGATTCACAAGTAGAATCAGCTACTGTCTCCTGCTTGGAACTTTTCCAAGTAATTGCCCCTCCATTTAGGATAAAGACCCAGCCTGACTGCGAGCGGAAATTATCCCTATCAGTCTGGAAGCTAGCATCGCTATATCCTTCCACTCTCAAGTCATCACTGCCTCCGAGGGTAAGGACCCAATCCTTAGTCCTCCGCAGATACTTGAGAATGTTCTTTACCGCTGTCCAGTGTGCCTTGCCAGGATTCCCTTGATATCTACTGACCATGCTCAAAGCAAAGGCCACATCAGGGCGAGTACAAGTCATAGCATACATGATCGAGCCCACAGCGGAAGCATATGGTATATGATTCATTTCAGCTATCTCAGCCTCTGTACTCGGACTCTGAGTTTTACTCAGCTTGGCATTACTCTGGATTGGTAATTCTCCTTTCTTGGAATCTTGCATACTGAACCTCTTCAGCACCTTATCCAAGTAAGTACTTTGACTAAGTCCAATTAGTCTCTTACTCCTATCTCTCAATATCCTTATCCCTAGGATATAGGCAGCTTCCCCAAGGTCCTTCATAGCGAAACACTTCCCAAGCCAGGACTTAACCTCCTGCAAGGTTGGGACGTCGTTTCCTATGAGAAGTATGTCATCCACATACAACACCAAGAACCTAACTATGCTCCCACTAGCCCTGACATACACACAAGACTCATCCTCACTCCTAGAAAAGCCAAACTCTTTGACTTTCTCATCAAAGCAAAGATTCCATCTGCGAGATGCTTGTTTCAATCCATAAATGGATTTATCAAGCTTACACACTCTATTAGGGTATCTTGTATCGACAAAACCCTCTGGTTGAGCCATGTAAACATCCTCAGCCAACTTTCCATTAAGGAAAGCGGTTTTGACATCCATTTGCCATATTTCATAATCATGAAATGCAGCTATGGCTACCAATACTCTAATAGACTTAATCTTAGCTACTGGTGAGAAGGTCTCATCATAGTCAACTCCCGGAGTTTGAGTAAAGCCCTTCGCAACCAGTCGCGCTTTGTAAGTATGTACCTTCCCATCCATGTCGGTCTTCTTCTTGAAGATCCATTTGCACCCAATTGTCTTACGACCTGGTACATTGTCAACCAAGTTCCAAACTTGATTGTCATACATGGACTGAATCTCGCTGTCCATAGCCTCCTTCCATTTAGCAGACTCAGGGCCTGCCATGGCTTCCCTGTAATTATTAGGTTCATCCAAATCTATTAGTGTACTATCACTAATAAATGTATCACCTTCAGTGGTGATGTGATAACCATAATAAAAATCAGGTGTGTTCCTCACCCTAGTGGAACGTCTTGGAGGTACAGACTCATCTATCGGATCAACAGGAGTTTCCTCCTCAGGTTGGTCGATAGCATTTGAGGTTCCTTCACCACTTGACTCTTGAAGCTCTTCAAGGTCAATTTGCCTCCCACTGTCCCCTTGGCTTATGAATTCTCTCTCACGAAAGACTCCTCTTCTTGCTACAAAGACCACATTATCACTGGGTCTGTAGAAGAGATAACCAAAGGATCTCTGTGGGTAGCCGATGAAAATACACCTCTCACTTCGAGGTTCAAGCTTATCATGAGTCTCACGCCTCACGAAAGCTTCACAACCCCAAATCTTGATGTGGTCCAAATTGGGAACTTTCCCAGTCCACATCTCGTGAGGTGTTTTGGCAACCTTTTTAGTAGGGACTAGATTAAGGATATGGGCGGCATACCCCCAGAAAGAGATTGGTAACGAAGCTCGACTCATAATGGAACGAACCATATCCAACAAGGTTCAATTGCGCCTCTCAGCTACACCATTCAACTGTGGTGTTCTGGGAGGTGTCAATTGTGAGACAATCCCACATTCCTTAAGATAGTCAAGGAACTCAATGCTAAGATACTCTCCTCCCCGATCGGATCGGAGCATCTTGATGTTCCTGCCCAATTGATTCTCCACTTCCTGCTTAAACTCTTTGAACTTTTCAAAGGTTTTTGACTTATGCTTGATTAAGTAAATATATCCATATCTACTATAATCATCAGTAAAAGTCACATAATAGCGATCAGCATCCCTTGTAGCAACTCTGAAGGGCCCACACACATCCGTGTGTACAAGGTCCAACAAACCTTCACCCCTATCACAAGTACCTGTGAAGGGTGACTTCGTCATTTTTCCAAGTAAACAAGACTCGCAACTATCACCTGACTTGAGGTCAAATGATTCCAAGATTCCAGCCTTTTGGAGTTGGCCTATGCGCTTCTTGTTAACATGTCCAAGACGACAATGCCACAAGGATGCTTTATCCAAGCTATCTGAAGAATCAATATACAACACATTATTTCCTAGATTGTCTACAACATTCACAGCTTCATATACACCATCACAAGGTAATGCTTTAAAGTAAAATACATCATTGTAATAAACATTAATAACACCATTTTTATTATCAAATGAAAATGAAAAACCTTGTTTGTACAAGCCATGAAAAGAAATAATATTTCTCGCCATTTCGGGCGAGTAACAACACTTATTCAAATCTGACATTAACCCATTATTAAGCAATAAAGAATAAACTCCTATCTTGGTAACAGGTGATGCTTTCCTGTTGCCCATGACTAAGTTTATCCTCCCGTGCTCCACTTGCTCACTTCTTCTTAGTGCCTGCCAATCAGTACAAATGTGAATACCACAACCTGTATCAAGCACCCAAGAATTAGCATTAGATGAGTTATTAGACAATATTGTGTAAATACATGCATGGGTGGGTTTAACCTTCCCATCCTTTATATCTTGCAGATATTTAGGGCAGCTTCGCTTGAAGTGTCCCTTATCCTGGCAATAGAAGCACTGTGCTTCCTTTGGGTTTGAAGAAGGGGTAATGGGACCTTTCTTTGTCCCACTTGAAGAGGAACCATCAAGAGTCTTACCCTTGGTACCCTTCGAAGGGTTTTTCCTCTTCTTACCCTTTCCCTGCCCAATAGCCAGAACAGGGGCTGTTGAACGAGTAGAAGTAGCAACCGCTTTACCCTTAAGGCCATTTTCAGCTGTCCTTAAGAGTCCTTGAAGTTTGCTAAGTGTGACTTCCTCCTTCTTCATATGATAAGTCATACGAGACTGATCATAACTTGGAGGTAAGGAATGGAGAATGATGTCAATCGCCATTTCCTCAGGAAAGTCAACATTTAGCTTCAGTAACTGGTCAACGAACCTTTGCATCTTCTGCAAGTGACCGGTGATGGGTTCACCATCCTTCATCCTTGCGGTTATCATGGAGGAGATGATTTCATACCTCTCCTGACGCGCGCTCTGATGGTACCTTTCCATCAGATCCAGGTGCATCTCATAGGGGTAGAAATCTTCATAGGATTTTTGAAGTTCAGGAGTCATGGTGGCCATCATGATGCATGCTACTTTAGTAGCATCCTTTTCATGTGCAACAAACTCCGCAAACTCTTCAGGAGTAGCAGTGGCTTCACTCACAACCTTAAGCTCCCTATCGAGGACATATTCTTTGTCCTCATAGCGGGTAATCATTCTGATGTTTCTGATCCACTCATTGAAATTGGATCCATCAAAGATGACCTTACTACACAAGTTCATAAGGGAAAAGGAGCCTGTTAGGTTTGAGCCAGAAGCATTGTTGGAAGACATCTGAAAGGAAAGAAAGACAAGTTTCATTAGATTAGGAATCCTTAATAATTCACCCAAATGAAATATTAAGGCTAGGATCCAACAAACTATTTATAGTTGGAAGAGGGATGCAGTAATCCATACTATAAAATATTTGAAGGTAGGTAAATGACGATTTACCAATTTCCACCATAAGAACGAAATATTTTATTATTAGGTTTTATTGGTTTTGAAACTCCTAGATCTTTTGAGATACATTGAACTTTTCAATGGCATGTTTGAATCTCGATTGTGCCCTCTCAAGTTTGTGACTGGGATGCCGAGGATCACAAACAAGGTGTGAATAACCATACAAATTGACTTGGTACCCTCAACAATATTACCTAATCGATGTGCCGGTTAACCACACACGCTCCACCGATCTATAATAAAGTTAAGTTACCCTTTGCCACTCTTACTAGTCCATGTTAGTGTGCCGGTTAACCACACACGCTCCACTAACGACTTGGTAAGGTACAAAGTGTAATTTTATGGGCTAGCACCAATTTCACATTTTCTTAAAGTAACTAAGATTGGGAATTTATTATGTATAGTTACTTTATAATTCATTATACTTTTAACGAGTATTTAAAGTCGTATCCTACCCGTTCGGCTAACGACCCTCCACCGATCAAGGAAGCGGTGGGTGAGAGTGGACACCCATTAAGTCACCATTTTATAGGCAACAACCTTATACCCCCCTTATAGACCGGCTTCGTGAATGAGGCCTACTAACGGTAAGAATGACATATTCTTATACATATCTATATAATAAAATTATAATAATAGTATAAGTGTTGATTTTTAAACTTTTTAAAAATCTAAGGTTTAATTTGGAATTAAAGTATTAGAGTGTAAGACTTTTCAAATTCCAAAACTTGAGGGCAAGAATTGAAACTATTCCAAGTCTCTTCAATTTGTAACTTATGAGTTTTAATGGTTCATAAAAATGAAGACTCTTCATTTTATGAAACTTCTTTAGTTCTTTAATCACAATTAAAAGAAGTGACTTTTGGTTATCCATTACTTGAGGACAAGTTATGGACACCATCATAGCCATTAAGATCATGAATTAAACACACATGGTGGTTACACATAATTCCTATGATCTTCTAAAAACTCATAAGAACACAAATTCATGTCAAGCAATTTCAAGAAATCATATAAACATATACAATACTTGAAAATTGATAAAAGTCATGTAAAATGGGTTAACATAATCATTATTATTTTGAAAAACAGATTTTACAAGTCCAAAACAGATTGGGATAATGATCTTAATCCATTTCCAGCAAAAAAACTCGAAAAAACTGCCCAGCACGCTCCTACTCGCCGAGTGCATTATTCTACTCGCCGAGTAGGATGAATTTGTTCATGGACTCGGCGAGTCCTCCCCATGGACTCGGCGAGTCCAGTCGTCAGAGTGCAGAATTTTCGATTTTTAAGCAGTTTTGCAACAAGTATACAGAAAACAATCCTAGGCTCTGATACCACTGATGGGTTTTTGAGCATTCTAACACTTCCTAAGTGTACATGCAACCCTAATAACCTTGAATCTATGTTTTCTCTATATACATGCAAATTTCTTTTTCAAGGTTATTTCCTAACTAGCATGGCATGGGGATTACATAAAACATAAAAACTAGTAGAAATACATACCTTGTTGTTGCTTGGATTCCTTCAAGACTCTGTGAGCCTAGCACCCCAAATGTTGTGCCTCAAATGCTTCACACAACACCACAAGACTTGGAATAACTTGAGAGAATACTTCTAGCACTCAAAATCGGTTATGCCCTCTCTAGTAACACTAGGTCCACTAGGTCATGATTTTGCTAGCCATAGGGTTCCTTTTATAGTGTTGTCACAATTAGGGTTTACACATGAATGCCCTTAATTGTCATGACTCTTGATTTCTCATGACCCATGGGTTTATAACTCCCATGGACTATCCATGGAGCTCCATATGGTTATAACCAAACCCATAAACCATGGATCATTAATCCACCATAAAAGAATTGATGATTGTCATAATCAACCCTATATATTTAATTAGTCTCACTTTGATCACCAAATTAATACTAGATTAATACTTGATCAATACTAATTAAATAATACTATTATTAATATATTAGAACTTATAATATATTAATAATCATAAGTGCCTTATTCTCTCATTTAGTCTATCCAAGTATTGCAATGCCATGCAACCCAAATGGACCATGCCGGGTCGGGTCAAGTACATACCAAATAAAGTTATGGACTTAGACACTATATCCAACAGATATATCTACTTAATCAAGCATAAGTCAGAAACCTTTGAAAAGTTCAAAGAGTTTAAGCAGGAAGTAGAGAATCAATTGGGCAGGAACATCAAGATGCTCTGATCCGATCGGGGAGGAGAGTATCTTAGCATTGAGTTCCTTGACTATCTTAAGGAATGTGGGATTGTCTCACAATTGACACCTCCCAGAACACCACAACTGAATGGTGTAGCTGAGAGGCGCAATCGAACCTTGTTGGATATGGTTCGTTCCATGATGAGTCGAACTTCGTTACCAATCTCTTTCTGGGTGTATGCCTTAAAGACTGCCGCCCATATCCTTAATCTAGTCCCTACTAAAAAGGTTGCCAAAACACCTCACGAGATGTGGACTGGGAGAGTTCCCAATTTAGACCACATCAAGATTTGGGGTTGTGAAGCTTTCGTGAGGCGTGAGACTCATGATAAGCTTGAACCTCGAAGTGAGAGGTGTATTTTCATCGGCTACCCACAGATATCCTTTGGTTACCTCTTCTACAGACCCAGTGATAATGTGGTCTTTGTAGCAAGAAGAGGAGTCTTTCGTGAGAGAGAATTTATAATCCAAGGGGACAGTGGGAGGCAAATTGACCTTGAAGAGCTTCAAGAGTCAAGCGGTGAATGAACCTCAAATACTATCAACCAACCTGAGGAGGAAACACCTGTTGATCCGATAGATGAGTCTGTACCTCCGAGGCGTTCCACTAGGGTGAGGAACACACCTGATTTTTATTATGGTTATCACATCACCACTAAAGGTGATACATTTATTAGTGATAGTACACTAATAGATTTGGATGAACCTAATAATTACAGGGAAGCCATGGCAGGCCTCGAGTCTGCTACATGGAAGGAGGCTATGGACAGCGAGATTCAGTCCATGTATGACAATCAAGTGTGGAACTTGGTTGACAATGTACCAGGTCGTAAGACAGTTAAGTGCAAATGGATCTTCAAGAACAAGACCGACATGGATGGGAAGGTACACACTTACAAAGCGCGACTGGTTGCGAAGGGCTTTACTCAAACTCCGGGAGTTGACTATGATGAGACCTTCTCACCAGTAGCGAAAATTAAGTCTATTAGGGTTTTACTGGCCATAGCTGCATTTCATGATTATGAAATATGGCAAATGGATGTGAAAACCGATTTCCTTAATGGAAAGTTGGCTGAGGATGTTTACATAGCTCAGCCAGAGGGTTTTGTCGATGCAAAGTACCCTAATAGAGTGTGCAAGCTTGAGAAATCCATTTATGGATTGAAACAAGCATCTCGTAGATGGAATCTTTGCTTCGACGAGAAAGTCAAAGAGTTTGCTTTCTCAAGGAGCGAAGATGAGTCCTGTGTGTATGTTAGGGCTAGTGGGAGTATAGTTAGCTTTTTGGTGTTGTATGTGGATGACATACTACTCATAGGAAATGACGTCCCAACCTTGCAGGAAGTGAAGTCCTGGCTTGGGAAGTGTTTCGCTATGAAGGACCTTGGAGAAGCTGTCTATATCCTAGGGATAAGGATATTAAGAGATAGGAGTAAGAGACTAATTGGACTTAGTCAAAGTACTTACTTGGATAAGGTGCTGAAGAGGTTCAACATGCAAGAATCCAAGAAAGGGGAATTACCCATCCAGAGTAATACCAAGCTGAGTAAGACTCAGAGTCCGAGTACAGAGGCTGAGATAGCTGAGATGAGTCATATACCATATGCTTCCGCTGTGGGCTCTATCATGTATGCTATGACTTGTACTCACCCTGATATGGCCTTTGCTTTGAGCATGGTCAGTAGATATCAAGGGAACCCTAGCAAGGCTCACTAGACTGCGATAAAGAACATTCTCAAGTATCTGCGGAGGACTAAGGACTGGGTCCTTACCCTCGGAGGCAGTGATGACTTGAGAGTGGAAGGATATAGCGATGCTAGCTTTCAGACTGATAGGGATAATTTCCGCTCTCAGTCAGGCTGGGTCTTTATCCTAAATGGAGGGGCAATTACTTGGAAAAGTTCCAAGCAGGAGACAGTAGCTGATTCTACTTGTGAATCAGAGTACATAGCAGCGAGTGAAGCAGAAAAGGAGGCGATATGGCTAAAGAACTTCATCGGAGACCTTGGAGTTGTACCAGCTATAAAGGAACCAATGGAAATTTTCTATGACAGCGAAAGTGCGGTTGCTTTGGCTAAGGAAACTTGAGATCACGGGAGATCTAGGCACATTGACAAAAAAATACCATTTCATCAAACATCGAATAGAAGAAGGACTCCTCGTGGCTAAGAGGGTATCATCATATGAGAACCCAGCAGATCCCCTCACGAAGGGACTGAGTAGGGTTAAGCATTTACAGCATGCGAGGCGCATCGGGCTGAAGGATGATATTAGTTTCAATAATTAGATTTCTGAAACTTGTAAAATGTAATTGACATTTTGATGATTAAATAAAAGTTGTTATTTATTTATGAGTAAAGTGTTACTATCTTATGTTAGTCGTTTACTATGGTTTCAATTTTGCATGTTTTGACTTCCAGAATAATTATTTTATTCGAACTCTCCACAGTCGGTCATATGTCGGAAGTAGATATGAATCAAGACTGTCATGAATTTGGTTTGTATGATATGTCTAAAGGGTATTAGACATAGCAATAGTTGTTGCGACATTCATGAGTGCTCATAAGTTCTGAGTATTGGTTTCAACCCACGCTCACTTGCATCACTTCATGCAATTTATCTCGAGTGATCGTGAGACGGTAATATCATATAAATCTTTAAACCTAGAGATATGATTTGTTGACTATGAGTTGGTTATTCATTGATTGTACGAAAACGCATTGGTAACTCGATGTTATAAAACGTGGTTTTGTGCATAATTCGACAAGTAGTCAGTACAAGCATATGAGTTGAAGTTTATCTGTTCCTTCTAGAAATAGAAGCGATATCTGGGCCCCTCGATGATTTGGTTTTGACTTATGTACCGGGCCCGGTCAGAACCTAATTGATGTGTTCAATTTAGTTCTATGTCGAAACAAATCAGAGATCGAGAAACAAATGCTGGACAATAAGTAAGACCATGTTCCATGTGTTTGTCCGGCTGATATCTTGAGAGCAGAGGATTATATGATCACTTATCTTAAATGGCGTATCATTATTATCTCAAGTTCCGAGAGACTTTGAAAGAGCTACGATTGCTAGTCGGATCCTGAAGTCATATTTGCAAATATAGTTATTAGACTTATCCAAGTGGGAGACTGTTGGATATAGTGTCTAAGTCCATAACTTTATTTGGTATGTACTTGACCCGACCCAGCATGGTCCATTTGGGTTGCATGGCATTGCAATACTTGGATAGACTAAATGAGAGAAAGGACACTTGTGATTATTAATATATTATAAGTTCTAATATATTAATAATAGTATTATTTAATTAGTGTTGATCAAGTATTAATTTAGAATTAATTTGGTGATCAAAATGAGACTAATTAAATACATAGGGTTGATTATGACAATCATCTAATCTTTTATGGTGGATTCATGATCCATGGTTTATGGGGTAGGTTATAACCATTTGGAGCTCCATGGATATGGGAGTTACAAACCCATGGATCATTAGAAATGAAAAGTCATGACAATTAAGGGCATTCATGTGTAAACCCTAATTGTGACAACACTATAAAAGGAACCCTATAGCTAGCAAAATCGGCCACTAGTTGAGTTCTAAGAGGGCATAACCGATTTTGAGTGTTAGTGAAATTCTCTCAAGTTATTCCAAGTCTTGTGGTGTTGTGTGAAGCATTTGAGGCACAACATTTGGGGTGCTAGGCTCACAAAGTCTTCAAGGAATCCAAGCAACAAGAAAGGTATGTACTTCTACTAGTTTTATATTACATATTCCCCATGCCATGCTAGTTAGGAAGTAAACCTTGAAAAATCAAATTTTCATGTATATTAGAGAAAACATAGATTCAAGGTTTATAGGGTTGCATGTACACCATAGGAGTGTTAGAATGTTCAAAACCCATCAGTAATGTGCAGACCTTTCGTGATCAATATGTGAGTCTTATGGAGATGGTTGCTGAATTAGAAAATGTTTCCCCTAGTGCTGGGATGATTCATGAAGCTGAGGTAGACAACATGAAAAGTGAGTTGGTTGTGTTGTAGAATGAAAAGGCTATCGTCAAGAGTAAGTTGGCTGGTTATCGTGGTATGGAGGAGGAGATTTCCATGTTGACGGCTACAGTAGCATCTCTTGATTTGGAGAAAACTAGATTCTTAGATAAAATAGTAATGCTAGAGCATGGTGTTCGAAAGTTGAAGAGTGATTTGAATGATTATGATTTGAAAAAAACAGAATTGCAGGCAAGCATGGTCGGGTTGGAGAATCGTGTTTATAACAAAAATAAGAATATGTCATGCGTCTTGTCTAGTGGGATGACCAATGTGGTAGATAAGCTTATAGTTGAGTCCTCCTTTTATGATGCTACCCGGGATCTTCAGACTATTTGTGTTGATTATGGTAGGAGGGAAGGTTGTGAGATGATGAATGCATAGCACAACTTGGGATTATCTGCAACCGACATACCACTCTACGATCCTACTAATTTCCAAAAGACGGAGGAAACATTTTCTTCTTTTTTGTGGTGACTACATATCCGATCTCAGATTTCCTTTGAGTGATGTGGAACAATTACGTAATTTTGTGGGTTCTCTTGGCAATGGTGGGGCATCTACAAGTGTTGGAGGTGGTGTCGGGGCTTAAGCATTAGTACTTTCCTTTGAGTGATGTGTATTGGTTTGTCATGTAGTTTTTATACGGTTTGACTTGTTTTATGGTTGTTTCATGGTGATGAACTTTATTTTCTGTTTCTACTTATGCAATCTGGCTTTTTATGAATACAAGGTATTATTCCCGTGATCCCCTTATTATGTCGGAAACTGATATATATTGTGGTGGCTTGCTTGGATAATGTATGGTTGATCCTTTTTTTACTTAAGCTAACTTCTTAGGGATTTAATGCTATTTTAGCCCTAAATAATCAAACTTGGAGTTTTACATTGTATTTCCAGGTATTTGGATGTCCTTGTTTCGCTAAACAGGTATACTCTTAATCTGAACAAGCATCCCGAGCCAGGATATTGTTTTTTCCTTCCATATGGGTGTGACTTATGCTGATCCGACTATTTAGTTTCGAGGAGTATGTATCTTTGGGTTAACTGTTGGATTAGGTGTCTAAGCCCATAACTATAATTGGTATGTACTTGACCCGATAGTAGCATTGTCCATTTGGGTTGCCTTCACCAGGACAATTTGATAGGATGGATTTTTAAGAAAAAGGTTATTTATGATTTATTAATATATTATAAGTTATAATATATTAATATGAAATCATATTATTTAATTATTATTGATCAAGAATTAGTTTGGAATTTATTTTGTTATCAAAACAGACTAATTAAATATAAGGGGTTGATTTGGTAAAATCATTCATTCTTATGGTGTGGGCCAATGATCCATTATTCCTTAGGTTGGGCTAAACCCATGTGACAATCCATGGATGGTCCATGGAGGTTTAAACCCATGGAGCCTAAGGAATATGGAAAGTCATGACCATTAGGGTTTACATGGTGTCACCCTAATCTTGCCACACTATATAAGAAGCCCCTTAGCATCCAAAATGGCACACTAGTGATCCTTAGAGTTCCATGAGCCGATTTATGGTGCATAACTTTTATCTCATTTGTCTTCCAATTGTTCATGGTGTTTGTGAACCATTTGAGGTGCAACACTTGAGGCACTAAGCTCTTAAAAGGTCAATGTTTACAAGCTACAACAAGAGGTAATCTTCTAACTCATTTCTATGATGTTTATATCATTTTGTATGCTAGTTGTAGGTGTTGGGTTTAAGTGTTACGTCTTTGGGCTCGGTTAATATTCCATTTTGTTTACTCGGTTTGGGCTTGTCCAACCGTGGATTATCATTAGGGTTAGTTTATATATAATGCATGCATGTATAGCTTTAAGGGAATCGTTCTCATAAATAGTTTTTGCATTGTAACCCTAGCACACCTCTACAGTCGAAGTTCTTCATCGAGCTCTTCTGAGGTGTGAGTTATTAATCATTTGACACCATTTGATCCATTCTTGTGTTCTTTATTCGTTTAATATTGTTTTTCTGTTTAGAATCTATCGATCTATAGCACAATATTCTCATCAATTGGTATCAGAGCAGGAGACTGTGTAATACATACGCATCTCTTCTGTTTGAACAATCCTTTAGGGTTTCTGCTTTTATCAATATACAGAAGCTGTCTTCTTCTTGTCGACAGTAACTCTTGTGTTTGATAAAACCCTAAATTCAACTTTACAAGTCTGATTCTAGCAGATTAAAAGAAAAAGTTCATCATGTCTCACGATGACTCTCAAATCAATCCAATCAACATCTCCAACAGTATAGGATCCACTACAAGGGTTCCCATTCTTTATACTCAAGATTATGAAGTGTGGGCGCATCACTTCGAAGACTATGTCGTTGGATCTGAAGACAACAACTATCTTATCTGGGAGGCAATAACATTGGGTCCGTTTGTTCACTCTCGAACAAATAGAACGATCAAGACTCAAAGAGAGTATAATCAGCTCTTGGTGGATGTAGAGAAGATTCCTCAAGACGAAAAAGACAAGGTGTTATGCAACGTTAAAGCCATAAGGATAATCAGATTCGCTTTGCAATCCAACACTTTTCATCTAGTAAGTTCATGCACTACAGCTAAAGAAATATGGGATAGGTTGAAAGAATTATATTCAACTGATGAGGATCTAGAGCACTCGATCCAAACCCTATTTGTCTTTGAATTCGGTGCTTTCGAACAAAAACCTGAAGAGAAACTCATTCAGACATTCGATCGTTTCAACCATCTGTTCAGCAAGATGATGAAGCACGGTATTGAAAGGAAGGTGATCGAACAAAAGGTTACATTCATGAATGGCTTAAGACCCGAATGGATGGCAGTGGTCTCGACTGTGAAGGCACATGAACAATTTAAGTCCTACTCGCTGGCGAAACTAATGGGTATACTTAAATCTCATGAAAGTGTGGTGTCTAAGGAAACGAAAGTAGTTTCGGGTGTGGGTTCTCTGGCTCTTGTTTCTAAGAGCAAGAGTGTGGCAGACGAAGAGGAAGAATCTGATATGTCAGAGTGCGATCTGACTAATGAAGAATATGTAATGATGGTTACGAACCCAAAGAAGTTTGCTCGTAAAAATTTCCCTGTCAACAAGAACCGAAACTGGCAGGGAAGCTATAGCTCTGAAAAGACGAAAGAGGAGAGCAAGAACACTACTCAGAAAGACGATGAGAAGAAGGAGAGCAAGCTTGTGGGAGATTCAGGATATAACTGCAACTATTGTCACGGAAAAAACCACTTTGCTAAGGATTGCATGCTGAGAAAGATGTCTGAGAAAAAGGATGATGAAGATGACGAAGCTTACCACATGCGAAAGTTGGAGGGTATAAAGAAGAAGAAATCAAATAACGTTTCCATGAATGCTTTAATTGTGCAAGAACATGTTATTGATGATGAGTTTGGTGGAGTAGAAGTCTGGTCTACAGACTCTGAAGATGAAGAGGTACGCAGACCCTCGCATGGAAGAGCTTATGTGGCAAAAGAAGGAGTTACTGATTCAGCAGGGATGTGCTCAATGGTGTCAGTTGGGGTATCGCGGATGAGGGGATATTCAACCGAAGGTGAGCATGTGGAAGAAAAACTAAAGGATGACAATTGTTTCGCTGCTAAGCCTGTGAGTGAATGGATCAACGATTGCGATCAGTTGATCAAAAAGGTACAATCCATACTTGAATCTCTTAAAATACCAGTAACAAACTACGAAAAAGAATTAAATGAATTAAAATTCAAGTTTTCTACCTTAATTGGAAGAATTATGCAAACTCGCTTAGCAAATTCTAACCTAACTGACCAACTCAGCAGGGAATCTTCCAAGAGTGAGGAGAGAAGGATGTGGATTCAGCTGAAGGAGTCAGAATTAGTTAGGTCTAGGGATGAACTTATTTATTTGCAACATGACAATTTTAAGTTTTTAAAACAAAGAAATGTTTTCTGTTTGATTGCTAAACGCTTATATACAAATATCACCCAGTTGCATCTAGATTGTGAGATAGGTAAAAAGATTCATAAAATGATTTTGCCCTTCCTTGAATTTAAGGAAGACGAAGTCATTGCTGAATGTGAATCTATAATGTCTTCAGATGAGATTTCAGTAACCTACAAATATGGACTGGACAAAATTGAATCTTTCATTGAGTCCAAAGAACATAAATGCATGCTTAAGAATTTACTGGACGAAAACGATAAATTAAAAATCAAGACCGAGACTATACAGAAGTTTGACTCATCCAACGCCAAATTAAGTTCAGAAAATAAAATAAATTTGGAAACCACTTATGAATTTGATGAGGACAGTGAGATGAGCGAAATCTCCGTAGAAGACGAGGTCGATTGTTCAGAATTTCTTAAAAGCGAACCCGATGCAGCAAAACCACTCATATCTGAAAATTCGGTTGAGTACGCTCGGGTGTCAAAGGACAAATCCAAGAAACTCAAAGAAAAGGTCGTTGTTTATCAGAAGGTGCAAACTACACCAAACCAAGTGTATGCAGTCACTGGAGTAACTAATAAACAAACAGCGGAGTTGACGTCCATGGTTGACAAAGATAATGTTGAAGGTTACGATAACCATTTCTGGTCCGCTCCTATCGACAATGCAGACGAAACAGTTGGTCTGTCAGAGCAAACCTCATGGAGAGTTAAGGGACGATACATTCCCGAACCCCTCAACAAGCCCTCAAGCTTTGATAAACCCAGTACAAGTGGTACAAAAGAAATACCTAACGAACCACGGAAAGCTTCCAGCGTATCATCAACAACAACCGAAGCTCATGAGAAGAAAACGAAACCTAAGGCCAACGTTCACTTGACTCAAGAGCAACTTGCTGAACAAAAACGTCAGAGGAACAAAAGATACATGAAGAACCTCAATGAGAGAAAACAGTTTTGGAAATCCCAAAACCTCACTTATGTTCGCTCTGACAAAGCTTCTAATCTCAAGATGAAAAAGGAAGCACAGGTCAATCACTGCCAGTCATGCAGTCAAGTGAACCGAACGACCAGTTTCGGTCCCAACTCTTACTACGCCAAGAACCGAAAGTCCAGTTTCGGTCCCAACACAAGTGCTCAGAACCGAAAGTCCAGTTTCGGTCCTAAATCCCATCATCCTAACTCCCAACCAAAACCTAACTCTGTAAAGGATATCAAAGGAAAGGGAAAGCTCGTCTCAAATTCTGAAGTCCTAAACACCAAAAAGTCAGCTAACCCTAGGACTCCAAAGAAAACCTTAACTGTGAAACCAACTAACAATAACACACCCCAATTGAAGCAAGATAAAAATAAAATCAAAGCTTACACCATCAAACAAAAAGATGAAACCACATTAATAAAAAGAACATATTTGGTTGATCTTTCGGTTGAAATTCCCTATTCTGTAAAAGACTCACCAGGGCCCAAGAGACTTTGGGTTCCTAAATCTGCTTAATTTTGCAGGTTATCAGTGACGAGCAGTTTGACGACAAATGGTATATTGACAGTGGTATATTTGGTTGATCTTTCAGTTGCAATTCCCTATTCTCGTCACATGACAGGAAGGAGGGAAGAACATAGGGAGTTTCGGTCGCTTAAGGATGATGGATGTGTTAAATATGGAAACAACTCATACGGCACGATCAAAGGGTATGGGATGATCACCAACGGAGAATTCTCAATACGAAAAGTAGCCTACGTGGAAGGATTGCAGCACAACCTCATCAGTGTTTCTCAACTAGTCGTGGGAACCGGTTTGAAAGTCTCGTTCGATGATGAGGGATCAGAAATAATTGAAAAGCAAACAAAGAAAGTTATGTTGAAATCTGAGCGCAAAGGGGAGATGTATCCTCTAAATCTCAACCCGATAAAAGGAAAGCCAGCAACATGTTTGTTGTCGAAGGCGAACTCAGATGAAAGTTGGTTGTGGCACCGAAGACTATCGCATCTGAACTTCAAAGATATTAATAAACTGGTGCTTGGTGATCACGTGCGTGGACTTCCTGTTCTTAAATTCGACAAGGAACATTTGTGCGCAGCATGCGAGATGGGAAAACAAAGCTGAAAAAGTCACCATTCTCGTATCAATACAAAGATCATCGAACCTCTTGAACTTCTGCACATCGACCTATGTGGCCCTTCGGCTATCGAAAGCATTGGTGGTAGTAAGTTTATACTTGTAATTGTAGATGATTTTTCACGCTTCACCTGGGCTTTCTTTCTTAAACAGAAATCAGAGGCGACTCCAAAGCTAAAGGTTTTCATCATGCAAGTGGAATTGCAGCTGCGAAAGGTGGTAAGAAATATAAGAAGCAATAACGGTCTGGAGTTCAAAAATAAAGACTTTGAAGAGTTTCTGGCTGAAAAGGGAGTAACTCACAACTTCTTTGCTCCCTATACTCCACAACAGAATGGGATCGTTGAAAGGCGAAACCGATCATTATGTGAAGCCGCCCGAACCATGCTGAGTTTCGCTTCCCTTCCATTATACTTCTGGGCAGATGCTATAGCTGCTGCATGTTACACATAGAACCGGTCCTTCCTCAACAAACGATTTTCCATCACTCCATACGAAATTTTGAATAATCGCAAGCCAAATGTGAAGTTTTTCCACGTGTTCGGTTCGAGATGCTTTATTTTTAACTCCAAAGAAAACCAAAACAAGTTTGATGTAATGGCAGATGAAGGGATCTTTCTTGGCTATTCGCTTACTTCCAAAGCATATAGGGTTATGAATAAATGCTCAAGGAAAATTGAAGAATCCTACTATGTAACTTTTGATGATAATTACATGAAGAAGATTCAAGCAAGCGAAGGTTCAACAGAAGAAATCTTTCCGGAATCAGGAAAAGTCTCCATTCCCATTTCCAATCTGTTTGAAGAGTACATGCTGCTCTTTGATGAACTAGAGAAGGCGATCCACTCAGAAGCGAAAGCAGCAGATAACAATATCGATACCTTGAAGAAAATCATCGATGAAGCTGCTAAAGACATGGAAAGAGAACCTAAACAACCAACCGAGAAGGAGACTCAAAGCGAACCTACTGCATCAGGTGATCATCCAGCTACTAATAACCCTCCAAGAGAAAACACTATACTCCAGGGGGAGGGTTCGTCTACACCAAAAACAACTGACATGTCTTTCCAAGGGGAGAATCCATCAAAAACCCCTACCCATGAAGATCCATTTGAAGGGGAGAATTCAGATTCTGACATGGGATACGCTTTGCCATTTGAGGGGGAGAATGGAGATGAATCAGAACTCGAAGTAGAAGTAAATGCTGAACTGGATCCTGCCTATGATCCAAATTACCATCCTCTCATAAAATGGACAAAGGATCATCCTAAAACTCAAATCCTAGGTGAATCATCTGAGGTAGTTCTCACACGCTCTCAACTGAAGGCGAACCAAGCTGCTTTATTCTCTCAAGTAGAATTCTGCAAGTTTAATTCGTTTGTCTCTAAAGTTGAACCGAAAACGGTAAATGCTGCTCTTGATCACTCTGATTGGGTGCAAGCTATGCAAGACGAACTCCATGAGTTTGAACGAAATCGTGTTTGGAGGCTGATTCCCACACCAAAGGATGTATCTATAGTCGGTTTAAAATGGGTTTTTAGAAATAAGTTAGATAAAGAGGGTAACGTCATTCGCAACAAAGCGAGGTTGGTGGTGAAAGGATATTGACAGGAGAGGGAATAGACTATGAAGAGACCTTCGCTCCAGTAGCTGCACAAAAAAACTTCGAAGTTTTCCAAATGGATGTAAAATGTGCTTTCTTGAATGGAGAACTAGAAGAAACGGTATACGTCGAGCAACCACCCGGATTTGTGAACGAGAAGTATCCTGATCACTGCTACATACTGGATAAAGCAGTCTATGGTTTGAAGCAAGCCCCGAGAGCCTGGTATGAAACTCTAACACGTTTTCTAAAAATGTCAAAATTCAAACAAGGTTCGGTTGACCCAACCTTCTTTCGCAAGAAAGAGGGCGAACACTTAATGATAGTTCAAATTTACGTCGATGACATCATCTTCGGCTCCACGAATCCTAGCTTAACAGCTAAATTCAGGAAGTTGATGGAGACTACGTTTGAAATGAGCGCAATGGGTCTGATTAACTTTTTCCTTGGATTGAATATAAGACAGGGACCAGAAGGCATCTTCATTAATCAGGAAGCATACACGAAGACTCTGTTGGAAAAGTTCGGCATGACTGGAGATTCCAAAGTAAAGGTTCCAATGGCATTTGGCACGAAGCTGACTCTATCTCTTGAGAAACCGGCTGTTGATATGACTCTCTATCGTCAGATGATAGGATCTCTAATGTATCTAACAGCTAGTAGACCGGACATAATGTTTTCTGTCTGCTATTGTGCCAGGTTTCAAGAAAATCCAAGAGAACCTCATATGGTTGCAGTGAAAAATATCTTCCGGTATTTGAAGCGAACCTCGTCTCTCGGTCTTTGGTATCCTGCAAAATTCGGCTTCTTTGTTCAAGCTTTCTCTGACGCTGATCTTGGTGGATGTGGATTGGACCGAAAGAGCACAACCGGTGGATGCCAGTTCCTTGATGGCAAACTTATAAGCTGGCAGTCCAAGGAAAAAACTTGCATGTCTCTTTCCACAGCCGAAGCTGAGTACATCGCTGCAGCATCATGTACATCACAGGTCATATGGATACAAAGCCAACTTAGAGATTATGGCTTAAGCATGAAAAAGATCCCTCTCTACTGTGACTCTGAAAGTGCGATTCGAATATGTCACAATCCAGTGCAACCTTCCAAGACTAAGCATATTGCACTAAGATACCACTTCATCAAATACCACGTTGAAGATGGTAATGTAGAAGTTCACTTCGTTCGGTCCTCAGATCAACTGGCTGACATCTTCACTAAGGCCTTACCCGAAGCAAGCTTTAACAAGATACTCCAAGGCTTGGGAATGATGGAAGCTGAGTCAGTACCGAAACCCCTTTCTTCTCACTAAACTTGAACAAGTTAAATTGAGCAAACGCTCGGTCTATTTCGGCTCTAGAATATTTCGGGAACCGAAATGAACCGAACGCTCGGTCTATTTCAGCTCTAGAATTTTTCGGGAACCGAAAAATGAACCGAACGCTCGCTCTATTTCGGCTCTAGAATTTTTCGGGAACCGAAATGAACCGAACGCTCGGTCTATTTCGGCTCTGGTTTTTTTTGGAACCAAATTGACACGATCGCTCTGCCCACTTCGCTTCATCTTTTCTAAGGTATGGTTTCGGTTGTATATTTTTGTAAAACTTTCTTATTCCTTTGCGTGTTTATCTATTTTCTTTTCTGTTTTTATTATTCAGATCTTACAAAAATCCAAAAATATTTTCTTTTCTGTTTTTATTATTTTTCAGAAATTACAAAAATTCAATAATATTTGCTTTTCTGTTTTTATTAATTTTCAGAAAAATCCAAAAACTACAAAAATATTTCTATGTGTTTTAATTTTATCTCTCAATTCTTAAAATTGATTCAAGTTCACAGATGCGAAAAACAATGGCGTTGGGGCAGGTATAACATTCTTATCTATGTACTAGTTAAGTGTCCCTAGAAGCATGTTGCTGCATGTAGACCGAAGCCTCCATGACTCTGAGTGAAGCCTTAATGATTCGATAAACACCAATCGTTTCTTCCCAATCAGGCTGCTAAAATCACTCAATTCACGAGCTACCTTACTCTTCCCATAGTGAGTTAAGAGTTTTCTACTTTGTCATTCTTATGTAGCAGAGGTACTTTCGGTTCCTTAACCATCTCCTCACATTTCTCCATTAAGTTTCGCTTCATAAAAGTAACCCTTGAGACTCTCAGCAATTACCACTGAGGTTTATGGTTACACAATCTCTGTGTTGATGATCTTAGTTTCATTTACCACGTGCTGAGTGAGACCCAAAATCCAACACCTTGAATGAATTGACGGTGAACGCTAAACTGTTCAAGCTATAACTTGTATCTCAAGAAATCTCCTTTTTAATTTTTGAGTGATCTTTATGATATTGTCTATCACCAAGACGTTTCTTCCCATAAGATCCAGTTTCAGATTTGTTTTTTTGAGATTTCTTATTATTATCCAGTCACTGTTTATATTCTCTAACCTACTTGTTCAACAAACCACATCAGTTTCACAAGTACTTCATCCAACTTTCGGTCTTATTTTAAGTATCGATGTTCGGTTGAAGATAAACTACCCACTAAAGCCTAATTGAAAAGATGCCTTTCAATGTTTCTTTACAAACATTTGATCGTATTTCACGGGAAACCACACAGACACTTCTCAGTCTCTCTTGACTTTGAAGGAAGAGATTCGTACCCGGGATCCACAGTTTCGTGTCTAACTAGACATCACTTAAATCCCACACATATTTTGCTTTATTTCTTTTTCATTGGCACACTCTAGCACGAAGATCTTTATGATTTTCCAAATTTATGTTTGTGGTACTCATGGCACTTTTCCATATTTTTGCTTTCGGCTCTAACAGGAATGGTTGTTCATTTTAATATGGAGCGAAGGTTCCTCAGTATGAAGAGAAAGGATGAGTCTCTTTTATGGTGGTGTTGATTTCTTTTAAAATCGAATAAGGGTGAGTCAGCATGAAGTTGAAACGGTTCAAATTTTGAACAAGAGATAAGGATGAAAAGGTGCGTGAATTTGAAACGACACCTAATATCACGCCTAATGACGTCTTCTTCAGAAAACCCAGCTGTCAAATCACGCTTTTTCAGGCGTCGATTCAGAAGATAGTCAAATCATTATTGTGGATTTTTCTCTCTCCTAGCGACGGTATAAAAGGTTTTCTCACACCTCTTGGGTTACTTTACCAAATTTCATCTCTCTCAAGAACAAATCGGCGATTTTCTACTATTCATCTTCTTCTTCTCAACTGCAACAATGGCTGAATCTTCATCAGTTTACGAACAATCCGCTCAGTCCTCTCTTTTGACGATCAAACCCAATCAGAATCTGATTATCGAACTGAATCCCTTTGTCTATGATTCGTACATGCTGCATGTGGTTGAATGTCTCAAGTATTCACCACTCGTGGTGGCTGTCACACAGGTGGAAAGCGTTCCATTGTCGATGCTCTCTCATGTCTACTCCACTGCTGTTTATGATAAAGCTAAGGAGCGTATCTGTGACAACTGTCAATTCAGGTCATTCTCGGACTCATGCATCTTTATAATAACCATTCATGCACATCATGCCATGGCCTAGTAGTATAAATTAGGTCAAAATCTTGCATAAACTAGGATCCATCTAAGACCTAGGGCTAATATACTTGACACTTACGATTCTAGTAAGTTGCTTAACTACAATAGGAAATGTCAATGCTATAATTTGAATGAAACTTTCAAGCTTTGTTATAATTGAAAAAGGGTATAAAACCCTAAAATATATATGCCTAGTATTAATGCAAACCAATGATTTGACAACACTTACGGTTTTCAAAATAGTAGTGAACTAAATATTATACATTATTTTATGTATTTATACGTATTTCTTCTCCTGTGTAATAGAACCATGTCAGGAAGGCCTAATCACGGGCGCCCACAGAACGAAACACCCGATGTTGCTCAAGTGGTAGCACAACAACTCATGGCAGCAATCCCAAACATTGTTACTCAAGTAACTGCAGGACTTAATGCTAACCAAGGAAGTAGTGGAGGAAATCGGGGAAACAATGAAAGAGAATGCAACTACAAGTCCTTTATGGCCTGTAAACCTAAGGAATTCCACGGAAAGGAAGGTGCGGTCGGGTTGCTGAAATGGATTGACAGTATGGAGTCGGTCCTTCACATTAGCAAATGTCTCGAACGCAACAAAGTGGAGTATGCAACTTGTCTACTTCAGGATAGGGCATTGACCTGGTGGAATACTTTAGTGCAAACCCGAGGTCGTGCAGCGGCATATCAGCTAACTTGGGAAGACCTAAAGAAGCTGCTGATAGAGGAGTATTGTCCCAAGGATGAAATTCAGAAGCTTGAATCTGAGTTCTGGAACCATTCTATGGTTGGAACACAAATAGAGAAGTACACAGTCCGATTTCATGAACTAGCAAAACTGGTACCTCACATGGTTACTCCTGAGGAGAAACGGGTAGATCGTTACATCTGGGGTCTGGCACCAGAGATTCGGGGAATGGTTACTTCAGCAAATCCAACTACTATTCAGAGTGCAGTAAGTCTAGCAAATCGACTAACCAATGATGTGATAAGGATGGGAGCATCGACAAAGGAAAACTCTAGTAGCAAGAGGAAGCCAGCAGATCAGGGAGAGAAGAAGTATGGAGGCAAGTCAGGGAGGAAGCAGAAAGTCTCAAGAAACTTTATGGTAAGAGCCCAGGAGCAAGAACCAGTGAAAACTCAAGAACAGGAAGCGCAGGAGAGAAAGCAGTACTCAGGACCGCTTCCGAAGTGCAATAAGTGTAACTTTCATCACAAGGGAGCTTGCCCAGTGTGCCAAAACTATAAGCAAACAGGCCATTACTCGAAGTATTGTAAGCTGAATAAGGAGGGAAAAAGGGCATGTTACGAGTGCGGGAGTATTGATCATCTCCGTAGAGCATGTCCCAAACTGAACAAAGGGCCTGGTAACAATGGACAAGGCCAAGCCAGGCAAAACTTCCAAGGAAATCAAGTTGGACGGCCAAGAGGTGTAGCCTTTGTGATTGGTGCAGAAGAAGCTCGTTAGAACCCTGAAGTGATAACAGGTACGTTTCTCCTGAACAACCATTTTGCATCGGTAATATTTGATGCGGGAGCAGATAGGAGTTTTGTTTCTCTAGCATTTATTGGCTTGAAATCGAAAAAGATGAGGAATGCTTATGCTATTGAACTTGCTGATGGGTATGAAATTAGGGCTAATGATATAATTCCTGGTTGTACTCTGAATTTAGCTGATAAACTCTTTAGCATTGACCTAATTCCTATCGAGCTAGGTAGTTTTGATGTAATAGTAGGAATGGATTGGTTATCCAAGAATAGAGCGGACATTGGTTGTTACGAGAAAGTCATTAGGATACCTCTCCCTAATGGAGAAACCCTTATCAAACACGGTGAGAAGCCAGGAAGAAGTTTAAACATTGTATCGAGCATAAAGATTCATAAGTATCTGAAAAAGGATTGTATCGCATTCATGGCCCACGTGATAGAAAGAGAACCTGAAGCTAAGCAACTCAAGGAAATCCCGATGGTTCAAAACTATCCCGAAGTGTTTCCGGAGGAATTACCCGGTCTACCCCCTCACAGACAGGTCGAATTTCGGATAGACTTAATTCCTGGAGCGGCACCGGTAGCAAAAGCACCATATCGCCTCGCGCCATCCGAGATGCAAGAACTGTCCGGACAACTTCAAGAACTTCTAGAGAAAGGGTTTATTCGACCAAGCTCTTCACCTTGGGGAGCCCCAGTGTTATTCGTCAAAAAGAAAGACGGGTCATTCCGAATGTGTATTGATTATAGAGAACTGAACAAGTTGACAATCAAGAATCGATATCCTCTCCCTCGAATAGATGACTTGTTCGATCAGTTGCAGGGCGCTTCATACTTCTCAAAGATCGACCTCCGATCAGGATACCATCAACTAAGAGTTCACGAAGGAGACATTCACAAAACAGCATTTAGAACCCGTTATGGACATTATGAGTTCTTAGTCATGCCTTTTGGACTAACGAACGCACCCGCTGTTTTCATGGATTTGATGAATAGGGTCTGTAAACCATACCTAGACAAGTTTGTAATTGTATTTATCGATGACATACTTGTTTACTCACAAACCAAAGAAGATCATGAGAGACATCTGAAGCTAGTGTTGGAGCTGCTGAAGGAGCAGAAATTGTATGCCAAGTTCACTAAGTGTGAATTTTGGATTCGGGAAGTACATTTCCTTGGTCATGTGATCGGCGAAAGAGGAATTCATGTAGATCCAACTAAGATCGAGGCAATCAAGAAATGGGAAGCCCCCAAAACCCCGACAGAAATACGACAGTTCCTAGGATTAGCTGGGTACTACAGACGCTTCATTGAGAATTTCTCTAGTATTGCTCAACCATTAACATCTTTGACCCAAAAAGAAAGAAAATTTCTCTGGGAAGAGAAACACGAAGAGGCGTTTCAAATCCTGAAAAACAAGTTGTGTAATGCACCAATTCTGGCTTTACCAGAGGGATCAGAGAACTTTGTAGTGTATTGTGATGCGTCTCATCAAGGATTAGGATGTGTGTTAATGCAAAAAGATAAGGTCATTGCGTATGCTTCTAGACAACTCAAACCGCATGAGAAGAATTATACCACCCATGATCTAGAACTAGGAGCAATAGTTTTCGCTCTTAAAATATGGAGGCATTATTTGTACGGAACCAAGTGCACCATTTATACCGATCACAAAAGCCTTCAGCACATCCTAGATCAGAAAATGTTAAACATGCGGCAGAGGAGATGGGTAGAGTTGTTTAGTGATTATGACTGTGAGATACGATATCACCCAGGGAAGGCTAACGTAGTAGCCGACGCTCTTAGTAGAAAAGAAAGGGTGAAACCTTCCCGTGTGAGAGCTTTGGGAATGGTAATTCAGAAAAACTTGAAATCTCAAATCATTGATGCCCAGGAGAAAGCTTTATTCAAGGAAAATCTTCCAGGTGAAACTTTACATGGTTTGGAAGTGAGATTTGAAACCAAACCTGATGGAGTTCGTTATTTTAAGGACAGGGTCTGGATTCCAAGGGTTAACGATCTGAGAGACATGGTACTAGAGGAGTCTCATCGATCTAAATACTCAATCCACCCTGGAGCGGATAAGATGTACAAGGATCTTAAAGAATACTATTGGTGGCCTAGAATGAAAAGGGATATTGCCTTATATGTTGGGAAGTGTTTAACTTGCTCAATAGTCAAAGCTGAACATCAAAAACCATCCGGCTTATTGCAACAACCCGAAATTCCCCAATGGAAATGGGAGCAGATATCCATGGATTTAGTTACCAAACTTCCTAGAACTTCTAAAGGTTACGACTCAATTTGGGTCATAGTGGATCGACTGACGAAATCTGCTCACTTTCTCCCCATTCGGGAAGACTTCAAGATGGAAAAATTGGCCCAAATCTACATCGACAAAATTGTTTCTCTGCATGGTGTACCCCTATCCATCATTTCTGATAGAGAGTCATTTTACATCACGACTTTGGTGGATGTTACAGAAGGCACTAGGAACCAAGATAAATTTGAGCACAGCTTACCACCCTCAGACAGATGGGCAGACAGAGAGAACAATACAAACATTGGAAGACATGCTACGGGCGTGTGTCATTGAGTTCAAAGGAAATTGGGATACTCATTTGCCTCTAATTGAGTTTTCCTACAATAACAGTTACCACACGAGTATCCAATGTGCCCCATACGAAGCATTGTATGGACGCAAGTGTCGTTCTCCATTGTGTTGGACAGAAATCGGAGACAGACAATTGACTAGACTCGACCTTATCCAGGAAACAACTGACAAGATTGCTATCATCAAAGATAGGCTTAAAGCCGCCAGAGATCATCATAAAAGTTATGCGGATAATCGTCGAAAACCATTAGAATTCCAAGTTGGAGACAAGGTACTTCTAAAGGTGTCGCCTTGGAAAGGGCTTGTACGTTTTGGTAAGAAAGGAAAACTAAGCCCAAGATATGTTGGACCCTTCGAGATCATTGAAAGGATTGGTCCGGTGGCATATAAACTCCGATTACCCCAAGAGTTAAGCGCCATTCACGACACATTCCACGTCTCCAATCTTAAGAAATGTTTAGCCGACGAAGCATTGATAGTACCCCTCGAGGAATTCAAGATCAATGATAAGCTAAACTTTGTTGAGGAACCGATAGAAATCCTTGACAGGGAGGTAAAACGACTCAAGCGGAGTAAGATTCCGATTGTGAAAGTTCGATGGAACTCAAAACGCGGGCCGGAGTACACATGGGAGCGTGAGGACTTCATGAAGGAAAAGTATCCACAACTTTTCCCATGCGATGACAAGCGATGACATTGAATGAATTTCGGGACAAAATTCTTTTTAAGTGGGGGATACTGTGACAACTGTCAATTCAGGTCATTCTCGGACTCATGCATCTTTATAATAACCATTCATGCACATCATGCCATGGCCTAGTAGTATAAATTAGGTCAAAATCTTGCATAAACTAGGATCCATCTAAGACCTAGGGCTAATATACTTGACACTTACGATTCTAGTAAGTTGCTTAACTACAATAGGAAATGCCAATGCTATAATTTGAATGAAACTTTCAAGCTTTGTTATAATTGAAAAAAGGTATAAAACCCTAAAAATAAATTAAAATATTCTAATTATACTTCATTATGATGATGAACATCAAACAATATTCCAAAAACCCTAAAGAGCCCAAAATCCAAATTTATAAATCTTAAAGCTTAAAAACTTTATAAAATTTGGCTATAAACTTCCAAATATCAAATTTTATTAATCAAATTATGGATTATACCAATGAAATAGAAATATAAATTATCATGCATTAATCATAATTAATTAGTTAAAAACAAGATTTTTAAATAAATCATGAATTACATAAAGAGACATTTTTATAAAAATTTGGGTTTTATAAAAATTGAAGGGAAATTTATTTAGTTTGAATTAGGAGAGAGAGGGCCTCTCTTACACTCATAAAATCTGCCACCCTCTCCCCCATGCTCCATTTTTCCCCAAAAAATTCTTAATCATTTTATTCTTCTCTTACACTTCAACTTCCCATACACACTCTCTCTCTCACTCCTTCTCCAAGAAGATTCCCCACCTTAAAAACCTCTCCTACACCTCCAGGAAATCCTCCATTCTCTGCCATAATTTCGAAATTGAGAAAGTCTTGAAGTGTTCTTGCTTCTCTCAAGATCAAAACCAAGGTAAACAACACAATCCTCCCTCATGGTTTCATGATTTTACTTCCTCTTCTTCATGGTTTTCTCTACTCTTCGGATTCTATGCCCTTCCATGGCTAGAAATCCTTACTTTTCCCTTGTGGTTTGTAGATTCTCACCATAACACAATGTATGTGTTTGAGATGGTGAAAATCCGGGATCAAACCCATGCAAGGAGTGAAAAAGATGCACATGTGTTCATGTGACTTCAAAACCGAGTATTACATCTTCTTCTCCATTTCTTTTGTGTTCTTGCATGACCAAAAGCATTTAAACCATTTCTAGTACATCTTGGATGCTCATTCACTCCATGCATGTGCTAGAAATCGGACCTTAACCGAAGCATGCATGTTGTTCTTGTCAAAATGCCCTAAGAATGCACTCAAAGCAAACATGCAATCTGCCAGATTACATTGTTCAGCTTTGAACGGCCATAACTCGGTCATTTCTTAACCAAATCCTGATATTCTTTTTGTATTGGATAGTTCCACGAGTTAACTTTCAAACCCAACTGGTCTCACTGTAAAATATTAAATATCGGATTTTTGGCAATTTTTACAAAATGGTTGCGCAAACAGCTCTTTTTCTGTGATCACCATTTTTGCTTTGCGTGATCAATGACCTTAAACCCAACCATAAATCTGGGGAAAAATAATTTAGAAACTTAACATATCCAGTGAATGATGGCTGAAATTTTGTGGCTTAAAACCCCACTGAATGGGCTACTCAAATTCATGAACTTCAGCCACATTTACATCTCATGCACCATTATATGCAACATTTCTTAACTTGTTTGGGTTCAATACCCCTATTTTCCTTCTGAATAAAATTTGAACATTTTTCCTTTTGAAAGCCCTCACATGCATGTGATAATCTGG
Organism: Lactuca virosa; assembly: GCF_052849685.1. NCBI lineage: Eukaryota > Viridiplantae > Streptophyta > Magnoliopsida > Asterales > Asteraceae > Lactuca > Lactuca virosa. Next base: position 207,280,610 of record NC_136432.1, read on the forward strand.
AAAATTTCAAGAGCTTTTATCATTTCTTTGATTTATTAAAATTATTGCAAGAAAACAAGGGCATAAATCACATAAAATACTTCCAGAGGTCTATAAATCCAGAATAAATTCATGGATGACCCCTATGGTGAATAATGACCCCTCACTAAATTTCATCGAGTGTTGTTGCTGTTTGGTATGATTTCCGATTTTCTTTTTGTTTGGGTATAATAAATCACAAAACCACTTTAGAGAGTGTGAAAATTGTATCTAACAATTTTTGCAGCCCTTACCTATGGTGGGTGACTCAGAAAAATAATTTCAGAATTTTTCATCATGCCTTACTATTTTTCCCAATTTTTGGTAATTATAATGGCCTAAAAATAGGAAAAATAGTTCTGATTATCCAAAATTCATGTAAATTTACCAGAACATCATGTTGTACAGTAGGAGATTACATAAAAATTTTGATGATTTTTCTCTACTGTAAACTATTTTTCTTCTATTTTCTAAAGTTAAATACACTTAAATACACATAAATACCCAAAACCGGACTATACAATATGAAAACCACTTTTGGTATTTTTCCCAGATTACTTACACTGTAAATGATGTTACAAAAATTTTTGGTAATTTATTTTAACTGTTTGTTATTTATTCTTCAATTAATAGTTATTTAAGGGGATAAAACAAGTAAAAATAGAAATACCCACTGAAAAATATCTTTTATATTTTTCCCAGCCTAGTTATGTATAATAAGAGTTAAATAAAAAGTTTGGGTAATTTTGGAAACTGTTTTCTATTTATTTCAATTTTTATTGGAATAAATGCTCAAAAATCGTAAAATATAATTAAACAGCTTGGAAATCCATTTTTATATTTTTCCCAGCTTAGTAATGTGTAATAACAGTAAAATAAAAAGTTTGAGAATTTTTATCCTTTGAATGCTATTTTTCGTGAATTTATGCTGTTATGAAGGCTTAAAAATTTGGAAAATAGATAACCATATCAAAAATTCAAGGAAAATTTTCTGGAAAACCTCTATTGTATTTAGAATGAAAAATACAAGGTTTGACAATTTTTGGAAACTATTTGATAATATCTTACATTTTTAGGAATTTAAAACACCTTTAAATGTGTTGAAACACCCTTAAATTTATATTACTAAATCTGGAAAATTAATATCCCAAAGTTGTATTTATCACATGACTTGTAGAATTTCATCATTTCAGAAAAAGTGTAACCAATTAATATAAAATCCAATATTAGAACATAAATTGGCATTTCACTATATGTAGAGTTTAGTATATTAGCATTAGATTTCGACATGGAAACTCACTAGTGTGTGTTTGATGTCGTAGGATCCCGGCATTAAGACGTTGGTGTATTCCAAGGCACCACTTGTATCTACTCGAAACATTGTGAGTATTCACGCACTCCCCTATTTTCAGTTTTTATGTTTTGGGGTGGAAAAGCATGTCCAGAAAAACTATTATTTGCATGTTGTATTTAAATTGAATTGTATCAAACACGATTGCTATTGTATTGCTATGTTTCTTTATGTATGTCTATGCAACACGGAACATGAGAACTTATCGTACTAAGGCCCTTCCCTTATCTCTAACCATTAACTCTTTGAGCCAATGGTCATTATGGATAGCGCTATTAGGAATTGACAACTCCTCACTCGCCCTATTGCTGGAGTACATGATACCATATTCATCTATGGAACGATAAGCATAGATCTCGATAGGGCTTCAGTCATAGGTTTGGTTGAGACTCATTGTTTGCTCATACACATACAAACTCGTTTCTCGTTATAGCAATAAACTTGTATTCATTAATAGCAATCAACTTGGTTTATCATTAAAGCAATGTACTTGTAATTACGAAAAGCCTTATTTCAAGCACGATTTTATATACTTGTGAACTCACCAACTATTTTCATAGTTGACGCTCGTTTTACATGCTTTTTCAGGAAATAATTAGTAAGTGGATATAGAGATTCATCATCATAGAGCATGCTGCATCGTGTGGAAGTTATTTTATGAAGTTATATATTTTGAACAATGTCATTTTGGAAAACTTGTACTTTGTTTTGTTTAAGCTATGGGTTGTAAACTTTTTAATATTGCTATGGTGATGTATCTTTATCTTTTGCAATGAAACCTTTGTCGCTGTCATACCTTGCGTTTCCGCTTTAGCGGGGTGTGACAGAAGTGGTATCAGAGCTAAAGTTATAGAGAACATCAGTTTTCCTTTAAGAAAACACAACCTATAACCAAAACTTATAAAAATTCTTTTTTTTACATCAAACATATTACTAATATAATTAGGTCGGGAATTGTATCGTTGGACCTCAATTAAACATAGCCTGATCACCTATGTTTAATTAAGGAAAGATTTATACAAAGCTTGAGCTAATTATAATGGGAATATGTTCAACAAAATTTTTGAGAAAACTTTATTTCAAAAATTCAAAAAGGTTAATTTTTGGTGTGTGTAAGCATTGCATATTATAGGCATGCATTGTCATTTATTTCATATCTCATTGAATCTATGTCTCAGTCCCCTATGCCGACATCGTCATCTTCTCACGCTACCGCCTCAGCTGATGAGTCCGGCTACGTCACTGTTATCCCTCGACGTAACCCCCCCGCCTCGGTAGAAGAAGACCCATCGGAGGATACGGAAGATACAGGAAACTCGGTGGAGATCAGCAATGACAACGCCCCGAGTCAACGACGCGAGGCATCGCCTTCATCAGTGTTGCCACAGCCACCACTTTATGGACTTCGCATTCGGAGGACGGCGAGGAAGAGTGTTCCCATTCCAGGAAGGATACCCACCAGCACATCAGGACTTGGCACGGCAGGACCTAGCGGGGTAGGACCCAGCGTTGCAGGACCGAGAGCACCCTCACCACAGCAAGTCATAGGGATACCTGTCAGGCAGCCAGGTATGACCCCGGAGGAGTCCCGGAGATTGCAGTCGATGGCAGCGGGCCTACGTCACAGTCTCGCTGTGATAGCTGGGCATCGGGAAGTTTTGGATGAAGTCTTGACAAGGATGGAAATCCTGTTTCAGCATTCGATGGAGGCTGCTGACACTGCTAGTGCTGCTAGACGAGTGGCATGTCGTGCGATGACCGCATATTATGTGCTTGTTGGGCTATTACTGATTGTGGTGCTGATGATTCTTGTTGGGATAGCGATTAGTGTTTGGTTCTGATTTCAGTATTTTATTTTATTTTGTCATGAAATGAAAACCCATGTTGGGTGTCTTTTGGGAAAGACATTTAAAACTTTATTTTGGGATTGATGTATTGGTTTGGTTTTAAGACAATTTCAAATGGTAATGAAGAATTTTATTTTATGTTTGAAAACTTTTACTATGAGGTCAAACCCTAGAATTTAATTGGTAAATGGTCGAATAAAGAGATTTTTCTTTTCTTTTCTTTCTAAAATATATATGCCTAGTATTAATGCAAACCAATGATTTGACAACACTTACGGTTTTCAAAATAGTAGTGAACTAAATATTATACATTATTTTATGTATTTATACGTATTTCTTCTCCTGTGTAATAGAACCATGTCAGGAAGGCCTAATCACGGGCGCCCACAGAACGAAACACCCGATGTTGCTCAAGTGGTAGCACAACAACTCATGGCAGCAATCCCAAACATTGTTACTCAAGTAACTGCAGGACTTAATGCTAACCAAGGAAGTAGTGGAGGAAATCGGGGAAACAATGAAAGAGAATGCAACTACAAGTCCTTTATGGCCTGTAAACCTAAGGAATTCCACGGAAAGGAAGGTGCGGTCGGGTTGCTGAAATGGATTGACAGTATGGAGTCGGTCCTTCACATTAGCAAATGTCTCGAACGCAACAAAGTGGAGTATGCAACTTGTCTACTTCAGGATAGGGCATTGACCTGGTGGAATACTTTAGTGCAAACCCGAGGTCGTGCAGCGGCATATCAGCTAACTTAGGAAGACCTAAAGAAGCTGCTGATAGAGGAGTATTGTCCCAAGGATGAAATTCAGAAGCTTGAATCTGAGTTCTGGAACCATTCTATGGTTGGAACACAAATAGAGAAGTACACAGTCCGATTTCATGAACTAGCAAAACTGGTACCTCACATGGTTACTCCTGAGGAGAAACGGGTAGATCGTTACATCTGGGGTCTGGCACCAGAGATTCGGGGAATGGTTACTTCAGCAAATCCAACTACTATTCAGAGTGCAGTAAGTCTAGCAAATCGACTAACCAATGATGTGATAAGGATGGGAGCATCGACAAAGGAAAACTCTAGTAGCAAGAGGAAGCCAGCAGATCAGGGAGAGAAGAAGTATGGAGGCAAGTCAGGGAGGAAGCAGAAAGTCTCAAGAAACTTTATGGTAAGAGCCCAGGAGCAAGAACCAGTGAAAACTCAAGAACAGGAAGCGCAGGAGAGAAAGCAGTACTCAGGACCGCTTCCGAAGTGCAATAAGTGTAACTTTCATCACAAGGGAGCTTGCCCAGTGTGCCAAAACTATAAGCAAACAGGCCATTACTCGAAGTATTGTAAGCTGAATAAGGAGGGAAAAAGGGCATGTTACGAGTGCGGGAGTATTGATCATCTCCGTAGAGCATGTCCCAAACTGAACAAAGGGCCTGGTAACAATGGACAAGGCCAAGCCAGGCAAAACTTCCAAGGAAATCAAGTTGGACGGCCAAGAGGTGTAGCCTTTGTGATTGGTGCAGAAGAAGCTCGTCAGAACCCTAAAGTGATAACAGGTACGTTTCTCCTGAACAACCATTTTGCATCGGTAATATTTGATGCGGGAGCAGATAGGAGTTTTGTTTCTCTAGCATTTAGACCGTTAATTGGCTTGAAATCGAAAAAGATGAGGAATGTTTATGCTATTGAACTTGCTGATGGGTATGAAATTAGGGCTAATGATATAATTCCTGGTTGTACTCTGAATTTAGCTGATAAACTCTTTAGCATTGACCTAATTCCTATCGAGCTAGGTAGTTTTGATGTAATAGTAGGAATGGATTGGTTATCCAAGAATAGAGCGGACATTGGTTGTTACGAGAAAGTCATTAGGATACCTCTCCCTAATGGAGAAACCCTTATCAAACACGGTGAGAAGCCAGGAAGAAGTTTAAACATTGTATCGAGCATAAAGATTCATAAGTATCTGAAAAAGGATTGTATCGCATTCATGGCCCACGTGATAGAAAGAGAACCTGAAGCTAAGCAACTCAAGGAAATCCCGATGGTTCAAAACTATCCCGAAGTGTTTCCGGAGGAATTACCCGGTCTACCCCCTCACAGACAGGTCGAATTTCGGATAGACTTAATTCCTGGAGCGGCACCGGTAGCAAAAGCACCATATCGCCTCGCGCCATCCGAGATGCAAGAACTGTCCGGACAACTTCAAGAACTTCTAGAGAAAGGGTTTATTCGACCAAGCTCTTCACCTTGGGGAGCCCCAGTGTTATTCGTCAAAAAGAAAGACGGGTCATTCCGAATGTGTATTGATTATAGAGAACTGAACAAGTTGACAATCAAGAATCGATATCCTCTCCCTCGAATAGATGACTTGTTCGATCAGTTGCAGGGCGCTTCATACTTCTCAAAGATCGACCTCCGATCAGGATACCATCAACTAAGAGTTCACGAAGGAGACATTCACAAAACAGCATTTAGAACCCGTTATGGACATTATGAGTTCTTAGTCATGCCTTTTGGACTAACGAACGCACCCGCTGTTTTCATGGATTTGATGAATAGGGTCTGTAAACCATACCTAGACAAGTTTGTAATTGTATTTATCGATGACATACTTGTTTACTCACAAACCAAAGAAGATCATGAGAGACATCTGAAGCTAGTGTTGGAGCTGCTGAAGGAGCAGAAATTGTATGCCAAGTTCACTAAGTGTGAATTTTGGATTCGGGAAGTACATTTCCTTGGTCATGTGATCGGCGAAAGAGGAATTCATGTAGATCCAGCTAAGATCGAGGCAATCAAGAAATGGGAAGCCCCCAAAACCCCGACAGAAATACGACAGTTCCTAGGATTAGCTGGGTACTACAGACGCTTCATTGAGAATTTCTCTAGTATTGCTCAACCATTAACATCTTTGACCCAAAAAGAAAGAAAATTTCTCTGGGAAGAGAAACACGAAGAGGCGTTTCAAATCCTGAAAAACAAGTTGTGTAATGCACCAATTCTGGCTTTACCAGAGGGATCAGAGAACTTTGTAGTGTATTGTGATGCGTCTCATCAAGGATTAGGATGTGTGTTAATGCAAAAAGATAAGGTCATTGCGTATGCTTCTAGACAACTCAAACCGCATGAGAAGAATTATACCACCCATGATCTAGAACTAGGAGCAATAGTTTTCGCTCTTAAAATATGGAGGCATTATTTGTACGGAACCAAGTGCACCATTTATACCGATCACAAAAGCCTTCAGCACATCCTAGATCAGAAAATGTTAAACATGCGGCAGAGGAGATGGGTAGAGTTGTTTAGTGATTATGACTGTGAGATACGATATCACCCAGGGAAGGCTAACGTAGTAGCCGACGCTCTTAGTAGAAAAGAAAGGGTGAAACCTTCCCGTGTGAGAGCTTTGGGAATGGTAATTCAGAAAAACTTGAAATCTCAAATCATTGATGCCCAGGAGAAAGCTTTATTCAAGGAAAATCTTCCAGGTGAAACTTTACATGGTTTGGAAGTGAGATTTGAAACCAAACCTGATGGAGTTCGTTATTTTAAGGACAGGGTCTGGATTCCAAGGGTTAACGATCTGAGAGACATGGTACTAGAGGAGTCTCATCGATCTAAATACTCAATCCACCCTGGAGCGGATAAGATGTACAAGGATCTTAAAGAATACTATTGGTGGCCTGGAATGAAAAGGGATATTGCCTTATATGTTGGGAAGTGTTTAACTTGCTCAATAGTCAAAGCTGAACATCAAAAACCATCCGGCTTATTGCAACAACCCGAAATTCCCCAATGGAAATGGGAGCATATATCCATGGATTTCGTTACCAAACTTCCTAGAACTTCTAAAGGTCACGACTCAATTTGGGTCATAGTGGATCGACTGACGAAATCTGCTCACTTTCTCCCCATTCGGGAAGACTTCAAGATGGAAAAATTGGCCCAAATCTACATCGACAAAATTGTTTCTCTGCATGGTGTACCCCTATCCATCATTTCTGATAGAGAGTCGTTTTACATCACGACTTTGGTGGATGTTACAGAAGGCACTAGGAACCAAGATAAATTTGAGCACAGCTTACCACCCTCAGACAGATGGGCAGACAGAGAGAACAATACAAACATTGGAAGACATGCTACGGGCGTATGTCATTGAGTTCAAAGGAAATTGGGATACTCATTTGCCTCTAATTGAGTTTTCCTACAATAACAGTTACCACACGAGTATCCAATGTGCCCCATACGAAGCATTGTATGGACGCAAGTGTCGTTCTCCATTGTGTTGGACAGAAATCGGAGACAGGCAATTGACTAGACTCGACCTTATCCAGGAAACAACTGACAAGATTGCTATCATCAAAGATAGGCTTAAAGCCGCCAGAGATCGTCAGAAAAGTTATGCGGATAATCGTCGAAAACCATTAGAATTCCAAGTTGGAGACAAGGTACTTCTAAAGGTGTCACCTTGGAAAGGGCTTGTACATTTTGGTAAGAAAGGAAAACTAAGCCCAAGATATGTTGGACCCTTCGAGATCATTGAAATGATTGGTCCGGTGGCATATAAACTCCGATTACCCCAAGAGTTAAGCGCCATTCACGACACATTCCACGTCTCCAATCTTAAGAAATGTTTAGCCGACGAAGCATTGATAGTACCCCTCGAGGAATTCAAGATCAATGATAAGCTAAACTTTGTTGAGGAACCGATAGAAATCCTTGACAGGGAGGTAAAACGACTCAAGCGGAGTAAGATTCCGATTGTGAAAGTTCGATGGAACTCAAAACGCGGGCCGGAGTACACGTGGGAGCGTGAGGACTTCATGAAGGAAAAGTATCCACAACTTTTCCCATGCGATGACAAGCGATGACATAGAATGAATTTCGGGACGAAATTCTTTTTAAGTGGGGGATACTGTGACAACTGTCAATTCAGGTCATTCTCGGACTCATGCATCTTTATAATAACCATTCATGCACATCATGCCATGGCCTAGTAGTATAAATTAGGTCAAAATCTTGCATAAACTAGGATCCATCTAAGACCTAGGGCTAATATACTTGACACTTACGATTCTAGTAAGTTGCTTAACTACAATAGGAAATGTCAATGCTATAATTTGAATGAAACTTTCAAGCTTTGTTATAATTGAAAAAGGGTATAAAACCCTAAAAATAAATTAAAATATTCTAATTATACTTCATTATGATGATGAACATCAAACAATATTCCAAAAACCCTAAAGAGCCCAAAATCCAAATTTATAAATCTTAAAGCTTAAAAACTTTATAAAATTTGGCTATAAACTTCCAAATATCAAATTTTATTAATCAAATTATGGATTATACCAATGAAATAGAAATATAAATTATCATGCATTAATCATAATTAATTAGTTAAAAACAAGATTTTTAAATAAATCATGAATTACATAAAGAGACATTTTTATAAAAATTTGGGTTTTATAAAAATTGAAGGGAAATTTATTTAGTTTGAATTAGGAGAGAGAGGGCCTCTCTTACACTCATAAAATCTGCCACCCTCTCCCCCATGCTCCATTTTTCCCCAAAAAATTCTTAATCATTTTATTCTTCTCTTACACTTCAACTTCCCATACACACTCTCTCTCTCACTCCTTCTCCAAGAAGATTCCCCACCTTAAAAACCTCTCCTACACCTCCAGGAAATCCTCCATTCTCTGCCATAATTTCGAAATTGAGAAGGTCTTGAAGTGTTCTTGCTTCTCTCAAGATCAAAACCAAGGTAAACAACACAATCCTCCCTCATGGTTTCATGATTTTACTTCCTCTTCTTCATGGTTTTCTCTACTCTTCGGATTCTATGCCCTTCCATGGCTAGAAATCCTTACTTTTCCCTTGTGGTTTGTAGATTCTCACCATAACACAATGTATGTGTTTGAGATGGTGAAAATCCGGGATCAAACCCATGCAAGGAGTGAAAAAGATGCACATGTGTTCATGTGACTTCAAAACCGAGTATTACATCTTCTTCTCCATTTCTTTTGTGTTCTTGCATGACCAAAAGCATTTAAACCATTTCTAGTACATCTTGGATGCTCATTCACTCCATGCATGTGCTAGAAATCGGACCTTAACCGAAGCATGCATGTTGTTCTTGTCAAAATGCCCTAAGAATGCACTCAAAGCAAACATGCAATCTGCCAGATTACATTGTTCAGCTTTGAACGGCCATAACTCGGTCATTTCTTAACCAAATCCTGATATTCTTTTTGTATTGGATAGTTCCACGAGTTAACTTTCAAACCCAACTGGTCTCACTGTAAAATATTAAATATCGGATTTTTGGCAATTTTTACAAAATGGTTGCGCAAACAGCTCTTTTTCTGTGATCACCATTTTTGCTTTGCGTGATCAATGACCTTAAACCCAACCATAAATCTGGGGAAAAATAATTTAGAAACTTAACATATCCAGTGAATGATGGCTGAAATTTCGTGGCTTAAAACCCCACTGAATGGGCTACTCAAATTCATGAACTTCAGCCACATTTACATCTCATGCACCATTATATGCAACATTTCTTAACTTGTTTGGGTTCAATACCCCTATTTTCCTTCTGAATAAAATTTGAACATTTTTCCTTTTGAAAGCCCTCACATGCATGTGATAATCTGGAAAATTTCAAGAGCTTTTATCATTTCTTTGATTTATTAAAATTATTGCAAGAAAACATAGGCATAAATCACATAAAATATTTCCAGAGGTCTATAAATCCGGAATAAATTCATGGATGACCCCTATGGTGAATAACGACCCCTCACTAAATTTCATCGATTGTTGTTGCTGTTTGGTATGATTTCCGATTTTCTTTTTGTTTGGGTATAATAAATCACAAAACCACTTTAGAGAGTGTTAAAATTGTATCTAACAATTTTCGCAGCCCTTTCCTGTGGTGGGTGACTCAGAAAAATAATTTCAGAATTTTTCATCATGCCTTACTATTTTTCCCAATTTTTGGTAATTATAATGGCCTAAAAATAGGAAAAATAGTTCTGATTATCCAAAATTCATGAAAATTTAACAGAACATCATGTTGTACAGTAGGAGATTAGATAAACATTTTGATGATTTTTCTCTACTGTAAACTATTTTTCTTCTATTTTCTAAAGTTAAATACACTTAAATACACATAAATACCCAAAACCGGACTATACAATATGAAAACCACTTTTGGTATTTTTCCCAGATTACTTACACCGTAAATGATGTTACAAAAATTTTTGGTAATTTATTTTAACTGTTTGTTATTTATTCTTCAATTAATGGTTATTTAAGGGGATAAAACAAGGAAAAATAGAAATACCCACTGAAAAATATCTTTTATATTTTTCCCAGCCTAGTTATGTATAATAAGAGTTAAATAAAAAGTTTGGGTAATTTTGGAAACTGTTTTCTATTTATTTCAATTTTTATTGGAATAAATGCTCAAAAATCGTAAAATATAATTAAACAGCTTGGAAATCCATTTTTATATTTTTCCCAGCTTAGTAATGTGTAATAACAGTAAAATAAAAAGTTTGAGAATTTTTATCCTTTGAATGCTATTTTTCGTGAATTTATGCTGTTATGAAGGCTTAAAATTTTGGAAAATAGATAACCATATCAAAAATTCAAGGAAAATTTTCTGGAAAACCTCTATTGTATTTAGAATGAAAAATACAAGGTTTGACAATTTTTGGAAACTATTTGATAATATCTTACATTTTTAGGAATTTAAAACACCTTTAAATGTGTTGAAACACCCTTAAATTTATATTACTAAATCTGGAAAATTAATATCCCAAAGTTGTATTTATCACATGACTTGTAGAATTTCATCATTTCAGAAAAAGTGTAACCAATTAATATAAAATCCAATATTAGAACATAAATTGGCATTTCACTATATGTAGAGTTTAGTATATTAGCATTAGATTTCGACATGGAAACTCACTAGTGTGTGTTTGATGTCGTAGGATCCCGGCATTCAGACGTTGGTGTATTCCAAGGCACCACTTGTATCTACTCGAAACATTGTGAGTATTCACGCACTCCCCTATTTTCAGTTTTTATGTTTTGGGGTGGAAAAGCATGTCCAGAAAAACTATTATTTGCATGTTGTATTTAAATTGAATTGTATCAAACACGATTGCTATTGTATTGCTATGTTTCTTTATGTATGTCTATGCAACACGGAACATGAGAACTTATCGTACTAAGGCCCTTCCCTTATCTCTAACCATTAACTCTTTGAGCCAATGGTCATTATGGATAGCGCTATTAGGAATTGACAACTCCTCACTCGCCCTATTGCTGGAGTGCATGATACCATATTCATCTATGGAACGATAAGCATAGATCTCGATAGGGCTTCAGTCATAGGTTTGGTTGAGACTCATTGTTTGCTCATACACATACAAACTCGTTTCTCGTTATAGCAATAAACTTGTATTCATTAATAGCAATCAACTTGGTTTATCATTAAAGCAATGTACTTGTAATTACGAAAAGCCTTATTTCAAGCACGATTTTATATACTTGTGAACTCACCAACTATTTTCATAGTTGACGCTCGTTTTACATGCTTTTTCAGGAAACAATTAGTAAGTGTATATAGAGATTCATCATCATAGAGCATGCTGCATCGTGTGGAAGTTATTTTATGAAGTTATATATTTTGAACAATGTCATTTTGGAAAACTTGTACTTTGTTTTGTTTAAGCTATGGGTTGTAAACTTTTTAATATTGCTATGGTGATGTATCTTTATCTTTTGCAATGAAACCTTTGTCGCTGTCATACCTTGCGTTTCCGCTTTAGCGGGGTGTGACAGTATCTTCTTCGAGATCATCAATCAAAAGACGTCGATTTCGAAAGCTAGGTTTTGTTTGCTGCTACGCCTTGCTGTCGCCGATTCCTTGATCAACCCAGACTCCATTACCACAACTCAACTGTTCTCGATGTTCTATGATATGGGGTACACAAAGCTTCTCACCACTGTCACCAAATTCAAGAAATTTTGCCTTCCTCCTCAGTGGAATGGCCTCTTTACTCTCCTCTCCAAGGGCTTATCGGAGAGGGTTGCAGGTTCCGATGGAACGAGCAGGGCATTCATGACCCTTTTATATGGTCTGTATCACGGGGTGAATATGGATTATGGCTCAATCATATGGTCTCAACTAGTTCAGAGTATCAGCTCTTCTTCAAGGTACTCTGAAATTTTGTGTGCTCGATTTTGGACTATCATCACTCATTGCGCGATGGAAAAGTTCAATGTTCCAACAATGGCGGATTCCCTCAAGTCATCGATTGCTACCTTCCACACGACGAGGATCCTTGTCTCAGATCCCTCCAAATTTATCTTCATTGGTTCAATTCCGGAGTCAATGTACAGCTGCGTTTCCCCTGAAAGCAAGGTGATCAATGAGTACAAGAGGCTAACCCCTTCAGGGCCACGACAGCTCACTCCAGAGATGCAAAGCTCGCTAGACGCTGCAGACAAACCAGGAAAATGAAGAAAGAGGCCTGATAAAAAAGGGGGAAAGGACGGTCAATCATCCAAAGTTTCTACTCCCAAGAAACGCAAGTCTGAGCAAGCAGCGCCTACTGCTCCAAAGAAACGCAAGCTCAAGAAGAAAGCTCACAGACCGAAGTCTCCTTCCCCATCTTCTAGTGACTCTGAGTATGTTCCTTCTGACAAACAGCATGAAGCCGAATCAGCTGACGACGAAGTAACTCGAACCAAAAGTCCACCTAGAGGTAATTCGCCTCCACCCTCACCAACTAATGACAGTAACCGAAACTCACCTCCTCATTCTCCTTACCATTTGGTTCCTATTACTATCGTTCCCTGTCCTCCACCTATCTCATCTACCACTGCTACCTCAATCCCAATTCCAACCCCATTGTTCACTACAGTTACTACCATTACTACTCATCCAACCGAACCTAATGTTCGTGTCAACGTATCTGATACGGGGACATTTACTTTCGGTTCTGATCCTCCTGTTACCTCAGCACCTTTATCCCCACCTCCATCACATGAATCTGACCCTATTCTTGGCGGGGAAGACATGGAATATGACTCTGTTTACTTCAGTCCTTATCGAGTACAGAGTGATGAAGATGATGATGCTCCTGTGACCAAAAAGCATCTCAAGGCCATGAATGACAAACTTGACCAACTGCTCTCTTCCTCTTCTCCCGGTGCTTATTCAGAAGCAGCACTCAAGGCTCTGTTCGCGTCCATTGTCAAAGAGCATGACACCTTAATCTCCAGTGCTGTTAAAGCCATTGAAGCCTCAACCTCCACCTGTCAGAACGCTTCACTTGCAGTTGAAGCCTCCACCAAGGATTGCAAGCAGGCGACCGCAAATGTCGAAAAACTAGTTTCGGATGCACAGCTATTTCTTGATTCTCTTCAAGCTGTCGCCCAGAAGAATGCTCAAACAGTGAACGCTTCGGTTGATAATCTTACGGGTTCACTGGAGGCCGAAAATAATAATTTTGAGGAAGCTCGACACGCAATTCAGGCTGCTAACAAAGAGCTTCACACTTCAGTTGATGCTCGTCTCACTCAACTTGAAGTTGAGCTTGTTGTGGAAAACAAGATTATGGATGAGCTGGATAAGCGCACTTCTCAGCTTAAAATTCAGAATCTCAAGCTCAAGATTGCCAACAAGGAGATTGAAGACTTAAAAACTGAGCGTGAAATAATTAAAAGTTTGGTTGGTGATGTCCACTCCATTCTCCTACATCTTCTGGAAGCCCATGACTCCATTCTTACCATCTCCATTCGACGCCACTTGGCTGAGAAGTTGAGACCTTCTCTGGACGTTTTGAGCAGAATTGAGGGTGTTCCAGAGTCAGTAGTCCCTCCGAAACAAGGGGGAGATAATGTTACTAAAGGCAAGGGCCAATCTCATCCACCTCCAAAACCGAAAGTCACTACTAAGCCGAAGGGTAATGAAGCTTCGGGCAGTACGAAGGACAAGAGAAAGAAGAAAATTGGTGATGATGATGTGGATGAAAACGACGATGACGCTGATACAGAAGGAAATACTTCTAAAACTGAAATTCTGAAAGTCAAGCCTACTGAGCAAGAGATTCGGGCGAAGATTGATAAGGAGATGAAAGCGAACAAAATGCTAGAGCAAAGAAAGTCTATGTTTCTTGAATGGACTATGGATTCACTTCAGAGAGAGGTAATCGATGCACCGAGCACTCATTCGCTCGACCCAGTTCTTTCTTTCGGGATTGAGAACTCCAAGGACTCACAGCTTGACATGCCAATCACCCGAAAGGCATTCATTTTTCACTGTTTTGAGTCAACGGCTGGCATTCCTTCCCCAGAACCGAAGGTTGATCGGGATCTGCTTGAGTATTATCTTGAGTTTACACAGCCGCAATACCTGACCTGGAGTAATCAGAAAATCACAACGGTCAAGGTGCTGAAACCCACTTCAGCAGGGAAATTTATCAACATCAAATTCAAAGTGACCCGAGGCTCTGATGGCTCGGTTCATATGATTTCCCTGGCTGATCTACCAAACCTGAATCCTCATGATTGGATACTCCTGAACAACATTTTTCTGACCAATCAAAAGGAGTATCATCCCATTATTGATCACATCAAGCGAATGCTTGTGTGCTATATTCATGAAGTTGCAAAGATGGATCAGGAAATCGCTTCTGCCATACATAAGAAACCCACAATGAAGCCGATAGGGAGGGCAAGCAATGTCAACGTGATGATTAAGGGAAAAATTGACCCCAAGTTTCATACTGTTATGTTCATTAGGGGCGAAGGTCAAAAATGTCTGTTCGCTCTTATTGACAAACACTTGTTCTCCACCGTCTGCTTGGAGCATATTTTAGAGATTATACATGTGTGTCATCAGAACAGCGAAGCCGATAAAAAGATGTTTACTGATATGCTTCGGTGGTATATTTTGTTTCGTAAAACTCTTTTTGCCATCATCCCCAGGCTGTTCAAGATTGTAAGGAAGACTAAAGTTACTCAACCGAAGTAGTCTCTCGCCTCTATTGACGCAAAGGGGGAGATTGTTGGGTTTAAGTGTTGCGTCTTTGGGCTCGGTTAATAGTCCATTGTGTTTACCCGGTTTGGGCCTGTCCAACCGTGGATTATCATTAGGGTTAGTTTATATATAATGCGTGTATGTATAGCTTTAAGGGAATCGTTCTCATAAATAGCTTTTGCATTGTAACCCTAGCACACCTCTACAGTCGAAGTTCTTCATCGAGCTCTTCTGAGGTGTGAGTTATTAATCATTTGACACCATTTGATCCATTCTTGTGTTCTTTATTCGTTTAATATTGTTTTTCTGTTTAGAATCTATCGATCTATATCACAATATTCTCATCAGTAGGCTTAAAGATTTGGAAACAATATTGCACGTATAATTAGAGAAAACATAGATCCAAAGCTTTTAGGGTTGTATGTGCACCATAGGATGTTGTAGTATACCAAAAACCCAACATCGGTATCAGAGACATGGGTTGTTTTTTGTTATATTTGATGCTCACTTATTTTCAAAGCTGGAAAATAGAGTTTTCTTCATTCTGACAGATGAACTCGCCGAGTCCATGAACAGACTCGACGAGTCCACTCATTAAACCATCAACTCGGCGAGTTCATATCATGCACTCGATGAGTTGGTACCTCTGTGTGCAGAAATTCAAGTTTTTGGCCAGAAATGGATAGAGTCATTACCACAAACTGTTTTGTAGTCATAAAAATTGTATTTTCTGAATTGGTAATGATAGTCTTCATCCATTTAAAAGGCAATTGTCAAATGTTTAGATAATAAAGTAATTATTTGTAGTATTTGATATGAATTGTCTTGATATGAGTTAGTTTAGATCAATAGGAAATTGTATGATAATTGTTATTAATCATAATTGATCTAAGAGTGTTCTTGATATGAGTTTTGTAACTTGTCCTCAAGTTACATGAAAGGTCTCATTCATGAACTTTAAAACTCATAAATATTCGTAAGTTATGGAAAATGAAAGGTCTCATTTTTAAGAGTCATTTTAATGGTTTTAACAGTCTTCCATAACTTGTCCTCAAGTTATGGAACATGAAATTTTTTTCATAAAACCACATTAAACTCATAAGTTATGGAACTCCAAAAGTTTTGACAAGTTTCAAAACTTGCCCTCAAGTTTTGGAATTTGTAAAATTTCACTTTTTGAATACTTTAGTTCCAAACCCTAGAGTTTTAAACGTTAAAATTTTACCCTTATACTATTATAATATTATAGGTTTATAATTATATATATATATATGTATCAGAACAAAGTCAGTCTTACAGTTAGTAGGCCTCATTCACGAAGCAAGTCTATAAGGGGGTATAAGGTTACTGCCTATAAAATGGCAGTTTAATGGGTGTCCACTCTCACCCACCGCTTCCTTGACTGGTGGAGGGTTGTTAGCCGAACGAGTAGGATAGGACATTAATTCTCCCTCATTAAAAGTAAAATGAAAAATATAAAGTAACTAAACTTTTATTAAATTCCCAATATTAGTTACTTTAAGAAAAATGTGGAATTGGTGCTAATCCATGAAATTGCACTTTGCACCTTGTTAAGTCGTTAGTGGAGCGTATGTGGTTAACCGGCACACTAATTTGGGACTAACAATGTGTGGCAAAGGGTAACTCGATGTTAATCATAGATCAATGTAGCGTGTGTGGTTAACTGGCACATTGATTAGGTGATTTGTAACATTAGGTGTACCAAGCTAATTTGCATGGTTATACACACCTTGTTTGTGATCCTCGGCATCCTAGTCACAAACTTGAAGGGCACAATCGAGATTTAAACATGCCATTGAAAAGTTCAATGAATCTCAAAGGATCTAGCAATTTCAAATCCAGTTAAAACTTAATTATCTATTTCATTTTTCATGGTGGAAATTGGTAAATCATCATTTACCTACCTTCAAATATTCTACAATTGGATTACGACATCCCTTTTTGCTAATTGTAGAATATTGTGTTGGGTCCTAGCCTTAATATTTCGTTTTGGGTGTTATATTAAGGACTTAAATCAACTAACTTGAATTTATCCCTCATAGATGTCTAGTTCTGACAACTATGGTCTTCCATATCCTTTTAGAAAAAGCTTTCTAATGAAGATGATATCCCACATGGCGATCAAGGTGAAAGATTAATCCCTTTGTCGTGCATTAATGGAACTGGAAATCATACTTCACTTCCTCCATCTCCTTCAATTATTCTCCCTAACCCACAAGTTCATAGACTTGAAAAGTTTAAGGTCACTCAAGCCCTATTGGCAAGCAAACACAAAGATAGAAGTCTGTATGTGCCAACTTCTTGGAGATGAACTTACATATAGACAGGCTGGGAGAGTTGGGTGTCGAAGTCTCAAGGAAATTGGATGGGTTCTTCAATCACTTCTGGAGTCATATAGCGGGTTCATTAAGGACTACTATATGACAGACCACGACATGACCCTTATCGATCTTACCTATTTGCTTGTTGCTGCTGAATCAGCAATGATTTGGTGCACTGGTAAAGCAAATTTGATTGGAAGGTCTACTTCCCAAACTTCCATGGACATTGACAATGGTAACATTGAAAGTCCAGAAAAGCTTTTTCTTCCCAATGGAAAGGGATCGGCCATGGTAAAGTCAATTGACCAAATGGTAAAGAGAAAGGCTAAGTCTGAGATAGTCCAGTATACTATTCCCAAAAGGTCCATATGTTCCTATTGCCAAGAGAAGGGGCATTGGTTGCGAAGCTGCTCTATTTACCTAAAAGATTATAAGGATGGTAAAGTCATAAGTTTGACTCTACTTCAGGTAACTCCAATAACTAACTCTATTAAGTTCCTATTTGGAGATCCTTAATACATGATGTAATGTAATTACATTTTGATGTTTTGGACAATCGAAGGAAAGAAAGGGAACTTAAAGGAAGAATAAGTTGATTGTGATTGTGAAGAGATGGATTTCAATCGCATGGTTCGATGATCAGAATTTTGAGCTGTTGCTTAAGAGTTATGATAGATTTCTTAGGAATAGATAACAACATAGTTTTCATATGTATTTTCATTGTAAGGATAAGTTTTCTGCAATTTTATAAATAAAGAAAATTTTTTAAATTTGTTTTATTTTAAGTTTCCTTACAATGGCATTTGTGAAAACTGTTGCTTATATGTTTCCATTGATAGCAATATTGGAAAATGGATTTGATTCTTTCTTTTGTGGTAGTGTCAAAATTTACCAAATAAGGGAAGATTCCCATCACCCAAGTTTCAGTTGGATAGAAACTTGGAATCATGCAAGTTGTAGTGTGTGATGAATGAGAATTTTCATCTTTGGGAAATAAGACTAATTCCTTGTTCACATGTATATGTGAGTCAAGTGAAGGACTAGGGGATTGGGTACACTTGGTTGTGCGCTGGTCAGGTCCACCACAAAGAGCGATAAGACTATTCGTTATAATTTACTAAAGGATAGTAAATATGGTTATGCTTACAAGTTTAAGTTTAATTATGAAACATTGGAATAGTTTCAATGTTTGGCAGAACGAATGAGAAGAATCAAATTGGACAGAAAGATAAAAGTTTCTCCAAATCTGAAAAGATGGGAGAGTACTTTAGTATCGTGTTTTCTGATGATCTTAATGATTATGGTAAACCATATAACAATTTATCCTCTAAGGATATCTTAGTGCATTTGTATGGCTAAGAAGAGGAATTGTGAATTGTTGAAATGGTTAAGTCAAGAAGATGAGTCATACTTCGTTCCAAAATTAGGTCTTAGAGTCATACTCCAAGATTGTAACATGAGTGACATAATCTTAAGGAAGGTTTATAACACTCATCAAATGTAGATTCTAATGTTTCTTACTCTTGTACATTTGAAATTGGTAAGTTGTGATGTTTTGGATAAAACAAAGACCAACTAAGACCAATTGTGTGAAGTGTTTGTCTTGATAAGAGTCTGCACTAACTCTTGAATATTTGTTTGTCAAGGAATGGTTCTTGACAAGACAATCCTATATGTCAAGAGGATAGTGGGAGTCCTAAAGATCTTGAGAAGCTTCAAGAACTAATCAAGAATAAACATATTGTTAATCACTAGCACACGACTTGAGGTTTGTAACCTATCGTGTTGACATATTCTTGTTTTTGTTCCCATTCCAGATAAATTTGACTATGCATTTGAGCTCTATGAGTGCTCAATTGTTTGCATAACAACTTGGAAGCAATGGTAGGCCCTTGTGCTGCCAGGTGGCAAGAAATTAAGATTGAACAAGTTCAGTCCATATGAGTTTGGATTTGTCACTAACCTTGTCTTGTGATTATAGTCATGACAAATTCACATGGATAGGAACACATACACCATAAAATCTAAGTTTCATAAGGTTTCTCTCCAATTCATGAAAATGATTGTGAGGAAACGCTTTCACTAAGTAGATTTTAAGGAGATAGCAAATGTTTTATTTTCATTCTCAAATTCGATTATGATTACGGCATCCCTCTTCATAGTTCGAATTGTGAGAAATGGAAAAGGTCTAAACATTTGAGACTTATTGCTGTAAGTTCTAAAATTGTTTAGACACACATGTGAGAAATCTAAGGAAAGGTGTATGAGTTTGAGAAGCCAAGATAAAGTCTTACCGAAGCATCTAGTATCAGAAATCTGAACTTTGTTAAGAAAGTCAATAGGTATTGATTTTTTTTAGAAGTCCAACTGATTTCTGGGTACATGTCAAAGCTAGTGGGAGCATAAGTGTTATGCTAATAAGAATGTAATTGTTATGCTAGTGAGAGCACAATTACGCTAAGTGTTGCAAGTTAGCAATGTTAATTATAGAAAACAAAAGTTTCAATTTGCAAAGTTGCAGAGTTTGAAAAGTTGTTTTGCTATAATTAAGGGAGAAGAATTTATACTTCATTTCAATTCTAAAAGATTAGATTGAGATTTTAATCAAATTTAGTCAAAATGTTAATTGCGTTCTAAAAAAAATCGATTATGATTACGGCATCCCTCTTCATAGTTCGAATTGTGAGAACATGGCAAATAGAAATATTATACCAAAAAAGTGATCAAGTATCGTGTCTTTATGTAAGACATTATGAATCGTGTCCCATATGCTTCGGGTATAGGATCGCTTGCATATGCTATAATATTCTCGTGTTCTAATTTTTCCAAATGCCTAGGGCATTAAGAGGGAAAAAGGGACTAGAACAAGATATAACTAAAGTGGTTAAGCAATTGTCGAGGACAATCTAAGGTTTACCAAAGATTGGTTGCTCATAGACAGTTGGAAGTATTTTAAAATTTTTGTTTGGAAGGACCATATTGACATATTCTGAAAAGAGGTGACTCTTGTTCAGAAGTGATAGTCAAAATGGGAATATGGAAATGTTTCCATAAGTGGAAGTTATTATTTAAATCTGTGTAAGATTAGAAAACTTAATGCAAGAA
The DNA here is from genome assembly GCF_052849685.1 of Lactuca virosa. Lineage (NCBI taxonomy): Eukaryota > Viridiplantae > Streptophyta > Magnoliopsida > Asterales > Asteraceae > Lactuca > Lactuca virosa. The sequence goes on from NC_136432.1 coordinate 207,301,324, forward strand.
GGATGTTCAAAGGAATGTACTTTGAATGTGAGACTTCGTTTTCGTGGAATTACTCTCCATTGGAATACTTTGTAATGTCTGTTGCCAAGTCTCTGTGACTTTTATGCATAGTCATTACAAGAGGATCAATGCATATGAGTTTATAATTTAACAGATTTCAGTAAATGGCAAGAATTTGGTATTCTTACATTTATCATAAGGATTTGGAATTGTGAAATGAGCATCATTGAAATGCTTTCAATTGATCTATTTCAAAAAGAAAGGGCCATATGAAAACATAGTGTGCATGCTTGGAGCATGGGATAACTATTGTATTAATTCAATTAGTAAGTTGATTATTCGAAACATTATACAATGAATAATGAGTAATCAATATGGTGATTAGATAAAATGTGTTTTATTTAGACTCAAAAGTTTTGGGGCCATATATGATTAGTATTATTCTTGTGTTTCACTTTGCATGTTTTGACTTCCCGAATAACTAGGTTATTCAAACCATCCACAGTCGATAAATACTTTGGAAGTAGGCATTAAGGCAAGACTGTCATGAATGGGTCTATAGGATTGTCTAGGAGTTAGGCATAACACAAGTTTGCTGCAGTATTCATGAGTACTCTTGTAATAAGATTTTAGTATTGGATTCAACCCACGCTCATTTGTATCACTTCATGGATTTTATCACGAGTGATCATGAGACGATAATATCTTATATTCTTGAAACAGAGACATATGAGTTGCAGTTTACAAGTCGGTTGCACATTGATAATATGAAAATGCACCGGTAACTAAGTGTTATAAAACGTATTGTTGTGTGTGATTTGATGAGTAAATAGAGCAAGCATATGAGCCAAAGTTTATCCGTTCCTTTTACCCTAAGGGGATAAAAGCGATATTTGTGGGCCCCTCGCTGATTTAGTGATGACAACCCTAAGTGCTTGGCCAAGCCTGGACTGATTTGATTTGTTCAATTAGGCAGTCGTCATAAATCAGAAATCGGGAAACAACACATGAACAGAGAGAATGATTATAATCCATGTCTCAGTTCATACGATATCTAGAATGGAGGAATATATGATCCCTTATCTAATGGACGTGTCATTTGATTTGTTTAGAGTTCGACAGCGGCTTTTAAGAGCTACGATTGCTAGTCGGGTTTTGGAGTCGTACTTGCAATAATAGTTATTAGACTTATCCAAGTGGGAGACTGTTGGATTAGGTGTCTAAGACCATAACTATAATTGGTATGTACTTGACCCGAGAGTAGCATGGTCCATTTGGGTTGCCCTCACCAGGACAATTTGATAGGATGGATTTTTAAGAAAAAGGTTATTTATGATTTATTAATATATTATAAGTTATAATATATTAATATGAAATCATATTATTTAATTAGTATTGATAAAGAATTAGTTTGGAATTAATTTTGTGATCAAAAGAGACTAATTAAATATAAGGGGTTGATTTGGTAAAATCATTCATTCTTATGGTGTGGGCCAATATTCCACGATTCCTTAGGTTGGGCTAAACCCATGTGACAATCCATGGATGATCCATGGAGGTTTAAACCCATGGAGCCTAAGGAATATGGAAAGTCATGACCATTAGGGTTTACATGGTGTAACCCTAATCTTGCCACACTATATAAGAAGCCCCCTAGCATCCAAAATGGCACACTAGTGATCCTTGGAGTTCCATGAGCCGATTTATGGTGCATAACTTTTCTCTCATTTATCTTCCAATTGTTCATGGTGTTTATGAACCATTTGAGGTGCAACACTTGAGGCACTAAGCTCTTAAAAGGTCAATGTATACAAGCTACAACAAGAGGTAATCTTCTAACTCATTTCTATGATGTTTATATCATTTTGTATGCTAGTTGTAGGCTTAAAGCTTTGGAAACAATATTGCATGCATAATTAGAGAAAACATAGATCCAAAGCTTTTAGGGTTGTATGTGCACCATAGGATGTTGTAGTATACCAAAAAACCCAACATTAACCCAGTAGCTTGAGTCATAAGGTAGATTCTAACATTTGGTGGGTGTAATCAGTAAATGACATCTAACCTAGTTGTGGGAATCAAGGAGCCATAACTACAACCCCTTATGAACGAATCAAAGCCTCAAGTACTACCTTACATTTCTCTGAACCTTTATAGAGAATGTTATTCTTAGGCTAAGCAGGTAGCCTAGGTCGGAGTGTGGTACTCGACCTTTGTGAATGTAGTCAGCTGACCGAGCTACATTCTTTTTTAAAGAATAAAGGTATTCTTAGGCTAACCATGTAACATAGGTCGGAGTGTGATACATAGCCATTATGAATGTAGTCGGGTGACCGAGCTACATTGTTTTTAAAGAATAAAGGTATTCTTAGACTAAGCAGGTAGCCTAGGTCGGAGTGTGATACTCGACCTTTGTGAATGTAGGCAACTGACCGAGCTACATTGTTTTTAAAGTATAAATGTATTCTTAGGCTAAGCAGGTAGCCTAGGTCGGAGTGTGATAGTCAACCTTTGTGAATGTAGGCGGTTGACCGAGCTACATTTCTTTTAAAGAATATAGGTGTTCTTAGGCTAAGCACGTAGCTTACGTCGAATTGTGGTATTCTACCTTTGTGAATGTAGTCGATTGACCAAGCTACATTGTTTTAAAGAATAAAGGTATTCTTAGGCTAAGAAGGTAGCCTAGGAAGGAGTGTGATACTCGACCTTTGTGACCGAGCTACATTATTTTGAAAGAATAAAGGTATTCTCAGGCTAAGCGGGTAGCCTAGGTCGGAGTGTGATACTCGACCATTGTGAATGTAGGCGGCTGACCGAGCTACATTGTTTTTAAAGAATAAAGGTGTTCTTACGCTAAGTAGGTAGCCTAAGTCGGAGTGTGGTACTCGAACTTTATGAATGTAGTCGGCTGACCAAGCTACATTTTTTTTAAAGAATAAAGGTATTCTTAGGCAAAGCAGGTAGCCTCGGTCAGAGCGTGGTACTCGACATTTGTGAATGTAGTCAGCTAACCGGGCTACATTTTTTTTAAAGAATAAAGGTATTCTCATGCTAAGAAGGTAGCCTAGGTTGGAGTGTGGTACTCAACCTTTGTGAATGTAGTCAGCTTACCGCGCTACATTGTTTTTAAAGAAAAAAGTATTCTTAGGCTAAGCATGTAACCTAGGTCGGAGTATGGTAATCGACCTTGGTGAATGTAGTCGGTTGATCGAGCTACATTATTTTTAAGTAATAAAGGTATTTTTAGGCTAAGCAGGTGTCCTAGGTCGGAGTGTGATACACGACCTTTGTGAATATAGTTGGGTGACCGAGCTACATTGTTTTTAAAGAATAAAGGTATTCTTAGGCTAAGCAGGTAACCTAGGTTGGAATGTGATATGCGACCTTTGTGAATTTAGTCGGTTGACCGAGCTACATTGTTTTTAAAGAATAAAGATATTCTTAGATTTTGTTAATTGCCTCCATTTTTATTTAGGCATAAAATAAAGATGGTGGTTGCTACCATTCTTCCTACAACATGTTACTTGTAGGTTGATTCCTTCGTTTATACTTAGTTGTGTCGGATAAGACCTTCCCTTCCACTTTCTGTGCATGTCATCACATGTTGGTCTTGGGTCGTGTTGCTTCCAACCTTTCCGATCGAGCCTTCTTAATTCACCATTGCGGTAACTTGGTTGCTGGCCACTTCTTTATTCTAGTTCCTTCGGAAGCTTTGGGTTCTTTTGCCTTGCTTGCCTCGTATATCTCATTTAAATTTTTCGTCATCCTACAAAATCTTCATGACCCTCTCTTCCATGTTGCCTTGCCTTTCGTAAGCGGACTTCTCTTACTTCTTCCTGTTCATATCCTTCTGTTCTTTGCCATTATTGGATTGGTTGTATTAAATAGTGCTTCGGCTCTTATTCCCGCTCTTTCACTTTGCTCTCCTTCTTCTCCTTGCTTTAATTCTTGTGTAGTGACTGGTGTGATGCTTATTGTCCATTTATTCTTTTTGAAAACCATAGACGTACTTCTTTTGGTGATATGTCATGATGCTCTATCCGCTAATAGTTGTAGTGGCTGCTTTTAAACACTTGTTTCTTCAAATCCATCATCGTCTGGCGTTTGGTCGTTGGTCAATGTGTATCGATTGGTTTTCTTGTTATCTTTCTTGGTTACTACTATGTTTTCTTCGAGGGCCTCGAGGTGGTTAAGGTTATTGTTGATGTTGTGTGCATCCTTAATTTTTTCTCTTTGTCCCAGTGTCCTCTAGGTTTGTATTGTTCCTACTCCTGACATTGTATGGAACTTGACTATCCTGTGGATCGTTGATGCTATGGCTTTGAATTTGTGAATTTCCGTCCATCCGAAAATGATGTCGTATGGAGAGGATGAATTTATGACGACAAAACGCACGAGCCTGGTATTGTTCCTCCTGTTGTTTTAATCAAGAAGGGTGAGGTGTAGTGTGAGTGCCCCTTCTAGCCACACGTTATGGCCTGCAAAACTTATCAAGTGATTCTCGGGCGGTTCCACTTTTTCCTGCACATATCGTGGTAATTGTTTGAAAAAAATGCTTGTACAGAACATCTGTGGAGCTTCCACTATTGTCATAGATTTCGTTGACATAGTTTTTTTCCCATCAGACCTCCAAGTATGATTGGTTTGTCCCCTCTGTGGTGATCATGTCTGTAATCCATTCGTCAAATGTAAATGTGTTGTTTTCCCATTCACCAAGTGCCTCATACCGTCAGCGCATTGCAGCATGAATATTTTGTTCTTCCTTATATTTGTTATCTTTGGTTCTGTGGACGCTATGCTTTCCAAGTGTTTCGATCGAAGGCTCTTAATTAGATCGGTCAGCTGTCCTGATTTCATTTTATTTTCTATTTCACATCATAACATGGTACATTCAACGGTATCATGCCATGTAGACTCATAGAACTCACAGTACCTTCCTTGGTCTTTACTTCCATCTTCTCTCCACTTTTACTTTCGATGTTCTTCTTGTTTTCTCTTATCGTGGTCACCTCTTCTGAGAACCATGTCTAGTTGCTGACGTTATGCGGTTCGAATACGAAAAGCGATTCGAGCGGTCCTATCTCATACCTTGGTATCTTGTACCTACTAATACGTGGCCTCTGGCATAAATTGCCCGACTCACCTTTTCCCCTGGTCAGTTTTTAACTTCTCATATGTTGCATCTTCCTGCTTCATATACCGATGGACTCTTTCCATCATCACTTTTCTCGAGGATGTTTGTTTACCCACTAATTTTTTAAACAAAATCCTTGGATGCAATCTATATGTGAAAACAGCGATCACCATGTTATCTACCTTTTCTGAGGTATTAAGTGTAGCTTTGTTGAATCTTTAAACGAAGGCACTTGGAGGTTCGCCTTCTCGTTGCCTATATCCCATAATAGCTTGTACGTCTGCCGTGTATCTCCTTTGCTGGATGATATATCACACGAATTCTTCCCTCAGCTGATTGAAATTGTGTATGCTTTCTGCTGGTAAACTTTTGTTCCATAGTCGTGCTGCGCCAGATAAGGTAGTTAGGAAGAATATGCACCAGTATTATTTGTCCAGATAGTAAGCATCCATTGTCCATCTATAACTTTTGATATGGTCATATGGGTCTCCCGTCCCATCATATTTTATGATTTATGATATATTTTCTATGACAGGTAGTTGGTACTCACATATACTCCTGACTAAAGGTGAGTTGTCTGACCTTAAGACTCGTCTACTACTTCCATCTCCATTTGTATTATTTTGATTGTTGTTTGCTAACTATGTGGTTTGTTTTTGGTGTGGCGTTAATTCTCCTCCTGGTGGGGGTTGCAAAGCATATGTTGGATGATGTTGAGGTGGACAGTATGCGTGATATTGTGCGTACGGGAATGGCGACGGCAACGAACTTTATGGTTGTGTGTTCTGTCGGGCGGTTATGGTATTTGTAAGATGTTGTTGAGGTGGCCAGACGATGTTGTTTCTAGGGTTTTGTTTTGTAGGTCTCCCGAACATATTTCTCCTAGTCGTGCTTGAACGACTAGTTGTTTCCATTGTAACTGAAATTGCTTGTGTGGCTTTCTTGGTTTTTCCTGCTGTTTGGTCGTTGACTTCTGCATCAGGCTGCTCATCTGGTCGAGTAGTATGTGGTGTATGCTGTTGGGATGAGGATGCTATGAGAGGTCCGGTATTTGGAGTTCTTGTGGTGGATATTATGAAAGTAGGGTTTAAGTTGATCGGGATTAAAGGTGTACCAGTAAGAGCGCGCGAGGTTTGTTGCTTGTCTTGCATGGTTATGCACGGATGGTACCAATGTTGCTATGTGAAATCTCGGATGTGTTGATGGCTATCCCAATGTAAGCTTCCTCCAACGAGCATTCCGATAACACACTGCATAAGTCTGACAAGGCTAGGTTAGAAAGCCATACCAAGGGAAGGACCTCGATGTTGCTCTCTGATGCCTAAGTTAGTTGTCATATTTGGGGCTCAATTCCAAGTGAAACAGAATTGCTGGAGATTACTTACCTTTTCCGGATAGATGAAGCCTTGTTTTATAGTTGAGGTTCTAACCAGTCCATGATCATTTCTTTCGTGCCTTGCTTTGGTCCTTAGGTTGTAAGGGTAAGCCCTTTTTTAAATTAGAATAAAATTTCCTTTTCCATGTTTCCAGGGATATTTCTTTATAGGTCACGTATAGAAGGTAGGGCGATTCTTGGTGTACGTGGTCAGGATTCCTTGATAGGTTGAATACCATCTTGCATTTATTTGTTGTTTGTGGCTTTTCACCAGATCGGGTTTGTTGATCGACCTGGTTTTTGTGTGGGCTGGTGTCCATACCCCATTACATATTTTGTGTTTTTGTGTTTTTTCAACGTTTTTGACATGCAATACTACTAGACGGTGGCCTTAGGGTCTCGTGGTGGTGTTGGTTTAAAAATAATTTTGTTAGATTTTTGGTTCTCAAGTTCTTATATATATTTTGGTTTTTAAATTAACTCTCTCTCTCTCTCTCTCTATATATATATATATATATATATATATATATATATATATATATATATATATATATATATATATATATATGTGTGTGTGTGTGTGTGTGTGTGTATATATATATATATATATATATATATATAGAGAGAGAGAGAGAGAGAGAGAGAGATTTAAATAAGACACACTAATTTTGTGAGACATGAAGGAACATTCTCATTTATTCATTTCGGATATAAAAAAAATTTTAAATACAAAATACATGTAAATTTTCAAAATTTTTAAATAAATGTAACATTAAGTGTAGTATTTTAACAGAATGTTACTTGTATGTTTATGTAAGTGTATGATATGTATAATTTACGAGAGTTTATTAAATTATAAATTTTCTTAGAATCCTTAAGAATATTAATAGAATGTTACACGTACAATTAAGTTTGTTGATCCGGTAAATTTTTTGGGTTTCGGGTAGTTCTGGTGTTTTCATAAAATAATATTGACCGAAACCCAACCTATATTACAATTCGGGTCTTATAGTTCAGATATTCGGATTGATGATTCGGGTCGGGTATTGTCGGGTATACACGAAATGTAGTATAATGAAATTTATTTATGAATAGTTTAGGCATTGTGTGTCCTTGTTATATGACTAAGATTGAAAAAACCTTGAGACAATGACAATTTTTTATCAGCTAGTAATATCATCACCAAAGGAATAAAAATCATGTAACAAATAATCATATTAGTTTTACCGTGTGAAAGTTATAATAGATTTCCTTTTAAGATATTATATGATATATTCACGAAATCTTATGTTTTAGAACCATATCAAACGAGGAATGTATATGGTAACTTTAATCATACTTTTATTGTTGTTAACTTATTTAAAATATTACATTAATAATTTGATGTTTATTTGATCATATTATGTGTCAAACTAAATATAATTTGCATTGGTATTAGGCAAATAATAGAAACTAAAAATATGTACTAAAACAAATAACTTCGGATTCTTAGAAACGGCCGAGTAAAATGAGAATAAACAAAGAATGTTATTGATCTTTGATAATAGGACATCGGTACAAATTTGGTTAAAAGTATAATGTGAGTGAGTCGAAATATGTCGAAATATAAGTTGGAGTTTTTTTTTAATCAGGTATTCGGATATAACCGAATGATTATAAACCTACCCAATATCCGACCTAAATATTATTTTAATTTCTTTTTTGTCAAAAGAAAAATGATGAAATTAATAATTTTTTTGGTTTTTGTCCTTTTTTCTGTATTTATTTGTTTCTTATTACTTGATATTCAAAATGAATAACTATAATTATGTTCTAATTTCTCACAAAAAAATCCATGATCTCAACGGAATTTAGGATCCCACATCTTAAATGTCATATATTCATATTCAATCTATCATATTTATATTAAAAAATGTTTAATATATAACTCATACAATAAAAGACTTCAAATATTCTAATATAAAAACACCAATGACGTTTTAGACAAGTTTAAAACACCAGTCCTCATCCCCAGGAGCGGAGCCAGGAAATTTTTTTAGGGTGGTCCTCTTAAATTAATTAGAAACATAAATAAAAGCAACATCCGAAAACATATATAAATTCACATCCTTTCCAAAAAAACTACAAAATCACTAAGGTCATGGACGACTTTTCATTATATCAAACATAACACTTATATATTGATTAGCATCATTCGCAAAAACTTTTTTTTCGATATAAGTAACCAAGTTATCATTCAACATTGATATCTTGATTAGCAACAATGGATAAATTACTAAGGTTGTGTAGAAGTTGTGCTTAAACATAACAAATATATGTGGAATTATTTAGCTTTCAAAAGATAACAATATTTCTGTTTGTTGTGACATTTGTATTTAGTATTTATTAACATAACATGATCTAATTATATAAATATTAGTCATGTTTGACCTTTCAAACAAAATCCAAATACATAATCCTAGTTTTTTGAAAATCAATGCCTTTTGACTTTAATAATGCCCAAATTAAGGGCAGCTGAACACCAAAGCAAGATAAATACACTTCCTCTTAAATTAATTAGAAACATAAATAAAAGCAACATCCGAAAACATATATAAATTCACTTCCTTTCCAAAAAGACTACAAAATCACTAAGGTCATGGACGACTTTTCATTATATCAAACATAACACTTATATCTTGATTAGCATCATTCAAAAAAAAAAATTCGATATAAATAACCAAGTTATCATTCAACATTGATATCTTGATTAGCAACAATCGAGAAATTACTAAGGTTGTGTAGAAGTTGTGCTTAAACAGAACAAATATCATGTGGAATTATTTAGCTTTCAAAAGATAACAATATTTCTGTTTGTTGTGACATTTGTATTTAGTATTTATTAACATAACATGATCTAATTATATAAATATTAGTCATGTTTGACCTTTCAAACAAAATCCAAATACATAATCCTAGTTTTTTGAAAATCAATGCCTTTTGACTTTAATAATGCCCAAATTAAGGGCAGCTGAACACCAAAGCAAGATAAATACGATCTAAATAAACTCAGATTCACAGTGTGCATAATAGTAATTCAGATTCACAATGTGAAAATCTTTAACAAGAAAATCTTTAAAACTTATGACGCCGAAAGCAACCTTTTAAGCTTTGGGATTTTGCTTTCGCGGACATAACTTTTTGACGGCAGGTTTACTAGCACTATCGTTGGAAAAATGAAGTGTGGACTAAACTAAAGAAAATTCTGCTTTTTTTATTTATAGATAATGTGGAATTTTGCTTTCGTGTGCTTGTAATTCAAAGTTCAAAAGTTGAAAGTTCTCTTTCTAGGTGTTAATCACTATGATATTCGTGTAACTATTCCACATTCATAAGGAACATGTTCATCTGTCTGAATATATATATGATATATGTTGTAGAAAGTGTTGGAAAAAAAAAAGCAAAGTTGAATTAGTGATGAAAGACCAAATGGTGTTGTTTCTCATATATATATATATATATATATATATATATATATATATATATATATATATATATATATATATATATATATATATATATATATATATGGAAAAATTCAATAGAGAACCATTATTAATCAAAGAACCAAGAAACCAATCCAAAACATCGGAATTTAAAGCGATCAACGGCAAAAGGAAAGGTTGTAAATTTTATAATGGACGCACATATACCGGATTATAACGAAACCCACTTCCTTTTTTTCATTTAAAATTTTTTTTAGGCCAAGTTTTTTATCGAAAAAAATAACCGAATATACCGTTGTTCACGATTTTTCGTCCTCTTTCCATAGAGATCCATTATCATATATAAAAAACGAACTTTTTTTTCTCGAAAAAAACCCACTTAATTTTCTTAGTTTTTTCAATATAAAAATTTATAAAAAAAAACTAATTATACCAAAAATATTAATTTTTTATACTCTATTAATAAACATCAACACCGATTAAAAAAAAAAAAAAAAAAAAAAAATCTCGAACACTGTGAATCTAAACTGTAATAAACATCAACACTGTGAATCTAAACTGTAAATATTTTAATTTTTAACATTCACAATATGAAAAATCTCGAACAGTTCAGATTCACATTGTGAATCTTAATTACTATTATGCACATTGTGAATCTGAGAATGTTCACAAAAAAAAAAAAAAAAAAACTCGATCAGTGTAGATTCACACTGTGAATCTAAACTGTAAATATTTCAAATTTTAATATTCACAATGTGAAAAAGCTCCGATCAATTCAGATTCACACTGTGAATCTGAGTTATTATTATGCACACTGTGAATCTGAGGAGGTTCACAATGTGAATCTGAACTGAAATATCGTTTTTTTTAATATGAATATGAATCTATGTTTAAAAAATACAAAAAATATGAATTTTGATATATTTATTAATTTTTTTCTATAAAAAATATACCTTAACTTTTTTTAATCAAAGAAAATGAAGTGGTTTTTTTCGAAAAAAAAAAGTTCATTTTTTATATATTATCATGGATCTCTATGGAAAGAGGACGAAAAATCGTGAACAACGATATATTCGGTTTTTTTTTGATAAAAAACATGGCATAAAAAAAATTTTAAACGAAAAAAAATGGTGAGTTTTTTTGTAAATGGTGGATTTTTTGGTATAATCCGGTGTGTGTGCTAGAATGCACTAATAAGAAATGATATCCATAATTATGTGTATATTAAATAACATCCATAATTATAATTTTTTTATGGAAAATAATTACATTCGTCATTAATGTCAGTAATAATATTCTTTCAGAACTAGTTCGTACCTTGAAGATTGACATTGTATTCTAGCAGAATGAGAGTGTATTCTAGTAGAATACACAATCGTTCTTCATATTTTATGCAACTTTATTCTATTTTAAGTGAGTGTGTTCTGAAACAAAACACGAATCCATACATAAAAACTTATATGCGAATTCATTCTAAAAGAATGTTATTGATGACATTAATGACGAATTTAATTAGTTTTACATAAAAAGAGAATTATAATTATGGATATCATTTAATATACATACAATTATGGAAATATATATATATATATATATATATATATATATATATATATATATATATATATATATATATATATATATATATGTTAGAATCAATGAAAGCATTACAACAGATCATTTTAGAGTAACTACATAAATAATTTCTACAATACATTATTTATGAATAAAGAAATTGACACTTGTCACTTGATCATTGTTTCTAGCATATCTTGCTCTAGTTATACATTTTCTATTGAACCTACTTCTCTCTCTCACTATATATATATATATATATATATATATATATATATATATATATATATATATATATATACATACATATATATATATATATATATATATATATATATATATATATCGTTAGGGGTAGGATCTCATAATTATATTCAGGATCCTTAATATTCTTGAAGTCTCAGGATCCTAAAACATATTGCAGGATCCTGATTATTATCACTAACATTTTCTAACACCTATAATGGTTATATTATTCTTTATTTTTCTCGCAAGTGCAGAATTAGTCCACAAAATACTCATTCTAAAAAATATTACTTCAACCAAGCTTAAGACCCGGAATAGCAAATCAAAAAACGTACAAATACTTGTTCAAGGAGGATCCCGAAAATCTCGGATTTCTTGTTGATTAGCTTAGAATATAAATAACACTTGTAAATCGCATACAACACACACAATTATCTCTAGCATTACAATTGTACTCATTTTATCTTCAATGTCTTTGTAATCTCGAATTGAAATTAATAAAACACAACAAGGTAGGTGATGATTATCACCTCCCAAGGTTTTATGCCGGAGATCTTATAAAGGATCAAGGGCTTTCCTTGTAACTCTCTTTCCTCACCTTGATTATCATTCGATACTTGCATTGTCTTAAAGACCACAACCTCTCATACACCTTGGTTGATATCCACTTAGTCGATTTTTTGCCAAAACAATTTGGCGCCCACTGTGGGGCCATGGTGTTCATAATTGTTCGAGAATCGTGTCTGCCCAACCAACCTTTTCCTCTTCCTCAATTCCTCCCATTTCCTCTAAAAACCTTACTCCACCCTCAGGTGGAGCTCCCAAGAAAACTTCCGAGGCACCGAAGAAAACACCTCTCCTGTTGCTACCCAAGGATTGTAGGATCCTCCTGTAATGATTTCCAATAACGAGCTCTTTGCTATAATGAAGAGATTGGAACGACAAGTCACTCAACAACAAGAGGATAACAGGACGACACTTAAGGAAATAGAGAGAATGAGTGCGGAGATCCACAAGCCCCAAGAAGCAGCACCCTCAATTTTGCAACCCAAGATCCTGAACTTTGACAATACGGTATCCTCAACAAACCATCGTGAGATAGGATCCTCGACACCAGCCTCTACTCCCGCTTGGGGTCTAACTCCAAAAGAATAGGATCATACGACCCAGGTTCCCGGCGAAACCTTCGTTACTCCCACTAACAAGGATCCTGGAAACTTCACCAATACTAATATTTTTACTACTAATTCTATGGATGTTGATGCAGGAATGAGCCGGATCATGGCCAAAGAACTTCAACAGTTGCGACAAATGATCTTAATCGTACCCGGAGCAGTCCAGCCTATATCGGAAGTCTCCCCAATAAGCCACAGGATCTCAAGATTCGTCCTGCAATTGTTGGCACCGAGGTCCCAAAGTGCTTCCAAACTCCTAGCATGAAGCCTTATGACGAGACCACGGATCCTGAAGAACACGTGGCACAATACAGGGAAAGAATGGAGATCATCCCCATTCTCACACACTTGAAGGAAGCTTGCTTATGCAAGGGTTTTGGTTCAACTTTTAGAGGATCAGCCTTGAAATGGCTGCTAAATGTTCCTCCTTATTCTATTACTTTGTTTGCATAGTTAACTAAAATTTTTAACAACCAATTTTCTTGTAGCAGAAAATTTGAGAAGATCACTAGTGATCTCTATCGGGTGGTTCAGGATCCTAAGGAATCCCTCAGGGATTTTGATAACATGTTTGGCACGTAATCTCTAAGTATCCCCAACATCGACTTGGCAAATGTCGTAGAAGCCTTCAAAATGGGCTTGAAGAGAGACTCCCCTTTCTACGAAGACCATGTAATGAATCCATGTGAAAGAATGGACGAAGTAAGGAGCAAAGACCTAAGGTTCATAAGGCTCGAAGAAGACAAGGAAATCCAAAATATGAGCAACCCACGAATCTCATATCATAACCCTAACAGGAAGGCCGACTCCTCGGCCTAGAGATCCTATAAGTCTAAACCTGATTCCATACCCGATCATCATAGGGTTAATGCCCTTGAAGATGAAGGAGAAGAAGAAGAATTTCCTAAAATTACTGACTACTGTTTTTCTATGGATGTTTAAGGTTTGATATTTGTTATGCAGGATCTTCGCGACAAAGTGAGATGGCCAAGAAAGGGGAAATTCCACCACTTGGAAAGAAAAGTCAAAATTGTGTGCATACCATGAGGACTTTGGTCACATTACGGGGGATTGCATAGCCCTAAGAAATGAGAGTAGTCACCTACTCAACAAAGGATACCTCAAGGAGATCCTCAGAAGAAAAAAAGAAAGATCCAAAGAAAAGGATCAGGATCCTTATAAGATACTAGAAAAGTCGGGATCCCCTCCTGCGGATGCTAAAGTAATCAATGTGATCTCTGGAGGATCTGAAATTTGTGGCACCTATTATTCTGTAGCAAAGAGAAATGCTAAAGTTTCGAAGACGGAGAAAGAAGAAAGGCCATAGAAGAATACGTCGATCACAAACGAGAAGGAGGTTACCTTCGAAAAAATAGATAGAACGGTTTCCAGGATCCTCATCACGATAGACTAATGATCACTCTTTACATCGCCAACCATTTTGTTAGAAGGATCCTTGCCGATAGAGGATCCTCAGTCAACATCATACTTCTGGATGCTTTTAAAAAGTATAAACGTCCATTAAGCCGAAATAGTCAAAACATCATCGGTACTGATTGGATTCAGTGGCAAAACAAAACATACAGTCGGCGAGATAAAGTTGCCTTTCTACATAGAGGGGGTAAACTCTATGCAACGCTTTTGTGGAATTGATACATTATCCTCCTATAATGTTATACTAGATAGACCATGAATCCACGATATGAAGGCTGTCCCCTCGACATATCATCAGTGTGTTAAGATGCCTAATCCATGGGGCACAGTGAAAATCATAGGCGATCAACAAGAATCCAAGGAGTGATACAAGACCCCAATGAAACTCTCAACGGTACTACGCCAAGTATAGCAATTAAAGCAGGGGGCACAAAGCGTTCTAGAAACAAGAGGGCAGGATGTAAAGGAAGTTCTCTTGAAACTCGAGGATCCTAAAGCCAAATTTCTCATAGGATCCTCACTACCAGATTGGATCGAGCAAGAACTAATAATGTTCCTAAAAGATAGAAGCAAAATATTCGTCAGGAAGCACGAGGACATGACAGGTATAGACAAAAATATTATAACTCATAAACTTAACATTGATCCTTCTTTTAGACCAATACACCAAAAAAGAAGGAAGTTTGCACTAGAAAGAAATCATATCATCCAAGAAGAAATAGACAAACTTCTTAAAACAACGATGCTCAAGGAAGCGAAATTCCCTAGGTGGCTAGCCAACGTGGTGTTAGTGTAAAAGAATAACGGAAAATGAATAATATGTGTAGATTACACGAATCTTAACAAGGTTTTCCCTAAGGATCCTTTTCCCCTGCCACACATAGACTCCATGATAGACGTGTAACATTCAAGATGTTGTATGTTTCCCTATTAACCATTTAATGCAAAACTTATATCTATTTGGTCCCTAGCTAGTATGCGGGGCGTACTAGCTCATTTCAGGATTGCAGGCTCACCCACGTACGCAGGGCGTACGTGGGAATACGCATGGCATACGTAATGCAAGGGAAACCCCTAATTTTTTAGGGTTTGTGCCCTATTTAAACAACTTATAACACCTTTGGACCTCCTAATGATCAACCTCTGTCCCTATATACCCTAAAATCGAAACCCTAGTTGTCATTTGTGAGATTTGATCTTGAAAGTGAGTTTTGGTGAAGTAGAAGAAAAAGAACACTTGGAGGTTGCGTGGGAGTAGCTTGAGCTTGTAGATCTAGAGTCATCTTCATCTTAGTAAGCCATTTGAGATAAAAAGCTCTCATATCTACGATTCTATATGTTGGATCCAAATTAGGGTGTTATTTATGCATTTTTGGGTCTTTTGAGCTATATTTGAGTTTTTGTTCAACTCCAGAAGCCATAGAAGTTAGATCTTAACTCATTTGAGGTCCCTTGTCCATAAAAGTGCAACCTTTATGAGTTATTTTGGTCCATGCTTGAGTTAGCTTCCTTGTTAGGGTTCTTTTTGAGTTTTTGGTCTTATGAAGTCATGCATGGGAGTAAAGTTGCCAACTTTACGTGCTAAGTCACCTTCTAGAATCAGATTTGAGAGTTTTGGCATGTTATTTAACTGATTAAGTGCTTAATAAGTTGGTTTGATTGCCTGTGGAGTACGCAGGGCATACCCAGCTCGTACCTTGCGCGTACTGGACCCGGAAGGAGTACGCCAATCGTAAGTCTGAATACATCCAACGTACTCAGCAGTTTGACCACCGATTGACTTTGACGGGTTTGGGCCTCAATTAGGAAGTTGGGCCATAATGGGCCTTGGGATGCCATTTGGGAATTTGGGCCTTTTGAGCAAATGGGTTGGGCCTAGGTTTTGGGTTGAGTAAGGAAAAAGGGTAAAATGGTCTTTGAAGGGGTTTGAGCATTCTAACACGCCTAAGGTGTACATGCAACCCTAGAAACCTTGGATCTATGTTTTACTAAG
Source organism: Lactuca virosa (assembly GCF_052849685.1). Classification (NCBI taxonomy): domain Eukaryota; kingdom Viridiplantae; phylum Streptophyta; class Magnoliopsida; order Asterales; family Asteraceae; genus Lactuca; species Lactuca virosa. Next base: position 207,317,741 of record NC_136432.1, read on the forward strand.
ATACATGCAAATTTGATTTCCAAGGTTCATAACCTATCTAGCATAGCATGGGGAACTATTAAACATAAATGCTATAAGTAGAACATATCTTTTGTTGTTTGGATTTCTTGAGAACCTTGTGAGCTTAGCACCTCAAGTGTGATGCCTCAAATGTCTCACACAACACCACAACACTTGGAATAACCTTTGAGAGAAGTTCACTAACACCTCAAAATCGGCTAGCCCTCTATCTTGCTTGTACAAGTAGTGCCGATTTTGCTAGTCTAGGGGTCTTTATATAGTTGTGGCATAAGTAGGGTTACACCATGTAAACCTAATTGTCATGGATTTTCATATTCCATAATCCATGGGTTTGTAACCTCCATGGACTATCCATGGAGCACCTTATGGGTTTTAGCCCAATCCAACAAACCATGGATCATTAGCCCACTATACAAGAATGAATGATTTACACAATCAACCCCATATATTTAATTAGTCTCTTTTTGATCACTTAGTTAATTCCAAATTAATTCGTTGATCAATACTAATTAAATAATATTATTAATATATTAGAACTTATAATATATTAATAAACCTTAAGTGTCCTTTCTCTCATTTTGGTCTATCCAAGTATTGCAATGCCATGTAACCCAAATGGACCATGCCAACCGGGTCAAGTACATACCAGAAATAGTTATAGACTTAGACACCTTATCCAACAGTCTCCCACTTGGATAAGTCTAATAACTATAACTACATGTATGACTTTAGGAACCGATCAACAATCGTAGCTTTTTCAAGGTCTCACGGAACTGAGATGATGATGATACACCATTTAAGATAAGTGATCACATAATCCTCTGTTCTAGATATCAGCCAGACAAATACATGGAACAATGTCTTACTTATTGTCCAGTAGTTTGTTTCTCGATTTTCGATTTGTTTGACATAGAACTTAATCGAACACATCAATTTAGTTCTGACCGGGCCCGATACATAGGTCACAACAAAATCATCGAGGGGCCCATATATCGCTTCTAATCCAAGAAGGAACAGATAAACTTCGACTCATATGCTTGTTCTACTACTTGTTGGATTATACACAAAGGCACGTTTTATAACATCGAGTTACCAATGCGTTTTCGTACAATCAATGTAGAACCAACTCATAGGAAACAACTCATATCTCTAGGTTTGAAGACTTGTATGATATTATCGTCTCACGATCACTCGAGATAAATTCCATGAAGTGATACAAATGAGTGTGGGTTGAATCCAATACTCAGAACTTATGAGCACTCATGAGTGTTGTAGCAACACTTTGCTATGTCCAACATCTTAGACATCTACAACCAACTTCATGACAGTCTTGATTCATATCTACTTCCAACATATGACCGACTGTGGAGAATTTGAATAATATGATATACCATAACATAATTATTCTGGAAGTCAAAACATGCAAAATGAAATGATAGTAAACGATTTGACAAAAGATAGCAACACTTTACTCATAAATAAAGAACAACTTTTATTCGTCATCAAATATCAATAACACCTTACACATTTCAAAACTATCTAACTACTAAAACTAATATCATCCTTCAGCCCTATGCGCCTCGCATGCTGGGGATGTTTAACCCTACCCAGTCCCTTCGTGAGGGGATCTGTTGGGTTCTCATCCGATGATACCCTCTTTGCCACGAGGAGTCCTTCTTTTATTCGATGTCTAATGAAATGGTATTTTCAGTCGATGTGTCTGGATCTCCCATGATCCCTTGGTTCCTTGGCTAAGGCAACTGCACTTTCACTATCACAGAAAATGTCTATAGGCTCCTTTAAAGCTGGTACAACCCCAAGGTCTCCAATGAAGTTCTTTAGCCATATAGCCTCCTTTGCTACCTCGCTTGCCGCTATATACTCTGATTCGCAAGTTGAATCAGCCACTGTCTCCTGCTTGGAACTTTTCTAAGAAATTGCTCCTCCGTTTAAGGTAAAGACCCAGCCTGACTGAGAGCGGAAATTATCCCTATCAGTCTGAAAGCTAGCATCACTATACCCTACTACTCTCAAGTCATCACTCCCACCGAGGGTAAGGACCCAGTCATTAGTCCTCCGTAGGTACTTGAGAGTGTTCTTTACCACAGTCCAGTGTGCCTGGCCAGGGTTCCCCTGATATCTGCTGACCATGCTCAATGCAAAGGCCACATCAGGACGAGTACAAGTCATAGCATACATGATCGAGCCTACAACGGAAGCATACGATACTCGACTCATCTCAGCTATCTCAGCCTCTGTACTCGGGCTCTGAGTCTTACTCAATCTGGCATTACTCGAAATCGGTAACTCTCCTTTCTTGGAATTCTGCATGCTGAACCTATTCAGTACCTTATCCAAGTAGGTACTCTGACTAAGTCCAATTAGTCTTTTACTCCTGTCTCTCAAAATCCTTATCCCTAGGATATAGGCAGCTTCTCCAAGGTCCTTCATAGCGAAACACTTCCCAAGCCAGGACTTCACTTCCTGCAGAGTTGGGATGTCATTTCCTATGAGTAGTATGTCAACCACATACAATACCAAAAAGCTAACTATACTCCCACTAGCCTTGACATATACACATGACTCATCTTCACTCCTCGAAAATCCAAACTCTTTGACTTTCTCATCGAAACAAAGATTCCATCTGCGAGGTGCTTGTTTCAATCCATAGATGGATTTCTCAAGCTTACACACTCTATTAGGGTAATCTGCACTGACAAAACCCTCTGGCTGACTCATGTAAACATCCTCAGCCAACTTTCCATTAAGGAAAGCGGTTTTGACATCCATTTGCCATATTTCATAGTCATGAAATGCAGCAATGGCTAACATAACGTTAATAGACTTTATCTTTGCTACTGGTGAAAAGGTCTCATCATAATCAACTCCCGGAGTTTGAGAAAAGCTCTTTGCAACCAGTCGTGCCTTATAAGTGTGTACATTACCATCCATGTCGGTCTTCTTCTTGAAGATCCATTTGCACCCGACTGTCTTACGACCTGGTACATTGTCAACCAAGTTCCAAACTTGATTGTCATATATGGACTGTATCTCGCTGTCCATAGCCTCTTTCCATTTAGCAGCCTCAGGGCTTGCCATGGCTTCCGTGTAGCTGTTAGGTTCATCCAGACTTACCAGTGTGTTATCACTGATAAGTGTATCACCTTCCGTAGTAATATGGAAACCATAGTAATGCTTAGGTGCATTCCTAACTCTCGTGGAACGCCTCAAAGGTAGAACATACCTTTTGTTGTTTGGATTCCTTGACCACCTTGTGAGCCTAGCACCTCAAGTGTGATGCCTCAAATGTCTCACACAACACCACAACACTTGGAATAACCTTTGAGAAAATCATGAAATTCCCTTAGATGATGATTTTGCAGAAAATTTTCCTGAAGAAAATGATTCCGGATCAGAAGCCTATAATCCACCGCCAGTTGCCCAAAATCCTAACCCTTTTCCGACTTTTCAAGGCCCGACGCCTCTGTGGGTGGAAAGCTTGGAAACATGGAGTCAAGAGCAGGGTCAACCCATGCCATACAACGGAGACAGATGCTTCTACAATCTGAGTGAAGGAGGCTCAACAGACAGAGTCCTGCCAATTCGGTCCGCATGGTTTCTCGAAATGAAATACAGGGTAGGACAGCCATCAACAGAATCATGGAAGTTGATGCCAATGCGGGAGTTAATACAGTCCGCATTCGTCGTCTTGAAGATGCTCGCGAGAGAGCTACGACAGACAATGAGTCTCTGCTGCAAGAGTTAGCTGTAACTCGAGCTGAAGTCATAAAGCTTCGAGCACGCCTGACAGTGTATGAAAGACATTTACTTGTTTTGGAGTGTCAGCTGGCTGAGTTGAGGGTTCGTCTAGATGATAACCGTCGCCAGTAGGAGATGCTCTACTCGTTTCCTATTCACTCTTTTGGTTATAGTTAAAGTCTACGGATATGTTCTAGCCTTATTTTTCATGTATTTCAATACGACCGCGAAAATTTTATTTTCGGTAGGTCAATATGCTGTCGATGTTTTTCCCATAATTTGGTATATTGTAGACCTGTTTAGGGTCAAGTTTTCCATACTTTATGTATTCAATATTCCAATATTATCAACATGCATTTTCACACTCTTTGAAAAATAACCATTCAATTTCATATCATTCTGTTACAAGTTGTACTTGTCGTAGACTTCTATTTCCAATTCATTACAAGATTCATGTTGAACTAAATGTTTTAGTTCAGAGATATCAAAATTCATACTTGTTGGATTAGTGTCTAAGTCCATAACTATTTTGGTATGTACTTAACCCGATTATGAGCATGGTCCTTTTGGGTTGCCTTCACCATAGCAATATGTAGGATGAATTAAGGAGAGAAAGGTTTAATTATGATTTATTAATATATTATAAGAATAATATATTAAAGGAGAAATCATAATGTTTAATTGATATTAGTCAAGAATTAATTAGGAATTAATTTTGTGGCTAAAAGAGATTAATTAAACTTAAGGGACTTGTTGTGTAATTATAAGATAATTATATAATTGGGCTATGGATCACCTTGGAATAATAGGTTGGACGAATTCTAAGGGGAAGCCCATTAGAAATCGTCCAAGGCATGTTCCAGAAGGGGTCTATGGGCTGCTTAGGGCTTAAGCAGTCAAATTAGGGTTTCCTAGTTGTAAAACCTAATAGCCTACATGTATATAAAGGACCCTTAAGCCCCAAAAACGTGGTGAACACTTCCTTTAGGGTTTACAGCCGTTTTTGGTGGCTCCTCTCTCCTCCCTCTTCATCCAAGTTGCTTAGTGGTGTTTGTGACTCCATTAGAGGTGCAACACTTGAGGCACTAAGCTTTCTGAAGCCAATCAAAGCAAGGATTGATTGTTATTGCTATATAACGATCAAAGGTAATTACTAAACCCTTATTTCAGTTCTTATTTGATAGATCTAGGGTTTGTAAGTCTTGGATTCATTGCATGTACAATAGAGAAACCTAGATCCAAGCATTAGGGTTTGTATGAGCACATAGGATTGTTCTTATGCATAAAACCCATCAGTGGTATCAGGGCCTTGATTGGTTTCTGTTGTATGTGATGCTATAACTGTTTACATGCTGAAAATCGTTTTTTCTGTCTTCTGTTCGACTGGACTCGGCCAGTCCCTTCATGGACTCGGCGAGTCGTCCCTACTCGGCGAGTCCATGAGTGACTCGGCGAGTCGGATCGTCTGACAGAGGCAATATCGGGATTTCTTGCTTTTTTTGCTATGGAATAGTTGCCTAATCTGTGTTTACTGATAAAATTCGAATTTTAATGATTTTGTGAGACTATCCTTGCCAAAAACAAAAGATATTTACCAATTGATTAGATAATAAATTCCTTATATGATTAAAATTGATTATTAGAATTAGTTGGATAACTTATCTTGCAAGAAATTGGATTAGGTCAAATATAGATAATCACTAAATTAATTGTTTGATTTGTATTATTTATTATTTGATCCCTAGTAACTTGAATAGTTTCAAATTACTTCCTTTAGGTTTTATAGTTTAAATTTGAACTTAAAAGTTTTGTTTTTTGAAATTTAAATAGTTAAACCCTAATGTTTTGAAATGTTTCAAAACTTGCCCTCAAGTTTTGGAATTTAAAATTTTGATTAATAGTTTAATTATGTAATATTTAAATTCTAAAACTCTAGTATTTTGAAAAGTTCAATTTACACCCTCATGGTTTTGTTAAGTTAATTAAAAGTTTAATTAAAAGAGAAAGTTAATAAAACCACATAGTATTTTATAAGTGTAAAATACACCCTATACTATATATACGTAACATTAAAAGTCTAATATTATATATATATGAGTAAAGAGTCAGTCTTACCATTAGTAGGCCTCATTCACGAAGCTGGTCTATAAGGGGTGTTTAAGGAAATTGCCTATAAAATGGCGATTGAATGGGTATCCACTCTTACCCACTACACTCTTGACTAGTCGAGGGTCGTTAGCTGAACGGGTAGGATAGGACGAAACCTTCCATTATAAGTATAATGAAGTACAAAGTAACTAAATGCTTTTATAAATTCCCAAATCATAGTTACTTTAGGAAAAATGTGAAATTGTATGCTAATCCATGGAATTACACTTCACACCCTTTCCAAACGTTAGTGGAGCGTGTGTGGTTAACCGGCACACTAATTTGGGGTTGACATTGGTTGTGAAGGGTGGCTCGATGTTTATCATAGATCAATGGAGCGTGTGTGGCTAACCGGCACATTGATTAGGTGATAGTAGCAATTAGGTGCACCACGTGATTCGTATGGTTATTCACACCTTGTTTGTGATCCTCGGCATCCCAGTCGCAAACTTGAAGGGCATAATCGAGATTAAACATGCCATTGAAAAGTTCAATGAATCTCAAAAGATCTAGGAGTTTCAATTCATTTAAAACTTAAAAGTCTTTTTCGTTTTTCATGGTGGAAATTGGTAAATCGTCATTTACCTACCTTCAAATATTTTGCAACTAGATTACGGCATCCCTCTTCTAGGTTGTAGAGTATTGTGTTGGATCCTAGCCTTGATGTTTCATTTGGGTGTTACATCAAGGATTCTTATCAACTAACTTGAATTTTCTCCCGTTTTGTAGATGTGTAAATCTTACAATGGTCTTCCCAAGTACCTTGGAACAAGCTTTCCAAATGAAGATGACGTTCCACGATACGATCAAGGAAATGAGAGTCATGCTTCACTTCCTCCACCTCCTCCAATTATTCTCCCTAACCCACAAGTTCAAAGGCTTGAAAAGTTCAAGCTCACTCAAGCCCTTTTGGCAAGTAAACACGAAGATGGGAAACCTGTGTGTGCACACATCTTAGAGATGAAGTCACACATTGATAGGTTAAGGATGATGGGTATCGATATCTCAGAAATGTTGGCTGTTGACTGGGTTCTTCAGTCACTTCCTGAATCATATAGTGAGTTCGTTAGAGAGTACTATATGATGGACCATGACGTGACCCTCATTGATTTGACCTATTTCCTTATAGCTGCTGAATCAGAAATGATTTGGCGTGCTGATCAAGCAAATTTGTCTGGCAAATCAAACTCCCAAACTTCAATGGACATTGAAAATGGTGACATTGGAAATCCAGAAAAGGTAAATTCTGAGATAGTTCCTTGTGCCATTCCAAAAGAGTCCATCTGCTTCTACTTCCAAGAGAAGGGGCATTGGAGACGAAGCTGCCCTGTTTACCTGAGAGATCTAAGAGATGGGAGAGTCAGGACGTACGACTCTACTTCAGGTAAAATCTATTAACTAACTCTATAAGTTCCTATTCTTTGATTCTTAATACATGATGTGATAAGATTACATTTTGATGTTTTTGCAGGATCGAAGAAAAGAAAGGAAGCTTAAGGCAGAAGCGTGCTGAATCTGATCATGAAGAAATGGATTTCGATCGCATGGACTCGAGGATCAGATTTTTGAGCTGCTACTCTACAGTTAGGATAGATTTGATAAGAAATATGTAATAGCATAATTTTTCAGTTGAATTACATTGTAAGGACAAGTTTTTCCGCAATAAAATAAATTTTGATTTTGTCTTATTTATTTATCCTTGCAATGGTGTGTATGAAAAATTGATGTTTAATTGTTTCTATAATGGATTTGATTCTTAATTATGTTATTTGTGGAAATGTCGAGAATTTGCCAAATAAGGGAAGATTCTCATCGCCCAAGTTTCAGTTGGACAGAAACTTGGAGTCATGGAACTTGGTTGCGTGATGAATGAGAAACTTCATATTTGGAAATTAGACTAATTCTTTGACAAAGTGTCAAGAGAAGGACTAGGAGAGCGAGTACACTAGGTTGTGCGTTGATCAAATCCACCACAAGAGTGATAAAGATATTCGTCATGATTTACTAAAGTTTAGTAAATATGGTTATACTTATAAGATTAAGTATAATTCTGAGTTGAGCGAAAGAGTTTCAATCAATAGCAGAACGAATAAGAAGAATCAAGTAGGCAGAAAGATAAAAGTTTCTCCATTCCAAGAAGAAGGGAGAGTGACTTTTATTGTGTTTTATGATAAGTCTTAATGATTAAGAACGATATCTCAATTGATCCTCTAAGTGAGTCTTAGTGCATTTGTATGTCTAAGAAGAGGAATCGAGAATTGTGGAAATGGTTAAATCAAGAAGTCAATCATACTTCGTTCCAATATCAAGTCTTAGAGTCAAGATTGTGACTTGAGTGACAAGTCTTAAGTAGGTTTATAACACTCGTCAGATGTGGAATTTGGAAAAAGTTTTCTTATTCTTGCACATTTGAAATTGGTAAGTTGTGATGTCTTGGATAAGACAAAGACCAACTAGAACCAATTAAGTAAAGTGATAGTCTTGATAAAAACTACACTAACTCTTGAATATTTGTTTTGTCGAGGAATGTTTCTTGACAAGAGAATCTTATATGTCAAGGAGTAAGTGGGAGTATTAATGGTCTTGAAAAGTTTCAAGAACAAATCAAGATTTGAACCTAGTTGATCATCACTAGCACACGACTTGAGGTCTGAAGCCTATCGTGGATGACATACTCTTTTTCTGAGCCATTCCAATTGAATTAATTATGCATGTGAGTTCTATGAGTTCTCATTTGAATGCATAAAGACAAACCACCTTGATCAATGGAAAGTACATTGATACGAAAGGGTGAGTTGGTTGGAAGACATGGTGGGCATTCATGTTACCATGAGGCAGGAAATCGAGATTGAGCACGTTCGGTCCATATGAGTTTGGATTTGTCGCAAACTTCGGTTTTGACAAATTCACATGGATAGGAACACATACATCATGAAATCTAGGTGTCATAAGGTTTCCCTCCTTCATGAAAATGATTGTAAGGAAATGCTTTCACTAAAAGAGATTTTAAGAAGATAGCAATTGTGAAAATTGTATTCTCAAATTCGATTATGATTACGACATCCCTTTTCATAGTTCGAATTGTGAGATTTGGCAATTGATCTGAACATTTGGGACTTAGTAACATAAATTCTGAATTGTTTAGACACACATGTGAGCTATCTAAGGCAAAGGTGTATGAGCTTAAAAAGCTTAGATAAAGGCTTATCAAAGCATTAGGTATTAGAAATATGAACTTAAGGAATTCAATAAGCATTGTTTTCTAGAAGTTCAATTGTTTTCTGAATACATGCCAAAGCTAGTGGGAGCATAAGTGTTATGCTGGTAAGAAGATAATCATCATGTTAGTGGGAGCATGATTATTATGGTAAGTATTGCAAGTTAGCAATATTAATTATAGAAAACAAAGATTCACTTTGCAAAGTTGCAAGGGTTGAAAAGTTGTTTTGCTATAATTAAGGGAGAGAATATTATACTTCGTTTCAAAAATTCTAAAGCTTAGATCGAGAAACGTTAATAAATTTAGTCAAGGATACATAATGCATTCTCAAAATTCGATTATGATTACGACATCCCTCTTCATAGTTCGAATTGTGGGAACAGGGCACATAAAATATTATGGCAGAAGGCTGATAAAGTATCACGTCTTTATGTGAGACATTATGCATCATGTCCAATACGCTTCGGATATAGGATCGATTGCATATGCTATAATATTTGACCATTCTAATATTTTCCAAATGCCTAGGGCATTAAGAGGGAAAAAGGACTAGAAATGGTTTTGACTAAAATAATTAAACAACTATCAAAGGACGATCTGAGGTTCGCTGAGGATTTGTCGCTTGTGAGTAGTTAGAAGTAGAGTACTGGATGGACTATATTGACATTATTATGAATAGATAAGATTCTATTAAGAATGAGTTGTCATATGGCAAATATGGAAATGTTTCCATTAATGGGAGTTGGATATTAAGAAATATGTCTAGATTAGAAACTTTTATGCAAGAAGGATGAATGTGAGACTTCACGTTTATGAAATTGTCTTGTAACAATTTCTGATAGAATACCTTATAATTTCATTAGCTGGGTCTTGGTGACTTTTGTGCTATGACATTACGAAAGAATCATTGCATAAAATGTTAGAATCTGACATATTCTAAAAGTGGCAAGAATTTGGATTGGGGATTGTGAAATGAGTTTTATTGGAAAAGTTTTTCAATTGATCTATTTCACAAAATATGGACCATAGGAAACCAAAGTGTGCATGCTTGGAGCATGGGACAATTGTGGTTATAATTCGAGTAATAAGTTGATTTTCTGAAACAGTAAGCAATGAATAATGAGTAATCAATATGGTGTTTAAATAAAAGTGTTTTTTATTTACGCTCAAAAGTTTTGGGACCATATAGGAGTAATATTATTATAGCGTTTCACTTTGAATGTTTTGACTCCAGAATAACTAGGTTATTCGAACCTCCATAGTCGGTCATACGTTGGAAGTAGGTATGAAGGAAGACTGTCATGAATCTGTCTATAGATTGTCTAAAGTGTTTAGACATAGCACAAGTTTGCTGCAGAGTTCATGAGTGCTTTGATAAGATTAAAGTATTGGATCAAACCCACGCTCACTAGAATCACTTCATGGTTTTATCACGAGTGATTGGTGAGACGATAACATTGTATATTCTTGAAACCGAGACGTGTGAGTTGTTATTTGCTGGTCGGTTGCACATTGATGATAAGTAAACGCACCAGTAACTTGGTGTTACAAAGCTTATTGTTGTGTGTGATTCGATTAGTAGGTGCAAGCAAGCATTTGAGTCAAAGTTTATCCATTCCTTTTACCCAAGGTGGGATAAAAGCGATATCTGTGGGCCCCTCGATGATTTAGTGATGACAAAGGAAAGTGCTCGGCCGGGCCAGGACTGATTTGATTTGTTTAATTAGTCAGTCGTCATAAATCGGAAATCGGGAAACGACACATAGACTGAGAGAATGATTTCAATCCATGTCTCATGTCTATACGATATCTTGTAGAATGGAGGAATATATAATCCCTTATCTAAAGGACACGCGTATCTGATAAGATCAGAGTTGACAGCGGCTTTTGAAAGCTACGATTGCTGATCAGGTTCTGAAGTTATGCAAAATAGTTATTAGACTTATCCAAGTGGGAGACTGTTGGATTAGTGTCTAAGTCCATAACTATTTTGGTATGTACTTGACCCGATTATGAGCATGGTCCTTTTGGGTTGCCTTCACCATAGCAATATGTAGGATGAATTAAGGAGAGAAAGGTTTAATTATGATTTATTAATATATTATAAGAATAATATATTAAAGGAGAAATCGTAATGTTTAATTGATATTAGTCAAGAATTAATTAAGAATTAATTTTGTGGCTAAAAGAGATTAATTAAACTTAAGGGACTTGTTGTGTAATTATAAGATAATTATATAATTGGGCTATGGATCACCTTGGAATAATAGGTTGGACGAATTCTAAGGGGAAGCCCATTAGAAATCGTCCAAGGCATGTTCCAGAAGGGGTCCATGGGCTGCTTAGGGCTTAAGCAGTCAGATTAGGGTTTCCTAGTTATAAACCCTAATAGCCTACATTTATATAAAGGACCCTTAAGCCCCAAAAACGTGGTGAACACTTCCTTTAGGGTTTACAGCCGTTTTTGGTGGCTCCTCTCTCCTCCCTCTTCATCCAAGTTGCTTAGTGGTGTTTGTGACTCCATTAGAGGTGCAACACTTGAGGCACTAAGCTTTCTGAAGCCAATCAAAGCAAGGATTGATTGTTATTGCTATATAATGATCAAAGGTAATTACTAAACCCTTATTTCAGTTCTTATTTGATAGATCTAGGGTTTGTAAGTCTTGGATTCATTGCATGTAAAATAGAGAAACCTAGATCCAAGCATTAGGGTTTGTATGAGCACATAGGATTGTTCTTATGCATAAAACTCATCAATACTCACTCTTGATATCTTACCATATTTGTATCTTTTAACTTTTATAGAAAAAGATGCCTCCTCGTAGAAATCCAAGACGTAACACGGTTAATGAAGCATCAGCGCCACCTCCGCCACCACCTCCTCAGTTCGACGTTGCTATGTTCCAAGCAGCGGTCACGGCATCTGTAGCTGCTGCCATGTCTCATATCAATACTCCTGGTGCTAGTAGGTCGGGAGCTGGTACAAATCCGTCTAACCATGGCGAGAGTCATGGGCACTCACGAGAGTGCACTTATAAAGATTTTTCGAATGCCAAACCCAGGACCTTTAACAAGACTGAGGGAGTTATGGAATTAAGGCAGTGGATTGAGAAGACAGAAGCAATTTTCAAAATCTGCTCCTATCCAGAGAGCAGCAAAGTCAAATTCTCTGCTTGTACCTTTTCGGATAGAGCTTTAACGTGGTGGAATGGCCATGTTAAGTCACTGACTCTGGTAGTGGCTAACTCGATAAGCTGGGAAAACTTAAAAGTTATGCTGATGCGAGAATACTGTCCAAGAGGGGAAATTCAGAAACTCGAGCAAGCACTCTGGGGTCTTACAATGGTTGGTTCTGACATATCAACCTATACTAGTAGATTTTGTGATCTGGCAATTCTTTGTCCGGATATGGTTGCTCTGGAGAGCAAAAAGATTGAGATATATATTTGGGGTCTGTCGCCCCAAATTCAGTCATGTGTTTTACCTTCGAGGACTGTTACTTTTGACAGTGCCAAAGAGCTGGCTCAATCTCTTATTGACCACGGAGCCCATCAAAAATCAGTTGTTGCTGCACCAGAACAACCGAAAGGAAACAACAACAATAACAACAACAACAGCAAGAAGAAAGGCTGGAACAAGAGGAAGGGCAAGTCTTCACAGGAATCCTCAAAGAAGCAACAGCTAGTTGCAGTCAATGCTGCTACTGTACCTGCAGCTGTTCTTGCTAATCTTGAACCAGCTAAGCGTTATGCTGGTAATCTCCCCAAGCGAAACAAGTGCAATTTTCACCATAACGGAAATTGCCAGGAAATGCAGTGTCGTAACTGCAACAGAAAAGGGCATACTGCCCGATTCTGTAGATCACCACCCCAACCGCTTAACCAAGTACTTGCTGCTAGAGTAGGTCAAGCATGCTACCAATGTGGGGATGCCGGGCATTTCAAGAGATATTGTCCAAAAGCTGGAAATGCCGGTGGAGTTAGGAGAATATTAGCTTTGGGTCATGAAGAAGCAGTAGCAGACCCTGCAGTGGTCACGGGTACGTTTCTTCTCAACAACACTTATGCATGCCTTCTATTTGATTGTGGTGCTGAGAAGAGCTTTGTGATCCATAATTTCAAACATTTGCTAAATCAAAACTCCCAACCACTAAAAGAAACATTCACAGTCGAAATGGCTAACGGGAAATCCGAATCCACCAACGATATATTCATAGGATGTACTCTTACCCTGAAAAACTTTTCTTTCCCAATAGACCTTATTCTGGTCTCTATCAAAAGTTTCGACGTCATAATAGGTATGGATTGGTTGTGCCCTAACCATGTTGTCATCCTATGCTATGAAAGAGCCATTCGTCTGAACTTGCCAACTAACGAAACTCTTGTTTTTTACGGCGACAAACCCGGAACGAACCTCCAGATCATTTCTTGCATCAAGGCACAGAAGTACCTTCACAAAGAGCATTGTGCTTTCTTAGCTCACGTGGTAGACAAAAAGCAAGAAGTGAAAGACATTGCGAGCATTCCTGAGGTTTGTAACTTTCTCGACATTTTTCCCGATGATCTTCCAGGAGTGCCTCCCCAACGACAAGTCGAATTCAGAATTGACTTAATCCCTGGGGCTACCCCTGTAGCCAAATCCCCCTATCGTCTTGCACCTTCTGAAATGCAGGAATTATCCAGCCAGCTTAACGAACTCCTTAGCAAAGGTTTCATAAGACCAAGCTTCTCACCCTGGGGAGCACCGGTTTTTTTCGTGAAGAAGAAGGATGGATCATTCCGTATGTGCATAGACTACCACGAGCTGAATAAACTTACCATTAAGAATCGATACCCTTTGCCTCGCATTGACGATCTGTTCGACCAACTTCAAGGTGCGAGCTACTTCTCTTAAGATTCGGGTATCACCAGTTATGGATTTTGGAGGATGACATTCCCAAAACCGCTTTCAGAACTCGTTATGGTCATTACGAGTTCGTAGTGATGCCATTCGGATTGACGAATGCACCTGCTGTGTTCATGGATCTAATGAACAGAGTGTGTCGTCCATTCTTGGAAAAATTCATCATAGTCTTCATTGACGACATCCTTATCTACTCAAGAAGTGAAGAGGAACATGGCCAACATCTTCGTCAAGTATTGCAAACTCTTAGATCAGAGAAACTCTATGTGAAGTTTTCAAAGTGTGAATTTTGGACCAGGAAGGTTGATTTCCTAGGTCACGTGGTCAGTTCAGAAGGAATACACGTCGACCCTTCGAAAATAAAGGCAAGTGAAAACTGGTCAGCACCCAAAACACCTACAGAAATCCGTCAATTCTTAGGTCTTGCTGGCTATTATCGCAGATTCATCCAGAATTTCTCTCGAATAGCTAAGCCTCTTACCACCCTGACACAAAAGGGTGTAACTTTTAGCTGGGGAGAAAAGCGAGAATCAGCGTTCCAAACGCTGAAGCGAGCTCTGTGTAGTGCACCGATCCTGTCTCTTCCTGAAGGGACAGAGGATTTCGTAGTGTACTGTGATGCTTCTAATCAAGGGCTTGGATGTGTTCTTATGCAAATAGGAAAGGTTATATCCTATGCCTCAAGACAGCTAAAGACACATGAAGTCAACTATACAACACATGATCTTGAACTAGGAGCAGTGGTACTTGCTCTGAAGATCTGGAGACATTACTTATATGGCACAAAATGCACAGTATTCACGGACCTTAAAAGTCTCCAGCATATCTTCGATCAGAAAGAGCTGAACATGAGACAACGACAATGGGTGGAGCTACTGAACGACTACGATTGTGAGATTCTTTATCACCCTGGTAAAGCTAACGTAGTAGTTGATGCCCTTAGCAGAAAAGAATACTCGGGACGCCGAGTAAAGTCGTTGACCATGACAATCCATTCATATCTGTCCACACAGATTATAGAGGCTCAACTCGAGGCATTAAAACCTGAAAACGTGGCAGGTGAAACCTTGAGAGGAATAGATAAAAACTTCAGAGTCAGGTGTGATGGAGTCTATTGTTTCATGAACCGAAACTGGACACCAAAGTTTGGTGATTACAGAGACGTGGTTATGAATGAAGCACACAAAACCCGATACTCCATTCATCCAGGTTCAGACAAGATGTATATGGACCTCAAGAAACTATACTGGTGACCAAACATGAAGGCCAAAATTGCTACCTTTGTGGGCAAGTGCCTTACTTGTGCCAAAGTGAAGGTAGAATACCAGAAACCTTCAAGTTTATTGCAACAACCTGAAATCCCTGAATGGAAGTGGAAGCGGATTACAATGGATTTCATAACCAAGTTACCCAAGACACCGGGTGATTATGATACTATTTGGGTAATCGTCGATAGATTAACCAAATCCGCACACTTCATACCAATCAAAGAGACCGACAAAATGGAGAAGCTAACAAGAACTTACCTCAAGGAAATCTTTAGACTGCATGGTGTGCCAATATCTATTATTTCTGACCGAGATAGTAGATTCACTTCTCGTTTCTGGCAGTCTTTACAAAAATCTTTGGGAACTAGGCTGGACATGAGTACAGCCTACCATCCACAAACTGACGGACAAAGTGAGAGGACGATTCAAACTCCGGAAGACATGTTGCGAGCTTGCGTGATAGAATTTGGGAAGGCATGGGATACTCATTTACCCCTTGTCGAATTCTCTTACAACAACAGTTATCACACTAGCATAAAGGCTGCTCCTTTCGAAGCTCTCTATGGCCGCAAGTGCAGATCACCTCTGTGCTGGGCTGAAGTGGGTGACACGCAGCTAGCTAGAAGTCAAGTTCCTGACGGTACTCTCACTGGTCCAGAAATCATTCGTGAAACTACGGAGAAAATTGTACAAATCCGAGAGCGACTTAAAGCTTACAGAGATAGACAGAAAAGCTACGCTGACAAAAGAAGAAAACCTTTGGAATTCCAGGTTGGTGACCGCGTCATGTTGAAGGTCTCACCTTGGAAGGGCATGATACGCTTTGGAAAGCGTGACAAGCTGAATCCAAGGTACATAGGACCATTCGAGATTCTAGCTAGAATCGATCTAGTAGCTTACAAACTCCGACTACCTCAAGAACTAAGTAACATACATCTTGTTTTCCACGTCTCGAACTTGAAAAAGTGTCTGTTCGATGAGACTCTTGTAATTCCACTCGATGAAATCGAGATCGACGAGAGCCTCAACTTCGTGGAAGAACCATTAGAGATCATGGACCGAGAGGTCAAGCAACTGAAGCAAAGCCGTATTCCTATAGTGAAGGTTTGCTGGAATGCCAAGCGTGGACCTGAATTCACTTGGGAGCGCGAGGATCAAATGAAACTGAAATATCCTCATCTTTTTGCTTAGTTATTTGTAATTGCTTAATTGCTTAAACTTTAATTTCGGGTCGAAATTCTCTCTAACGGGGGGATAATGTAACATCCCGTTATTTTCTGTTTGTAAAGTCAACTCTAGTCAACCAAAGTCAAACAAAGGTCAACTAAAGTCCTTTTTATTGTTTTGGTTTATTTTGGTTATAATAATAACCTTTATTTGTTAAAATCCTTAAAATATCTACAATTGAATTTGGAAGGAAAAGGCTTGAAAACCGAGAAACTTCGCATCTTATTCCTTCGCTTCGGACCGCAAACACTTCGGACTGAAAAGAGTTTACGGTCGTACACTCCTCGGACTGTACACTCCTCGTACCGTACACTCCTCGCAGCCGTAAACGACTTCGGTCGTAGACTCTAACCGACTTCGGGCCGTAACGAGGTTCACGGCCGTAAACCCTCGGACCGTGAACCCTCGCACATATATATAGATTTCCTTCATTATTCACCATTTCTCACACTTTCACCTCAAGAAATCCAATTCTCTCTCAACTATCATCAAGATTTACACCTTGATCTTCAAATAAGTAAGTGTTTCTTCCATTTGTTAGTTGATACCTTGCTTAATCTAGTGAAACCCTAAGATTTCATCCATGAAATCATCTCTTTTGGTTAGATCATCAAGAACACCAAGAACACACACTAGTTCTTTAGACCGTGAACACCCCATTCAAGTTTCAAAACGTAAGTATTCTTCCATATGTTAGTTATCCTATAGAAGCGCTTAACTTACACCCTTGAAAACAACCATTTCCAAGAACAACAAGAGTTTACGGCCATGAGCATCTCCCTTGGCCGTAAACTCCTATGAAGAACATCCATGGCCGTAAACTCCATGGTCGTACACTACATGGGCCGTACACACCATGGCCGTACACTCCCTTAAGTGGCCGTAAACTCCCTTAGTGCAATCACATGTGATTGTAACAGTTCAATTCAAGTGTTTCCTAGTCCCTCAAGTGGTTTCCTATCATAATTAGTTGTTATATACACTAATTTTATCCATATATGTGTCATTATATACTAATAGGATCCGTTTGTGCTCAAGACTTCACTTGACACTAAGCATCCTACATCGACCTTTCACTCGAATCACTTACTATAGGTGAGTTCATACCCCCGTATTTTCATAGTTTTTACTGTTTTAAAAGGGGCGAAATACAAGTCTAACACAAAGATTTTGTGTTATAAACAAATGGTTTCAAATATCTTATCAAAATGGATTTCAGTTATCATCAATTCAAATGGTTTTTCAATGATTGTTTCAAAATGACATCAAGTCACCAAAATGTATTTCAAAATATTAAACTTCTTTTAAATGTTTTTATAAACTTATATTTCTCCCAGAAATCATACTTGTATATATATATATATATATATATATATATATATATATATATAAGATTTAAAAGGCTTAGGACTGATAACCCACTTTGGTTCCTTTTCCTTTTTTGGATGTGGGATTACAAGCATCAGTTATTTGTCCGAGTGTCATTTAAATTTTACTTATATATATTTGTATATGTATTCAAGTATAAAAGTTAGTTTATTATGTTCAATTACCCTTTGTAACATGTTGAGCAAGGGGTTGCATTCATGAATACTCGATATCAATTTAGAAAGTACATATAAATTATAATAGGTATAATTTATGATTCCTAGAACATTAATTCACGATTCTAGTATACTAAAGTACATTGTTTTACAAGAACAAAGGTTTGATTTAAAACTAATCAAGGATATACATCTTTCAGATACATGTTATGAATACAAATTCAAGCACATACTATCAATCATTTATTTCAGAATGATTGGGTTTTCATAACTATTATACACGTAACGTTTATATGATTTTTATGAGTCATCTGATACAGGTTGTTTAATTCATTTAAACAATATAGTAAAGTCCTGACATTATAACCAGAATCTCCAGTCGGGGATCGAAACAATGTGTGTATAGATCTATATTGGGATTGACAACCCCGCACTCAAGCTGCTAGCTACAGTCAGGAATACACGCCTACGAGTGACAGTTGTTATCAACAGCTTTCAACGCATTCATAGCGTTGGGTCAGGCCATCTAGTCAGTATGGTTATAATAACTCATATAAAAGATATTAACAATACGTTAGTGTATAATTAACTAAACTTAAGTACATTTTCAAAGTACTAGTTTACAAGATACAGTTTACAGTATTACATTACAGTTTACAATAACAGTTGATGAAACCAGGCACACTCTCAGATACAAGTTTACAAAAGGATTACAAATACAGAACATTGGTTTACAAATAGAACAGTTTTATGTAACTAAAACTACTTTACATAAAAATATAGGATTTTCTGGAACAGTTTACATATTCAAGAAACAGAAAACATTCTTTCAAACATAAATACTTATGCACTCACTCAACTTTTTTTGATACTCTCTTTTCAAATTACTTGTATTCTCAGGGAACCAGTAGACAGGTACTCCCCGAGATTTTGAGAAGATGGAGCTATTTATATCTTGTCTTCTTCTTTTGTATAACTATTTGGTTTCAGTATACAATGATGAAACACATGTAAATACTTATACTTTTTAAATACAGTGGTTGTTTGTACTCTGCTTACTATAATGCATGTGTTTTGATACTACAAATGAAGTCCTCCACCCCCGGACGTTTGCACCGTCTGGTTTGGGGGTGTGACAATTAGCCCACTATACGAGAATGAATGATTTACACAATCAACCCTATATATTTAATTAGTCTCTTTTTGATCACTTAATTAATTCTAAATTAATTCTTTGATCAATACTAGTTAAATAATATTATTAATATATTAGAACTTATAATATATTAGTAAACCTTAAGTGTCCTTTCTCTCATTTTGGTGTATCCAAGTATTGCAATGCCATGCAACCCAAATGGACCATGCCAACCGGGTCAAGTACATACTAGAAATAGTTATGGACTTAGACACCTTATCCAACAGTCTTTTACCCCGGATGATGGGCAAGTAATTTAGATTCTTGATTATGGTTCGGGATCCATTTTATAATGCCTGGTTCCTAGTATGTATTTAACTCCTAATTATTCATTTTTATATGGAAACTCGACGAGTTGGAGGCCCCAAACTCGTCGAGTAGAGATGTTATGGATTGCGCATTTTGGTGACCAGCTCGACGAGTTGGAAGGTCTCAACACGACGAGTAGGCTGGGTAAAATGAAACCCTAATTCCAAGGTTTTGCACCCTATTTAAACACCTTAACCCCAAGGTGTTGGCCTCATTTACAGCCTCCACTGTCCTAACCCTCGATCTCGAAACCCTAATGCTATTGTGAGAGTTTGTGAGCCATTTTAAGTGTTTTAGTGTGTGCTTGAAACCATTGGAAGAAGGAAAAGCTTGAGAACACAAGAAGGAGCATATAGATCCAGAATCTTTGCCTCATCCACGACATTTTGCTTGTATAAAGCTTGAACCTTGCTTTGTAGTTGTTTAGATCTTCTTTTAGGCTTATTTTCATTGGTTTGGTTCAAATATCATGGTTCTTGGGATTTAAACGTCACAAATGGAGAATATTTCAGATCTAGGGTCTTGAGGGGTTTTCATGGCATAAAGGTGTCAAATTTATGGCCATGGAAGTCCCATGCAACCTTTATACCATCATTTTGGCCTTTTGGAGCTTCTAAGGGCCATGCATGAAGAAAAAGCTAGGACTTTACGTGATCTTTTAGTCCTTAAAGTCCAGATCTATAACCTCATGGTCTGTCTTGTAGTTTTGGTGGTTTTTGGATGAAGACTTTGGCCTTTTTGAGTTAGGGTTTGAGCTTAATCTCATTAGGAAGGGTATTGATGGGTAAAGTTGGAAACTTTACCCTTCTAGAGGCATTTTCAGTTTAGATATGAAGTTTTGGGTTTAGATATGAAGATTAATGGCTTAATACGTTAAGAAGGGGTTAACAGATAGAGGAACTCGACGAGTTCATAAAGGAACTCGACGAGTTGAAGTAAAGTGCCCCGATTCTGTTAATAAGGAAGAATTTGACGAGTTCATGGAAGAACTCGACGAGTTGGATCGCGAAATCATGATTCTGTGATTCATGGAAACTCGGCAAGTTGAAAGGGCAACTCGACGAGTTGAGTCAGCTTAGAGTATTGACTTTGAATAGACTTTGACTTTGACATTGACTTGGACCAAAGTTAACCCTTAAGGGCTATGAGTATGAAAGGGGTAATTAAGGAAATCGTTTTTGTGTAAGGGATTGATTTGGGTTGATATTCGGAGCCGGGGATTGTTCAGCTACTTTCTAGTATTCGAGGTGAGTTACCTTCCGATATGAGTGGATCGAAGGCACCAATGTCGGCCCATTAGTAGTTGTTTGTAGTAGAGATAATTGTTTGCGTGATAATTGTCTAGTATGCCACTATCTGATGAGATTTATGTGCTTAGATGATATGTTATTATGTGGTAGTGGTAGGGGTGAGATAGACCGCATAACCGGTTGAGATAAACCGGAGGGTAGGTTGGGCACCCAGATATGCCTGACAGGGTAGGTCGAGCACCCAGATATGCTTGACAGGGTAGGTTGGGCACCCATATATATATCTGATAATATGTTTATGCTATGTCATTATGTGGTAGTGGTAGGGGGCGAAATAGAGCCCGTAACCAGTTGAAATACACCATAGGGTAGGTCGGGCACCAAGATATGCCTGACAGGGTAGGTCGAGCACTCATATATGCTTGACAGGGTAGGTTAGGCAAACAGATATGCATGACAGGGTAGGCCGGGCACCCAAATATGCCTGGCAGTATGTTGTTACGTGGTATGATGGGGGAACTCACTAAGCTTCATGCTTATGGTTTTCAGTTTTGGTTTTAGGTACTTCTTCTTCGAAAGGAAAGGAGTCGGCATGATCGCAGCGCATCATACTATAATTTTCCACACATGAGATCTTTGGGAGTTGTACTATGATGTTGTTTTCTTATGACATGTTTTGGATATTGGTTTTGATTATGATATGGGATGACACTATTGACGTTTTCAGACTACTGGTTTTAATATTACGTAATTAAAAATGAATTTTTTGGTTATGAATTTTGGAATGTTACAAGTTGGTGTCAGAGCCTTGGTTTGAGGGATTCAGACACACTTTCGGGGGTGTCTGGACTCAAATCGAGGGTTTGAGAGGGTTTTACAAGAAAAATAATTGTTTTTCTAAATTACGATTAAAGGTTTTGATAAGGAACAAGGATTGTGATGCGTGCAATCATTCGGGCTCAAGTAAGTTTTCCCGAAGATACAACACACGTTTATTATGATATATGATATGGTTATGAGAATTGCATGCTAGATTAGGGCTAAGGATCTAGGAACGATGCCTTATATGCCTACTATATGTGCTTATTTAACTACATGCTAGTACTGAATAGTCAGTGACATGATGACCTGATTAGGACATGCTTGGTTTTGGTTACTAAATACTCGAATGCTGCTTTCTTTGTGATTTTAAGAGTTCTAGTTATCTTACACTAACTAGTCAACGAATATGCTAAGTTACATATTACAAGGACTAAATAATTTCAGAAGGTTAGGTTTAGCCCTATTTCGCAGCTCTCGTCCGAGTCTAACCGTTGTAGGGAGAGACCTCTCATTCGAAGAATTATCTGGTCTTAGAAATATGTAATGGTATTCGTGAGCTAGTTAGGAAGAGATAGCACGGACTTCTTATGCAGCTGATGGCAGAGAGTGGGTTGGAGATTACCCTAGGGTAAGCCTAGGATGAGAGTAATGACAAGGATTATTTGATTGAGAATTGTATTCATGGAAAGGAAGCAGCTTTGGTAACCCAAAGCGACAAGGGAGGAAAGTACAGATAGATGTGGAAGGTAGTCTGGGCCCATACTACTGAAAGCAGAGAATCCATACTTGAATCTTGGAGAGCTGCGGGGAACCAGGAGTGGCAGAGTGTGAGACCTCTCGATGATTATGTATGATCCTGACGATTGTATGGTTTGTTTCAGAATGGTGGTGACGTGGCATGGAGCAGGGGGCTCAGGATCTGGGTCTGGTTCGGGTACGGGTTCCGAACCGATTGATGACGGATTGCACGAGTTTATTGCATCCGAGATTATGACAGGCACCCTTGAGGCGACCCCGGTGATTTTCGGGTCGATCAAGGAGGGTATCATTGAGCTGATGGATGATCGCCTTAGGGCATTCAGGAGTGACATGGAACCTGGCCAGTTTAGGACTCGTATGCTCTCCTTCAAGGATTTTAGGGGATGCAGAGCACCAGACTTCAGCGGGGTGAAGGACCACATTGTAGCTAGATGATGGATTGCAGACATCGAGTCTGCACAGTTGACGAGCTTCTGCCCTGAGGAGTCAAAGGTTAGGTTTGCTGCTGGGTGTTTGAGGGAAAGAGCTAGATACTGGTGGGAGGTAGTCGGTGACACTTTGGGAGCCCCGGCCATTGAGGCCATGACCTGGTCGTATTTTGTGTCCAGGTTCCGGGCCGAGTTTGCACCAGCTGTAGAGGTTCAACAGCTGGCCAGGGAGTTTTTGGATATGAGACAGACTACTGAGACGGTGGCGGAGATTACTGCCAAGTTCAAGGAGAGGGCCTTGTTGGTGCCTCAGTATGTGGGTGATGAGGAGATAAAGAAAACCCGGTACCATGATATGTTGAGAGCTGACATTCGAAAATATGTCAGTTACTCGGCCTGTCCGACTTTAGATGATATGATAGCCAGGGCATGAGAGAGGGAGATTGATATAGAGCACATTAGGAAGAGGAAGGCAGAGACTGGGCAGACGGCTAGTGTTTCGGTGAAGAAACCGAAGGGATTCGACTCGAGGTCGAAGGGCCAGCAGGGCCGAAACCACTGTGGGAAATGCAGCAAGCCACACGAGGGATTTTACAGAGAGCTGGGGGATCGGGCTGCTACAAGTGCGGCAAGACTGGGCACTTTAGCAAGGATTGTACTGCCCCTACCCCCACGATTCAGACATCAGACGTGATTTTCTTCCAATGCAATCAGCGGGGCCATAAAAGGCCCACTGCCCGAGTTTGGTATCAGGAGCGTCGGTGGCGGCGCCGGCTCCAGCGACCCTGCGGATTACAGATGGCCGCCAAGGCAAGTCAGATGCTCCTGTGGTGAGGAGCCGAGCCTTCGAGCTGACCGCCGAGGAGGCGCGTGTCGTACCAGATGTGGCGACGAGTATGTTTCTTCTCCTTAACTTTTATTATATGCCAGTTTCATGTTTATATTCTATGTATTATGTTTTAGGATCGTTCCATGTGAACGGTATCCCAATATTGGTGTTATTCGACTCGAGGGCCACTTAATCGTTTGTGTCCCTTGCACTCAGCAAGAGGTTTGCCGAGTGTACGAGCATGTTGGATTGTCCTTTAGAGGTCGAGATTGCGGACGGTTCGGGTCGCGAGGGTCCATCGGGGATGTACAATGTAGTTGTTTGATGAGCAGTATTATGTGGATTTAGTCCCTATTCCCCTACGAGGGAATAAGGTTATTGTGGGTATGGACTGGTTGAGCCCCAATGGGGCAGTGATCAACTGCGAGCGGTAGCTAGTGCGAGTTAGGACCCCAAATGCGGGAGGGTTGGTGATTCAGGGCGAGAGGCCGCAGGGAGGACCGACTTTGTGTTCGGTAGCGAGGGCGAGATGCTACCTTCAGCAGGGTTGTGTAGGTTATGTTACCTATGTCATGGATACCCGGTAAAAGGCCAAGGAGACCATACACGATGTACCGATCCTACAGGAGTACCCGGACGTGTTCCCGGAGGATTTGCCTAAGGTTCCTCCGGAGAGACAGGTAGAGTTCAGGATTGACCTAGTTCCTAGTGCAGCTCCGATAGCCAAGGAACCATACCGGTTGGCTCATCCCGAGATGCGGGAGTTGTCTATACAGCTGCAGGAGCTGTTAGACAAGGCATTTATCAGGCAGAGCAGTTCGCCATTGGGAGCCCGATTCTGTTTGTGAAGAAGAAGGACGGGTCACATCGGATGTGTCTAGATTACCGGGAGTTGAATAAGGTAATGGTGAATAACCGTTATCCCCTCCCGAGGATAGATGACTTATTTGACCTGCTTCAGGGTTCCTCTTGGTTCTCCAAGATTGATCTATGATCAGGTTATCACTAGATGCGATTCAGGGAAGATGATGTGAAGAAGACAGCCTTTTGGACTCGCTATGGTCACTATGAGTTCGTGGTGATGCTTTTTGGGCTCATCAATGCTCCTGCCGCGTTCATGGACCTCATGAACCACGTGTGCAGACCGATGCTGGATTGGTCTGTGATAGTTTTTATCGATGACATTGATGTGTGTTAAACTAACTAGTTTTATACTACTTTTTAATTATGAATTTGACACACAAAAGGCAGTGGACCTGTCAATTGGTGGTATAATTTAGCAAGCAGGGTATCAAACTCAGAGAACGGAAATTAATCTAACTACTAGAATTATCTAAAACAAATAGTAAAATAGAAGGGCTTTCTCTAGTTTTGCAAGACTAGAAAATTAACTAAAACTTAACAGCTAAACAATTAAAATGCAACTAAATTCAATAATAAAGAGGACTTCTGTTTAGGTTCGAATCATTTGATCCTATGGTTGATTTTATGGTAAATATATCGGATTTACTTTTCATTGGCTACCGATTAGGATGATTAGGTTCAGGTTCGCTATTGCTAATCCTTAGAAAACAGATTAATTCAAGCAGTGGCCAGTTGTCTAAATTAATAAGTTCCCTAGTTAATTAATTCGGGTTAAGTAAGACTTGTAATGGTTAATTAAATTAATAATTCACTTAACCTCTTGTCGGTGGTTTATCACACAAGCTCACACATTAATTTACCTATTTTCTAATTAATCCTAGTTTCACATTCGCTATTCCTAGGCATATAACTATGTTGTCACATAAATCACATGAGGTAAGCAATTAAGAGATGTTCATGCAGCTTAACTACTTGTCAATTAACATAAAATAGTTATGGTTAATGCATAAGGTTCTTTAACAAGCTTAACAAAACAATAACACCAAATTAAATTAATCCTAACCATAAAATCAATCCATATTCACAAAATCATCTACCCTTAACAGAAGACAAACGTTTTAGTTCATAATTGCAGTAACAATCAACTCAAAAACGAAATTCATAAGTTTAAACATGATTCAATCAAAGGTTAAGTAAGAATACACTTGAATTGCCTTTAATCTTCCCAAAATCGAATGATTAGACTTGATCTTCGAGTTCCTAGTGTTTTAGCAGTGCCTCAATCGCAGCCTAGCCTTCAAGGGTTTTTCCAGAAGCTCCTCAATTCGGGATTGTGACTCCTATTTATAATTTTCGGAAAACAGGGTCTACTCGTCGAGTAGATAACCGACTCGCCGAGTCCCCCTTGTGGAATCCGTATACGGCAAGGACTTTACGTATTGCTTCGCGAACCTTCGTGGGTACTCGTCGAATAGACGTTACTCACCGAGTAGCTTCAGAATTTGACTCTTTTCTTCTCTCTTTAGTTCCCGAGCTTCCGATCACCTCTCCTGCTTCCTTTCGCTTCCGAGCATATCTTTTGGACTGGAAATACAATTTGAACACTATTAAGTACCTTTTGTCCATAATTTAAAAATAATTAGCTAATAAATAATAAAAATCTATACTAAATATATAGCCAAATATGCACATATCAAAATACCCCACACTTGACTTCTGCTTGCCCCCAAGCAAAACAGAATTTTAGCACACTCATATTACATAAGACAATCCCAATCAAACCCAGCCATTATGCCAAGACCGCAACGCATGCATTTGTGTCTAAAAATTTTCCTAAGGACCCCCCTCAATTCTAAATACTAACAATCCTCATAAACACTCGCCCACTTCTTTTGAACAATGCCATTTTATGCATCCCTCCGAATCCATCCGCAGAGAACCTCCTAACCTCGAGGTATTTTTGGTTGAGCAACCCAAGCATACATAATCTAGACAATTACAACTTTTTGATACCACTATAGAGCTTAACTGGAACTCTTCACTTCTTTGATAACTTGATCTTTATTTCTTTGACTTCCCCAACTTTTGGTTTTTGGTATCTTCCACTTTTTTGAATCTTCGGAATTTTGATCTTTTGATCTTCACTTTAATTGCCCCAAAATTCTTACAACTTTTACTTGTAATTCTCTCTTTTCTTTTTATTTTTTCACATGTAACTCACTTTTTTCACTCAATACCTACATGCTTAAGGAGGGGCACTCAACTTCAACCTTTATTGGTTAAAGATAAAAATTTTCCTGGATACATTTCTGGTACACGATGCTAAACATATTGCATCCCTCAAACTAAGCGAGGTTGTGTTTTTTGTCCCATGATTTCACTAGAATAAAGGGGGCCACAAATGTATTAGAACGTATATTGGCTCAACTAAACATTTGGGTCTTCATGCAATCATCAAACATAACACTAGCATGATTTCTTAATTGCTTTAACCATGATTTTCTAAAATAGCCCTAGCAATTTTAATGCAAAACTTTTAAAATTTAACTAATGTAACCAACCCCTACCCACACTTAATTCATGCAATGTCCCCATTGCATGTTATGCAGGATAAAGAATAATAAAATAAAGAGAGAATTGGAACAAACTCCCCTGGGATAGTAGTTGCGAGGTTGATCTTCTTCATTTAAAGCACCATCTTCAATTGACTTTAGACATGGGAACAACTTATCCATGCCTTGGGTATTAGATCTTGTGTGGTACGGCTCCAAATATGCAGGAAAATGGCCTAAAAAATCTTTAGGAATGAATCTTCAAAGAGTACGAGTAAGGCCCTTATCGAATGCAGTCAAAATGTATGTCTTGAGTAGGGAATATTAAGTGACTCGTCGAGTATATATGACAACTCGTCGAGCAGGAGTGTTTCTAGCAGAAAAGTCGCAGTTTTGCAAAGAGACTCGTCGAGCCCAAGTTATGCACTCGGTGAGTACGACGCTGTGTGGAAAAATAAAGCTTCTGCTTCGAATCCGTTTTTGCTTCGTTTGGCAATAGCAATTCAGTATCCCTTCTTCATTTTCTTCAATAAATGACACTCTTTTAACCCTCTTTACTAATGGACTCGACCTTAAACTCAAAACTTGACCATTCTCATCTAGACCCGACCCTCACTTTAGGCTTGACATTGAGACTCTTGCATGCATCCTACCTTCAATCTGAAAAGATAAGACAAACACAAGTGATAATAAACAAATTCCTACTTTAACGTCCTAAAAAGCTCCAAACCCACAAAAGAAATAAAAATAGTTTTCAAACATCCAAATTAAAAACAAAACAAAACATCAATCTTCTTCCTCCTCTTCGTTTCCTCCAACTCCACTTCCACCAGCTTGGTTTCTTCTCTGATTTACTCTCTCCTCCCAACTTGGAACGTAGGGATATCCGGACCCGGGCCTAGGTGCAATGTTCATTTGTTCAAATAAATAAACAAATGATTCGTTATGATAGTTCATGCTTCGTCCAAGGTCGTCTTGGTACCTTCTCAATTCCATGTTGTACCAGTCCATTGGTAGCTCATCATCCACCGGAATGACCGGTGGGTCTTCACGGACGTGTTCCCTTCTTGTCCTTACCCTTCTTCCTGGCTCCTCGGGCTCCAATACCGCATCCGCATCCGGGATTCGAAAATATCCCCCACCATAATCTTCAACGATCCTTGCCCTCCTATATAAAGTGGTTTTAAACGGAGGAGAAGGGATCATTGTCAATGCTCTTGCTGCCCCTTGGTCTAAAATCCCATATGATCTAGCCAGCTTCGTAACAACATGCCCCCATTGATTTTTGAAGTGATCCGCTCCTTGACCGCTCCCTCTGCCAAATATTTCGCCAAGCAATATGGCAAATTGTAGAAAACATCGGGAGTGATAATGCTCTACATATAGAAAATATCAAGAGTGGGCACCTTATCATTATCCTTTCGCATATTAATAGTGCTTGCGATAAGACGATGTATCGGGCGATGAATTGGGGAACAGGTACTCCCCTCTTGAGCAGAGGATGAAATGTAAACCTGGTTGGCAATTGTGTTCCACCAAGTGGATGCAACCACCTCTTCAGGGAAGTCCTTGTGGCACTGGTCCAGGAATGCTTCAAAGTTTTCGGACATGATCACATTTTGATCATAAATTCCCAATCTCCATGCGAGCTCCGCGATACTTCATTGGCGCAGCTCCCCTCCAAGACAGAAAGTGATAATGCTTGGACTATAATAATCACTACTACCTCGGAAGGAGATGGTAGAAAAGAACTCCCAGCACAATTCTTGGTAAACTGGCTCTTGAATCTGTAACAGTCGACTCCAACCGTCACAAACGATTGTCATCCCATCATTTTGGAAAGACTTGACCAAATAAGGAGTCAACTCTTCCTCTAATCCGGTTTGACCCATCCAATGCCAGTCGATTGCGTTGGGGACATATATTTCCTTTCGTCTGAGTGTTTCCAGCTTTTTCTTCGCGCGAACGAGTGAAGATTTGGAGGTTATTCGTGGAAAAGTTAACCATGGGAGGTCCTAATAGCCACCTCCCCTTGAACTTTGTCCCCGCCTAGACATATTTCCTGCAAAACCAAACTAAGAAAACCACAAACAAAACACAGAGAAATTAAAAACATCAAAATTTTGGGCATCTGCAGTCTGGTCTCGCCGAGTAGACGTCCTACTCGACGAGCAGGATGAACTACGGGAGTCCATTCTGAATCGGGTGAAATCAACCGTCCAAACGTAAAAATTAATGCAGGGGTTTGTCTCGGTATGTCTATTAAGCATAAATGTTCAAGAAATTACGACTAAAACAACCTAATTCGTCCTAAAAATTAAAACCCTAGATTTGGAGTAAACCCCAAACCCGAGTTTTTCCTAGATTATTGCCATAAAACTGCCCAAGATATGATTTTTAACAAGAATTAGTAGAAAAACATTACCTTTTTGGTTGAGGATGCAAGATCTAGCAAGAATTGAAGATGAAAGCTTGAGAGGAAAAGAATGCTCGACGAGCGGCTGGTGGCTGGAAATGATCTTGTGTTTACCAATTAGGGTTAAAACCACTTATTTACAGCATGTGAAAAATAATTTTTTTTTCGGGTAAATACGTGGACTCACCGTGTAGGAGCGCCTACTCGTCGAGTAGATACGCAAATCCGCGACTCTTCGTGATTTTCAAAATAGACTTGCCGAGCAGATATATAGACTCGACGAGTTTTTCGATCTGTTTGACAATAATTTGAGTTCTTAATTTTTATGCCACCAACCCCACACTTGAGCATTGCTTGCCCTCAAGTAATCATTTTAAGCACAGAAGAAGATTGATAAAAGCAGATTCTAACAAAAATGAAAGTAAAATGAAAAAGAAAAGTAAAAGAAAGCAAACTCTAAACTCGGGTTGCCTCCCGGAAGCGCTTCTTTTTAAGGAGTCATTAGCTGGACTCCTTCCCGCTTTACGTTTCTGTAATTTTTTCCAAGTGAAGCCCTTCTTCAAGTCCTTCATGTTTTGGAATTCCCTCTTCATATTTCTTTACTCTATGAGCATTAACTTTGAAAGGAATCCCATCTTTTGATATAAGCTCAATAGCTCCATGTGGAAAAACTTGTTTTACCACAAAAGGACCATCCCACCGTGTTTTCAGCTTACCCGGAAAAAGTTTTAACCTCGAATTGAAGAGTAACACCTTTTGTCCTTCATGAAAGTCCTTATTACCCTTTAGTCTTTTATCATGCCAATTCTTGGTCTTTTCTTTGTATATCAAGGAACTAGTGTAGGCCTCATTTCTAAGCTCTTCAAGGGCATTCATTTGCATCAACCGGTTGGTACGAAGTTCAGCCAAATCAAAATTGCACATCTCTAAAGCCCAAAAAGCTTTATGCTCTATTTCTACCGGTAAGTGACAATTCTTTCCATAAACTAGCCTATATGGTGTAGTACCAATAGGTGTTTTGAAAGCCGTTCGAAAGGCCCAAAGTGCATCATCAAGTTTATCCGACCATTCCTTTCGATTTCCTCCAACCGATCTCTCTAAAACCCTTTTCAATGCCCTATTTGTCACTTCAGTTTGTCCACTAGTTTGTGGATGATAGGATGTGGAGAATCTATGGTGTACCCCATACTTTTTCAATACTTTGGCTAATTGTGCATTTGCAAATTGAGTACCCCGGTCACTAATAAGAGCTTTAGGAACTCCAAATCTTGAGAATAGCTTTTTCAAAAATCGCACCACCACCCGAGCATCATTAGTAGGTAATGCTTGTGCCTCCGCCCATTTAGACACGTAGTCGACTGCCACCAAGATGTATTTATTCCCTTTTGATATTGGGAAAGGTCCCATAAAGTCAATCCCCCAAACATCAAATATTTCACAAACTTGAATATTTTGTTGGAGCATTTCATTTCGGGATGATATGTTCCCCGCTCGTTGGCATGAATCACATTCCTTCACATATTTAGCAGCATCTTTGAAAATTGTGGGCCAATAAAACCCAATATCAAAAATCTTTTTATCCGTGTAATGTGCTCCATGATGTCCACCAGCAGGCCTGCTATGGCAGTGTTCCAAGATTTCCCGACTCTCTTTCCCGAATACACATCTTCTTATCATTCTGTCTGCGCAGCTTCGAAAAAGGTATGGCTCGTCCCAAAAGTAGTACTTGATTTCTGAGAAGAATTTCTTCTTTTTTTGGCGGGTTATGTCTTTTGGAATGTATTCGGTTGCTAAGTAGTTAGCTATATCCGCAAACCAAGGCATTTCTCCTGATACTACTAAAAGATATTCATTGGGAAAATCGTCTCCAATCTTGTTTTCTTCCAACTTCTCCAAATGCGGGTTTTCCAATCTTGACAAATGGTCGGCAGCTACATTTTCCATTCCCTTTTTATCTTTTATTTCAATATCAAATTCTTGTAAAAGTAAGACCCAACGTATCAATCGGGGCTTAGCATATTGTTTAGTAAAAAGATACTTTAGGGCAGAATGGTCGGTAAAAACTATGGTCTTGGATAATACCAAATAAGGGCGGAACTTATCAAAAGCGTATACCACTGGTAGCAACTCCTTCTCGGTAGTAGTGTACTTCTCTTGAGTTAGGTTCAAATTTTTTCTTGCATAGTAGATAGGTTGAAAATGTTTATCAACCCTTTGCCCTAAAACCGCACCCACAACATAATCACTCGCATCACACATCAGCTCGAAAAGAAGATTCCAATTTGGTGCTATGATTATAGGAGTGGTGGTCAATCTTTCCTTTAGTAAATGAAATGCCTCATGACATTCTTTAGAGAACTCGAATGGAGCATCCTTCAAGAGTAGTTGTGGCAAAGGCCTGGTGATCTTCGAGAAGTCCTTAATGAAGCGACGATAAAATCCCGCATGTCCAAGAAAGCTCCTCACCCCTTTTACATTTGTTGGAGGGGGTAACTTAGCTATGGTGTCCACTTTTCCTCTATCCACTTCTATCCCCTTCCTTGAAACTTTGTGGCCCAACACAATTCCTTCTTTTACCATGAAGTGGCACTTTTCCCAATTAAGGACAAGGTTGGTCTTCTCACATCTAGCTAGCATCAAATCTAAATTAGATAAGCAATCTTCAAAGGATGACCCAAAAATCGAGAAGTCATCCATAAAGACCTCCATGAATTTCTCGATCATGTCATGAAAGATGGCCATCATGCACCTTTGAAATGTAGCCGGTGCATTGCATAATCCAAAAGGCATGCGCCTATATGCGAATGTTCCACTTGGGCAAGTAAAAGTGGTCTTCTCTTGATCTTGTGGGTCTATTGGAATTAGAAAATATCCCGAAAAGCCATTGAGAAAACAATAATATAGATGACCAGAAAGCCTTTCTAGCATTTGATCGATAAATGGCAACGGGAAATGATCCTTACATGTAGCATCATTTAGTTTTCTGTAGTCGATGCAAACGCGCCACCCGGTTACTGTTCTTGTTGGAATTAATTTGTTGTCTTCATTAGTAACCACCGTCATTCCACCCTTCTTTGGTACCACTTGCACCGGACTTACCCATGGGCTGTCGGAGATCGAATAAATGATACACGCATCTAATAATTTAACCACCTCCTTTTTGAAAACTTCTTGCATATTTGGGTTAAGTCTTTTTTGGCGGTGAACTACGGGTTTGGCTCCTTCTTCTAAGTTAATCTTGTGAGAACAATAAGCCGGACTAATTCCCTTGATGTTGGTTATCTTCTATGCTATAGCACCTTGCCTTTTCCGTAGTACACCCACGAGACTTTCCTTTTCATGTTTGGCCAAATCAGCAGCTATAATTACCGGTTTTTGTTGGCCATCTTCAAGAAATGCATACTCTAAGTGATCTGGTAGTGGTTTAAGTTAAGTTTTTGCATTTTGAATGTTGAACACGTCGAGTCCAGTGAGGGGACTCGTCGAGTCCTGGACAAAATTCGCGACAAATCAAGTTTCTTCGAATGGACTCGTCGAGTCGGTCGTAGCTACTCAGCGAGTCGAGTGTTCTGCACTTCTGATTAGATCATTGTATTCAGCTTCCTCGAGTAGTCTCTCTATTTCCAGCAGGTCTCTTTCAGCATCAAACTCTTCTTCAAGGGGGACGGTGGACTTGTTTGGCTCATCTACATTCCATTCCTCCATTAGTTCTTCCAACATATCAACCGAAAATGCTGTGTCATCACTATTCCTCGGATGCTTCATGGCTTGATCAACCCCAAAAGTAACAGATTCGTATCTCGCATGTCAACTATGGCACTCGCGGTGTTTAAGAAAGGCCTTCCAAGTATGATCGGGACTTGAGGATCCGCTTCCATATCTAATACTATGAAGTCCGCGGGAAACACGAACTTATCGAACTTCACCAATAAATCTTCGCATATTCCTCTTGGGAATGTGACCGTTTTATTCGCTAGGTGAATTGCCATTCGAATTGGCCTTGGCTCCGAAAGATCTAGTTTCTTGAAGAATGAGTATGGCATGAGATTTACACTTGCCCCCGAATCAGCTAGTGCATAAATGGTTGCTAAGTTTCCGAATTAACAACGCAATGTTAAGCTTCCCAGATCACCCTTTTTCTTAGGTAGTTTGTTCAACATAGCATCTGAACAGTTCTCGTTTAGGACCACTTTCTTCACCTCTTCCATCTTCCTTCTATTAGTTAGAAGTTCCTTGAGGAATTTAGCATATTTAGGCATTTGTGCAACCACCTCTATGAATGGCATATTGATTTGAAGAGCCTTTATGTGTTCCATAAACCTCTGGTAGTCAACATCATTCTTTTCTTGTCTAGCTCGAGCTGGAAATGGCAGTGGAGGCTGATACGACTTGACAGGAGGCTTGTTTTTTTGCTCAGGTGGGGGACTCGTCGAGTCCATTACTTCGACTCGGCGAGTCGGATCGGGAATTTGTAATTCTTCATGTTCTGTTTCTTCCTCTTGAACAATCTTGGGATCTTCTTGCTGAATAGCGGCTAGAGGAGTTATAATCTTCCCACACCTAGTTGTCACGATATTTATATGTGCACCTTTTGGATTACTTTCGATATTACTAGGAAGTCCACCCGGTCGTCTCTCGTTCAGTTGTTGTGCAAGTTGGCCCAGCTGCTTTTCTGTGTTGAGAATGGATGCTTGCTGATTCCTAAGCAGAGCTTGTTGATCTTTCATCATAATTTGGTGTTTTCTCAACATATTTTGTTGATCTTTGAGTGCAGCATCGGTATCATTATGTCTTTCCTCGGACGCGGCTACGAATCTTGTAAGCATGTCTTCCAAATCTGATTTCTTTTCATACACCGGTTCCTCCTTTTGATAAAAGCCTCTATCTTTTTGCTTATATTTCTCCTCCCTCGTCTTTTTGTACTCATCATATGATAGCCATTCTTTCTTGGGTTTTCGCCAATTGTCATCATACCTATCACCACTTGAATAGCACACTTGTACTTTCCGGTTCCCATTTTCATCAAGGTCACAATCTTTAGTAAGGTGGGGCCCTCTACAATTTTCACATCCCACTCTAATGGCATGGATGGATTGGTCCATCTTAGTCATTCTTCGGTCCATGCTTTCCAATTTTGCCATCATTGCCGCCATATCATCGGTAATAGAATTCACCGCCCCTCGAGTTAAGTCATTCCTTGGGTTGTGATATTCTCTAGAGTGCTTAGAGAATTCTTCAATTAGGGCCTTTATCACTGGGGGTGCTTTCTTTGTGAGTGATCCTTGCGAATCAAGTAGTTGTCTAGTTGTTACATTTACTCCATCATAGAAAATGGAGACTTCTTGTTGGCTGTTTAGATCGTGATGTGGGCAATTCCTTAGTAAGCCTTTGTACCTTTCCCATGCCTTATATAGTGACTCTCCAGCTTGTTGCTCAAAGTTTGCTATGGCCTTCTTCAACGTGGCTATTTGAGGGAGGGCAAAATTGGTCTATAAATTCTTCTTTCATTTTAGTGCAAGTAGTGATGGATCCGGGAGGGAGTGATTTCAGCCAATCTTTCGCGGCTCCCTTGAATGTGACAGGTAGCATACGAAGCAAGACAGTGTCGCGAGCCACATTAGGGACATTGAAGTAGTCGACTATGTCATTGACCTCGTCAAGATGCTTGTATGCGTCTTCATGATCCTTCCCGTAGAATGGAATCTCCTTAAGTTGAGCAAGTATGTGGCCCTTAAGTTCAAAGGTGGTAGTTGCGGGAATCGCGGGTTGCACGAGTCCCGGGCCGGTGTCGTCACGCATCCTTTTCTTCCATTCACCCATGGGAACTTCATCGATGTTAGCCATGTTGTTAGCTAGTTCGCCCTCTATGTCGATTCCTTCTCCAACTTCGCTTTCTTCCTTTTCGGATTCGTACACGATATCGTCCTTCTTCGGGTCTTCGTCCGCCTTTGAAAAGATGTTGGATTCTCCCACTTTCTTGTCCTTTTTCTTACTAAAAACATATTTGAGATTCTTCAGCGGCGAATTCTTCGATGTCGCGGTTTCTCCTACGGTTTTGCCTTTGTTTCTCCTCAAAGTTGCTTCCGGGTCTTCAAGTGGTGGAATCAAAGGTGTACCTCGTCCTCTGGTCATACACGAACTGCAAGCAAAATAGAAAACACGCATAAAAAGAACAAAAATAAACTAAAAACGAAACTATGTATTCAGCGATGGACTCGTCGAGTAGCGTCGATTGCACTCGGCGAGTTCAAGGCTAAAACAGAACAAAAATTAAACAAAATTTCTAAAAAAAGAAAAACTTAAAACTTAACCTAATAACTATATTACTAAAGCAGTAACTTTGTGCAAAGTGGATCTCACACAAAGGATCGATAATACTAGAAATTAGATTTAATTTTTGAACCGTTCCCCGGCAACGGCGCCAAAAACTTGATGTGTGTTAAACTAACTAGTTTTATCCTACTTTTTAATTATGAATTTGACACATAAAAGGCAGTGGACCTGTCAATTGGTGGTATAATTTAGCAAGCAGAGTATCGAACTCAGAGAACGGAAATTAATCTAACTACTAGAATTATCTAAAACAAATAGTAAAATAGAAGGGTTTTCTCTAGTTTTGCAAGACTAGAAACTTAACTAAAACTTAACAGCTAAACAATTAAAATGCAACTAAATTCAATAATAAAGAGGACTTCTGTTTAGGTTCGAATCATTTGATCCTATGGTTGATTTTATGGTAAATATATCGGATTAACTTTTCATTGGCTACCGATTAGAATGATTAGGTTCAGGTTCGCTATTGCTAATCCTTAGAAAAAAGATTAATTCAAGCAGTGGCCAGTTGTCTAAATTAATAAGTTCCCTAGTTAATTAATTCGGGTTAAGTAAGACTTGTAATGGTTAATTAAATTAATAATTCACTTAACCTCTTGTTGATGGTTTATCACACAAGCTCACACATTAATTTACCTATTTTCTAATTAATCGTAGTTTCACATTCGCTATTCCTAGGCATATAACTATGTTGTCACATAAATCACATGAGGTAAGCAATTAAGATATGTTCATGCAGCTTAACTACTTGTCAATTAACAGAAAATAGTTATGGTTAATGCATAAGGTTCTTTAACAAGCTTAACAAAACAATAACACCAAATTAAATTAATCCTAACCATAAAATCAATCCATATTCACAAAATCATCTACCCTAAACAGAAGACAAACGTTTTAGTTCATAATTGCAGTAACAATCAACTCAAAAACGAAATTCATAAGTTTAAACATGATTCAATCAAAGGTTAAGTAAGAATACACTTGAATTGCCTCTAATCTTCCCAAAATCGAATGCTTAGACTTAATCTTCGAGATCCTAGGGTTTTAGCAGTGCCTCAATCGCAGCCTAGCCTTCAAGGGTTTTTCTAGAAGCTCCTCAATTCGGGATTGTGACTCCTATTTATAATTTTCGGAAAACAGGGTCTACTCGTCGAGTAGATAACCGACTCGCTGAGTCCCCCTTGTGGAATCCATATACGGCAAGGACTTTACGTATTGCTTCGCGAACCTTCGTGGGTACTCGTCGAGTAGATGTTGTTACTCGTCGAGTAGCTTCAGAATTTGACTCTTTTCTTCTCTCTTTAGTTCCCGAGCTTCCGATCACCTCTCCTGCTTCCTTTCGCTTCCGAGTATATCTTTTGGACTGGAAATACAATTTGAACACTATTAAGTAGCTTTTGTCCATAATTTGCAAATAATTGCTAATAAATAATAAAAATTTATACTAAATATATAGCCAAATATGCACATAGACATCTTGGTGTATTCCAAGACTCAGGAGCAGCACGAGGAGCACCTGAGGGAGGTGCTGGAGACACTGAGGAAGGAGAGACTTTTAGCAAAGTTCTCTAAGTGCGAGTTTTGGTTGCGTGACGTGTATTTTTTGGGGGCACCTCGTCAACCAGAACGGTATATTGGTCGACCCGACCAAGGTAAAGGTCGTAATGAGATAGGAGGTTCCATCTGAGATTCAGAGTTTTCTTGGTCTGGCGGGTTACTATCGGAGATTCATCCAGGATTTCTCCAAGACTGTTGTTCCACTGACCCGACTGACCAAGAAGTTAGTGACATTCCACTGGGGACCTGATCAGCAGGCAGCTTTCGAGACTCTCAGACAGCGGTTGTGCTAGTCACCGATTCTGACTTTGCCGGAGGGCGTCGACGATTTCGTGGTTTATTGTGACGCTTCGATCATGGGTATGTGTGTAGTTTTGATTCAGTGAGGTCACGTGATTGCATACGCTTCAAGGCAGCTGAAGCCTCATGAAGCGAACTACCCGACGCACGATTTGGAGTTGGGGGCCGTTGTTTTTTCCCTCAAGATTTGGCGGCACTACCTCTATGGAGTTCGTTGTACCATCTACACGGACCACAAGAGCCTGAGGTACCTGATGGATCAGCCAAATCTGAACATGAGGCAGCAACGTTGGTTGGATGTGGTGAAGGATTATGATTGCGAGATCCTCTACCACCCGGGAAAGGCCAATGTGGTGGCCGATGCACTCAGCTGCAAGGCAGTCGCGGACCCGATTCGGGATATATGCCTGAGGATGACGGTGATTACCCCGCTGCTGGAGTGGATTTGGGAGGCTCAGTCGAGGATATGAAGGAGGAGTGTCGAAGGTGTGAGCGGATCATAGGGCAGGTGGCTTCATTCGACTATGATAGTCGTGGGTTGTTGACCCTGTATCGGAGGGTCTGGCTTCCTTTCTGGGGCGGTGTACGCCAGGTTCTGATGGAAGAGGCTCACAAGTCGAGATTCTCCATTCATCTCGGGGCGACGAATATGTATCGGGATCTTCGCCATGATTATTAGTGGCCATGCATGAAGCGAGATATAGCTTGGTTTGTGGAGCGGTGCTTGACTTGCAGGAAATTCAAGGCCAAGCACTAGCAACCTCACGGCAAGACATAGCCTTTGTAGATTCCTATGTGGAAATGGGAAGACATCACTATGGATTTCATCACAAAGCTTCCCAGGACCGCACGTGGAGTAGATTCTATATGGGTCATCGTGGATCGGTTGACCAAGAGTGCACATTTCATCCTGATCTAGGAGAGTATATCGGCTAAGAAGCTAGCCGAGATCTACGTCCGCGAGGTGGTGGCACGTCATGGGGTGTCAGTTTCGGTTGTGTCTGACCGAGATGTTCGCTTCACTTCCAGATTCTGGAATCGGTTTCACAACGAGATGGGTACTCGTCTTCACATCAGTATATATTTTCACCCTCGGACGGATGGGCAGAGCGAGAGGACGATTCAGACTTTGGAGGATATGCTACGCGCATGTGTATTAGATTTTGGTGGGAGTTGGGATACGTATCTTCCATTAGCGGAATTTTCGTATAACAACAGTTATCACGTCAACATAGACCGACCTCCCTTCAAGATGCTCTATGAGAGGAAATGTAGGACCCCAATCTCTTGGGGCGAGGTCGGTCAGAGAGTCATGGGGGGTACCGAAGTGGTACTCAAGACTACCGAGATGATCCACCAGGTCCGGAGCAGGCTCCAGACTGCTCAGAGTCGGCAAAAGAGCTATGTCGACAAGCGCCATTTGGATCTGGAGTTTCAGGTGGGGGATATGGTTCTCCTGAAGGTGTCACCTTGGAAGGGTGTCTTCCGGTTCAGGAAGCGGTGCAAACTGGGCCCCAGGTTCATTGGTCCGTTTAGGGTTTTGGCTCGGGTGGGTCGGGTTGCGTATCGACTAGATCTGCCATCCGAGCTTAGTCAGATCCTTAACACTTTTCATGTCTCCCAGCTGTGGAAATGCTTAGTGGATGACTCCGCAGTTGTGCCCTTAGAGGATTTTCAGGTGGATGACCGCCTGAACTACGTTGAGAAGCCAGTGGCGATTCTCGATCAAAAGACAAAAACCTTGAGGAACAAGGTTGTGCAATTAGTGAAGGTGCAGTGGCTGCACCGCAAGGGGTCAGAATGGACATGGGAGCCAGAGGAGGAGATGTGGGAGCACTATCCAGGATTATTTGAGATAGCGGACTTCGAGGACGAAGTCTGAGACAGGGGGGGAGAATTATAATGCCTGGTTCCTGGTATGTATTTAACTCATAATTATTCATTTTTATATGGCAACTCGACGAGTTGGAGGCCCTAAAATCGTCGAGTAGAGTTGTTTTGGACCGCGCATTTTGGTGACCAACTCGACGAGTTGGGAGGTCTCAACTCGACGAGTAGGCTAGGTAAAATGAAATCCTAATTCCGGGGTTTTGCACCCTATTTAAACACCTTAACCCCAAGGTTTTGGCCTCATTTCCAACCTCCACTGTCCTAACCCTAGATCTCGAAACCCTAATGCTATTGTGAGAGTTTGTGATCCATTTTTAGTGTTTTAGTGTGTGCTTGAAGCCATGGGAAGAAGGAAAAGCTTCAGGACACAAGAAGGAGCATATAGATCCAGAATCTTTGCCTCATCCACGACATTTTGCTGGTATACAGGTTGAACCTTGCTTTGTAGTTGTTTAGATCTTCTTTTAGGCTTATTTTCATTGGTTTGGTTCAAATATCATGGTTCTTGGGATTTGGACATCCCAAATGGAGAATACTTCAAATCTAGGGTCTTGAGGGGTTTTCATGGCATAAGGTGCCAACTTTATGGCCATGGAAGTCCCATGCAACCTTTACACCATCATTTTGGCCTTTTGGAGCTTCTAAGGGCCATGCAAGAAGAAAAAGCTGGGACTTTACGTGATCTTTTAGTCCCTAAATTCCAGATCTATGACCTCATGGTCTATCTTGTAGTTTTGGTGGTTTTTGGATGAAGACTTTGGCCTTTTTGGTTAGGGTTTGAGTTTAATCTTATTAGGAAGAGTATTAATGGGTAAAGTTGGAAACTTTACCCTTCTAGAGGCATTTCCAGATTAGATCTAAAGTTTAGGGTTTAGATCTGAAGATTAATGGCTTAATACGTTAAGAAGGGGTTAACAGATTGAGGAACTCGACAAGTTCATAATGGAACTCGACGAGTTGAAGTGAAGTGTCCCGATTCTGTTGATAAGGAAGAACTCGACCAGTTCATGGACGAACTTGACGAGTTGGATCGCGAAATCATGATTCTGTGATTCATGGAAACTCGGAGTGTTGACTTTGACTAGACTTTGACTTTGACTTTGACTTGGGCCAAAGTTGACCCTTAAGGGGTATGAGTAGGAAAAGGGTAATTAAGGAAATATTTTATGTGTAGGGGATTGAGTTAGGTTGATATTCAGATCAGGGGACTGTTCAGCTTCTTTCCAGTATTCGAGGTGAGTTACCTTCCCAATATGAGTGGGTCGAAGGAACCAATGCCGACCCATTAGTAGTTGTTTGTAGTAGAGAAAATTGTTTGTATGATAATTGTCTGGTATGCCACTATCTGATGAGATTTATGTGCTTAGATGCTATGTTATTATGTGGTAGTGGTAGGGGGTGAGATAGACCCCGTAACCGGTTGAGATAAACCGGAGGGTAGTTTGGGCTCCCAGATATGCCTGACAGGGTAGGTCGAGCACCCAGATATGCTTCACAGGGTAGGTTGGGCACCCAGCTATGCCTGACAGTATGTTTATGCTATGTCATTATGTGGTAGTGGTAGGGGTGAAATAGACCCTGTAAGTGGTTGAGATAAACCGGAGGGTAGGTTCGGCACCCAGATATGCCTGACAGGGTAGGTCGAGCACCCAGATATGCTTAATAGGGTAGATTGGTCACCCATATATACCTGACAGTATGTTTATGATATGCCATTATGTGGTAGTCGTAGGGGGGAGAAATAAACCCCATAACCGGTTGAAATACACTGGAAGGTAGGCCGGGCCACCCAGATATGCCTGACAGGGTAGGTCGAGCACCCAGATATGCTTGACAGGGTAGGTCGGGCACCCAGATATGTCTGACAGGGTAGGCCGGGCACCCAGATATGCCTGGCAATATGTTGTTACATGGTATGATGGGGGAACTCACTAAGCTTCGTGCTTACGGTTTTCAGATTTGGTTTCAGCTACTTCTTCTTCGAAAGGAAAGGAGACGGCATGATCGCAGTGCATCACACTATGATTTTCCGCACAAGAGATCTTTGGGAGTTGTACTCTGATGTTGTTTTCTTATGACATATTTTGGATATTGGTTTTGATTATGATGTGGGATGACACTATTGATGTTTTCAAAATACTGGTTTTAATATTACGAAATTAAAAATGAAATTTTTGGTCATGAATTTTGGGATGTTACACATTTATTAATTGGATATTATTTGATGATGTCCATCAAGTAATTGTTTTTATTGGCCTTTGGAGTCCTTGTAAGCTTCTCGAAGAATTAGGATTGAAGGCTTAATGGATTAAGGATTTAAAAGTTGGATTTTTAGCCTCAGACTATTCTCATGACGTGATACACAAGCTATCACGATGTGAGAAGTGTTTGGTTCCGTTTCAAGTCATCTGCTTGAGGCTCACGACATGAGATAAGGATTCCCACGATGTGAGGGCAGCCCCATTGACTTTCCCTTGACTGAGTTGGCTAGTTTGAGTCGTGATGAGTTAGGATCTAATTGAGTGAGCTCTCACGACATGACCAAGGCCGGTCACGACGTGATATGTGGTTTTTGGGATTTTGGGCCTTGTTGGGCCCTAGTTTTCTATAGGTGGGCCTTTTTGGTGCTTGGTCCCATTTGGAGCATTGTGTATCTTTTAGGACTTTGGGTCCCCTTGGATTAGGCCCAAGATGGGTTTTGGGCCAATTAGGAAGTTGGGCCATAATGGGCTTTTGATGCTATTGGTGGGCCTCATATTTTGGGCCAAGTGAGGAAAGGGTAAAATGGACTTTTAACTTGAGTGTCGAACAATCGGACTTGGATCCTAGCTATGGGTTGTGAACTAATTATTAATTTGGTATTATTTTTTGGTGCTAGCGTGCGGGGATTTTCTGGATCGGCAGTCCGAGCTTTTATTTGAGATATTCGACAGTTTGAGGTGAGTCTTCCTCACCATGGTTAGCGGGTCGAAGGCACCAATGTCGACCCAGGGTTTATTATGTTAGGGTGCTAGATGTCTGCGTAACTCGTGCATGTGTATGTGATCGTATGCTTAGTGGGCGGGGCCCAAAGGTTATTTTGTATGCTATTACTTGTTATACATGCATGTTTGTATGCTGGACAGGACCCGTTGTGTGAGTTAGGACGAGGTCGTTATACTCAGTGGGTGGGGCTCGTTATGTGAGTTAGGGCGAGGCTCCTTACACTCATTGGGAGGTGCCCATTGATTAACAGATAAGTATGTCGGGCGGGGCCCGATGGCAGACAGGGCCCATTATGTGTTTGATATGTATGGTATGTGGTATTTTGGGGAACTCACTAAGCTTTGTGCTTACGGTTTTTATGGTTATGGTTTCAGTTACTTTTGGTTCGAAAGGGAAGGGCCCAGCTTGATCGCAACGCATCCACCCATGTTTCCGCATTATAATGATTTTGGGATTGTACTTTGATAGCAGTTTCCTCATAAAGTACTTTGGAATATTTTGAAAAAAAATGGATGTTGAATGTTGACTTAAAATATAATTAACGTTTTGTTTGAATTAAAAATGAAATTTTTACCTTATAACTTTGGGATGTTTCAGAAGAATTTCATTATAGCGGTCTTGATACACCCAAAAAACTCTGTATCTGCCCGCAGACAATAGAAACAACCTGATCATGAATTATCTCCCTAACCCGGTCCTCAGTCAATCCTGGCCACCTACTCCGGCTCCTAATCCAGATCTTGACTCAAATCGCCTCGTAACCACCATACTGAGAACAAACCAAAAAATATCAGATGAGGTGCATATCATACCATATGAACCATTCCACAACAAAACCCTAGGGGTTGTTACTTCCCTGCTACGCGTATGGATCATGTGCTTCCAGTAGTACGGGCATATACTACCTTCTGCACCTACCCGCATTTGTATCAGAGGATCATCACAACAACCCTAACAGCACACAATAGAATACACAAACATCCTATTCTCACTCCCTAGAGAAAGGTTAAACATTCCTCAACTAGCCACCCGACCCCATATAACTCATCCATGAAACTTCCACCAACCCTGCAACACTCGTGTATGCTAATCATACATAACATTGGATCCTATAGACAGTCGAATACCTGATTTTACCCTAATCAACTACAA
Organism: Lactuca virosa; assembly: GCF_052849685.1. Classification (NCBI taxonomy): domain Eukaryota; kingdom Viridiplantae; phylum Streptophyta; class Magnoliopsida; order Asterales; family Asteraceae; genus Lactuca; species Lactuca virosa. Next base: position 207,361,471 of record NC_136432.1, read on the forward strand.
AAATGATGTCAATTTCATATAAGGAAGAAACCCTAGGCTATCAGGCATCAATTATCAAATAATTCTATCATGCAATTCCTGAAGATCCCTAGCCTATCACTATCATGTTGTTTCAACATAACATAATCATCAAATAAGAGTGTGGTAACTTGGGTATACTTACTGTCTCCTTTGGTTACTTTATTAAAAATTCATTTTTAAAACTTTTGCAGTTCCTTAGTTTGAAACTGGATTCACACGGATGCTCCTCCAATTCGCTTAAACCAAGGCTCTGATACCAACTTGTAACGTCTCAAAAATCATAACAAATTTAAACTTTTCAAAACAACCAATTTACTTCAAAAGAAGTGTTTACATAACCATTGTTTTCAAAAACAGAGTCTCCCAAGATCCACAACATAAAACCAAGGATGTGTACGGTTACGCCTTCGCCTTGCCACGGTCCTTTGAAATACCTGAAACAAAACAAAAACTGTAAGCCAACGCTTATTGAGTTCCCCCAAAGTACCACCACATAAACATAACAAACAACAACATGCTTACAGAGCCTTCAGCATGACTGGACCGCCTCAGAGGACCTTCAGCGTATCTGGACCACTCTCCGGGCCTTCGGCCTGACTGGTCCGCCTCGCAGGCCTTCAGTCTATCCGAACCGCCATGAGTATCTTAGCCTTCAGCACAAAGTAGGACTGCCTCAACCCAATACACCATCACGTATCAACATATATAACATATACCATACAATCAATAGCTAGCATAAACAGGTAGCCCTATAGATCTAATAGATCACTACATCATAGCAACATCCTATATACAAGGATACAAGTCTAACAAGTCGCTACAACATAGCAAGATACGGTAAACCAGGATATCAATCCAATGGGTCGGCCTTGGTGCCTTCAACCCCTAACTACATTGAGGAAAACTCACCTCACAGTTGACGAATAGTTGATCAATACTCTGCTCCTATATACCAGCTCAACCCAAATCCTAAATGTCAAAACATTACCCATTCCAAATTAATAACATTTTCCCAAAATACCCTTGGTCAAAACTGGTCAAAATCAACCGAGTCAACACAGCCGAGTCAACTCAGTCGAGTGAACTCAGTTGAGTCGACTCAAGCTTCGTACACGAGGCGTACTTGAGCCTTGACCAGAGTAGGGTAGTTGACCGCGTACGCGCGGTGTACACTAAGGTAAGCATAGCGTATGCCCAGAACTCCATTTCCTCAATAAGAGCTTAATGCATTAAGCTCTCCCGTCTAACTTTTAGATCTAAGCCTAAAATACCATCAAGAGTCATAAAGTTTCCAACTTTATGACTTTGCATGTCCATTAAGTTCTTAATACACAAAATCTCAACATCTTAATGCCTTAAGACCTTCTATAGCATGCATGGAGCAAAACTAACCAACAAGACCACATTTTTATGACTTAAGACCCCTCATAAAGTCTGAAAGGATGACTTATTTGGTCAAGAGCATGCCATGCTCAAGAATCACCATATTTGGGACCAAAGGTGCCCTAAATGAAGAAATGGCTAGATCTACAAGATGTAGTGATCAAGTTGTGAACTTTTTACCTTATGGAGGTAGCGAACAAGGTGATAATATCAGATCCAAGTTGCTTCCAAGCTCCAAGCTCTTCTCACCACCTTCTCCTTCTTCCAAAACACCAAAAAGGCACACAAATGAGACAAAACACTCTTCTCACTTAGGGTTTTCTATAGGGTAGAATTCTAATATGGGGGGTGATGAGGAAATGATAAATGAGGCTATAATGATGCTTATGTATGGACCCAACCCTAAAAATTAGGGTTTGGACTTTCTCCACATACGCGGTGTACACCCAACATACTAGGGTCCGCCCTAGTATGCTCAATGTACACAACGTACGCCCTGTGTACTTCCTTTAGCCCAAAAACCTCAAAATGCCACAATGGGCCATTTTGTACTCTTTCTCATACTTAGGGACTAAAATGCAATATTTATTCATAAATGGGGTTAAAATTGAAAATACCTCAACATCGGGATGTTACAGATTTCCCTAGTAGGATGCTAAATTCTATAACACTGATGTGTTGTCGTAAGTTGGGATTTTCCCAAACAGTTTGCTAAGATACATGAACATAATCGTGTTTACAAAAGATGGGATTTTTCCCAGGAAACATATAAGGCTTGTAGCAATATTATGCTATAAACAGGGATCCTCCCTAGTATCATTTGAAGTCGGGATTATTCCCAGTTAATTCTTATAGAGGATCCTCCTCGGTTCGCTAAGTAAAAGCTCAACAAGGATTTTTCATGATGTATCCTTCCATACGCGAATTCACAGAGTATACCTAATCCAAGCGATTGTGGACCCTCGGGAGCACCAGGTTCTATCTATCCTTTAAAATCATACTTTCTATGTAATGTTTGAACGTTTATTATATTAAAAAAGATATTATCTATTTTAAGATCTCAATTTGATGACTAACTATTTTCAGGTTATTTAGAGTTCTTATCAGATATAAACTTTCTATCCCTAGCAATCCTATTGCTACAACTACACAAATCAACCATGCAAGCAGAGAAGTGTGAAACAACCATACATAAAAGAATAAGTGGTACATTAATTCCAGCAAAAACAAAAATTGTTTTGTACACAATTATGTAAAATGTTTTCATCTAATAGGCCTAGACTATAGCCTGGTCATCATTGCCTGGAGCTTTCTCCTCCTCATTTACTTTTGGCTACTTCCCTTCTTGATCCTAAATGGTATTAACAGGATCACCCATTAACTTGGCTAAGGCTGTACTCCACCCATCCAGATTCCAAGAATCCTGCATTGGCCACATCTTCAACCAATTTAATATTGCTTCCCAAACACCTGCTGCAGCACTGGACTTTAGATCGTCAATCACCTCCTTCATCTCAACAATATGCTCATCCACTCTCCCGGACTTCTATGTGCTCAAGAGTTCCACCCATTTCAAGAGATCCTCATTGGTTGCTATCCACGCTATCTCTTGCTCTTTGAGGGCTTGCCCAGCCCTCTCAGCTCGGATCTTCAAGTCAGTATAAAAGTGATTGTAAACCTAAAACAACAAAGACATCAGGAACAACAAGAGAATGAAATTTAAAAAGAAAAATTATGTTGGCACTTACAGCCTGAGAGAAGGAAACCAACTTCCAGAGTGCATCCTCAGCTCTAAGATCCTCTAAGCTTAAGTCCATAGTACCATCGATTTTTCTCTTTTTAGATCCTGGAGTTTTCGTTGTTAGATCTATAGAATTCCTTTTGTTAGGAACAGAGGATGAAGCCGTCTCCTTCTTGATCACCAGTTGACCACTTGACATGGTCGTGTCGATATCAGCAAGAGTGAAGTGAGCAGTAGAGCGTGTAACCTTGGATCCTGAGTGTAACAATAAAAGTCATAAAAAAATCAGGACCTTCTATGAAAAAAGTATTAATCAGGGATCCTCACTTTTTGACATGGAGACAATAGTGGAAGGACTCTCTACTCTCTTGATGACTGAGCTTGAATGATCTTTCTGATTCAGATAGGCCGAAAAACCTTTCGATCCTATCCTCAGTGTCTTCAACGGGAGGAATAAGCTCTTCAAATTTAAAAGTTGTAAAAAATCAAAGCGAGATAAGAAATGTGAATATCAGGATCATTGGTGAAATAATATTAAACCTACCCTATTTAACCCAAAACTTTGGTAAAATATTTCCGTTAGGAATAGAGTGACATCTGACAAAAAACTATTTCCCTTTCCAAGCACAGTCATTATGCTTGGATTTCAAGATAAAAGGAGATCTTTCAGTTTTGGCTTTAAACTAGAAACTAGAATTCCCAAAGGTCGAAAGGTCATAGACGTAAGCTAACTCGCTTAAACCAATGTTGAAACCCATGGAGCAGTTCAGATTATTGATCCATTTAAGGATCCTCCGGACCGTTGGCATGGCTTCGATATATGAAATCTTAGTATTTTCGAAAAATTTAGAAATGATTCCGGAAAAGGGATAAATAAGGCCTAAGGTAAAAGGATATTCAGGAAAACGAATCCAGGAAGACGAAACAATGTCCGGCTGGATCCTCGGATCGAAGGCTCTAAAAACAGTACCATCAGGGAAAGTTCCAGGTGATTTGAAGGCTCCAATATCGTTGTCATCAAAGGTATAGGTTTCTTCATATGATAAAGATTTTTGATATATGAAGTCGTCGGGAATAGCAATGACACTTGTGTGAGAACGAGCTACTTTTTTGTCCATATTTAAAAAAGAAACAAAGAAGGAGAAAAAGAGACAAAAGTAGTAAATTCGATGATATTCAGTGAACGTCCGGAAGAAGAGCTAAAAGAGCGATATGAAATTGAAAGACTGAATACCATATTTATACAAGAATCATGGAAGGAGGGTGATTTCACCTATTCTAACGGCTAGAAATCTAACCGTTGAAGTTTAAATTACCCTATCTATTAGAGTTTTTACTTCATTTTTTACTTTAAAATTATACCTCTAAATATTTATGAACTAACGATAATCACTACTACAAAAATACCCTTTAATGACACGTATTGCGTGTCGTAAAAGCCACATATGACACGCAAATGCGTATAAAGAAAGGCCATGTCATAAAGGAAGACGACACACTTTTGTGCGTCGTAAACTTACGACGCACATTTACGATGCACATTTACCACACGCATTGTGTGTCAATGAAGCCCCTATCATAAAGGGAGACGACACGCATTTGTGTGTCATAATCTTACGACTCGCATTGCGTATCATTAAAGCCCATGTCATAAAGAAAGACGCCACACATTATTGCGTGTCATAATTTTAAATGTTTTAAAATTATATATTTTGATATATTTACTTATTTTCAAATTAAATAACACATTAAAATTCTCGTAACACAAAATAAAATACCATAAACAAGAAATATAATTCATTGCACTAATATGTCAAATACAAATAATCATTCCAATAATAAGTAAATGTAGTACATGGAAAATATTGGATAATATTTATTATAGAAAAACAAAAGATGTCCAACATTAAAAGGAACCCATGAGTAAGTTCTCCCTTGACAATCTCCATGGCAATTTTAAGCCTTGTAACTTCACCACTTGAAGATGCATCAACTCAACCAGTGTCGACTCTTTTTCTACAAGTTTCATGCACATGGGGACATAAAATGTTATTTCTTGCATTTTAACCAAAAAAAGGCCTAAATACATGAAATAGCAACTTATTTTGCATGAAATAGAAAAGTACATTGCTATTTCATGTGCTTATCCAATGTGACAGGAATTAACCTTGAAACTATCAAGGTAAATATATAATCTCACTAAATTTGTCTAATTTCCAAGATCATTTGGAATTGAGCCACATATTCTATTTTTATATAATAAATAAATAAAAAATAGCATTTTACTTACTGATACCCAATTATTGTTTTGATAAGAGAGAGAATTCTTGTTCTGACCGAGTGAACCTAAAAATCACGATATCTTATAAGAGAATACCTGACCTATTCTCTATGGATTTAGCCTACAAAAGTTATACCAAGATCAAAGTACACTATTATAATTGGGTTCATTTTTTCCTTACTAAAATGAAAAGAGTTACTTAAAATCATTACATAAAATCATCTCTTATTTTCTTGATTTTAGATACCATTTGGCTTGCTATTTTCTCCTTCAATGGTTTGTGCTTCTTCCTGTTTCTGGACTTCAACGTCTCTTTTTCCTAAGAAAGCGTGGTTGATTGGTGGATGACAGAAGCCTGGCCCACATTATATACGTCATCAAAACGTTGTTCTAGTTCTCAATGATACATTGCACCACAACATACAAAATTTTATATGGATAAATAGTAAAAAAAAATCTTTAAAATTATTTTTTTTCATATAAATAAAAATAAGAAGATTAAGTAACTTACATTAAAAGCGATATAAGTCTGTCTACCATTAACAAGCCCGCTCACAAAGCCAGTGTAATCGGCTATGACTCCATGAACACAACTTTGAGAAAGGAGAGTTCAATACACGTTGTCAGATGCATTACTTAGAACCGCTCAGATCATGTAAGTAGGATTTGTCCCAAAATGACCAAAATACCCCTCTTGTTATAATAAAAAAAATCAATAGAAGTTGTAACAGAAATTTACAAACTAATTGGATATAAGAAATATGAAAAACTTGAAATCCCTGAGATTAATAGTTGTAACAGAAGCTTCACGTGAGATACATAAGAATAAGAAATAATCCCAATATTTAAATGAAAAAATGGACTCGTCTCAAAAATAAATTTGGTAATTATAAAGGGACTTTATGTTCAAAAGTACAAAAATCCAGAAGAATTACAAGGGTTAGTGGCCAACAACGAAAGCATTTAAATATTGTTGAAGTCATTGAAGATGTTAGAAATTTCATCCATGCTGATCCACCGGGGAAATATGAAATACAATAGTATGCAATGGTAAGAACTTGTAATAGAATGGTAAACAAATTTTGTTTAATATTATTTTTTACATTTAAAACAAGAATTAATTTTGATACCTGAATAGCAGCAAAGAACACAGAGAGGATATAGCTATGAAGAACCATGGAAACATAAATGGTCCCCACCATGCTGCCTATGAACCCTAATGTGAAAGGAAGTCTCTAAATAAACTTTTAAAAAAAAGTTAGAAAATGTTTCGATTAAGATGTTGTTTGTGGTTTAGTGGTTTAGCAGTTTAGCAGTTTAGTAGTTTAGTAGTTGGACCAGCAAGCAAGGATGTTCCAGAAATCCACAATAGCAGCACAACTACCCTCACAGAATCCTGGAGAAAAAATGGATTTTAAGAAACAAAACAATAATAAAATAATTATTAAGTATTAACCATATTGATTCAAATTACCTGTAGATTGGATTCCAATAAGAAAATCTCCCATATTGAACTTCAAGATATATGTAAAACAGAATAATGAGGGCGAGGAGGGCAATTAAGTCCTTTTCACAGACAGGTATCCAGAGTTTGATGATTTATAAATTCACACTTTCCAGTAACCCTTTATAGTCACGGGTATGGATGAGTGTTCCCCTATGAAGTGATTGGGATCAACACCATCAAAGACAAGTTCACCTCCCGCTTCATCAGCTTCATTTATGTTTAGCCAAAAAGAGAATACTTGTTCTTTTATTAAGCCTTGTTCAACCATATTCTACCTATAAATTTTAATTAGAAGAAGATTATAAGTCACAACAAAAAGAAAATAAAATAGTTGATCCAAATTCAAATGAGTTATTACAAGTTAGCACATGAAATTTGTGAATTTTTGGGCTAGTGTGCACTCTTGTATTAAACTGCACATTTGTTCTTGGAATTAAGTTACGCACTTGGTAAGGATGAAACTAGACATCCATACCTAGTTATAGTCTTTTACATCATGGCATTTGGACTCTTTATGAATTTTAGAAGTTGATTGATGCAATCAGTGGGCTACATGGACTAGTCTACAAAGATTGGTACATATACCCTTCAAGGAATTGGAATTAGGAAAAGTGGTCTAAAGTTCAGTGAAGCTAGATACACTAAAATTTATAGAAAAATAGACTTCATGATTTTTGGAAAATCTGATGGCCTTGTATGATTTTTAGAAGATAGGGACAGATTGCAGCAACGTGCTGAAACATTTCATGACAGCATCAAACAAAACGGGATAAACGACTCACTTAAACTCATAATCGGACTAGGAAAACAAAGACAAAAGGTAGTAGACATTCATACCTTTCCATAGATAAAACCCCACTAAAATATCACCAGATCCAAGATTAGACCACACTTTTTAAGGTAGTATCCTGCACAAGTTAACAAAAACAATTTCACATAAAGCTTTCTGAATGGCAATTTCAAATTTATGGTTATTCCAGCCAATATGCACAACCTAACACCATTTCCCTTTCTACGGCATGAATTACCATTCTACCCATCTCTTCTTCCTCATTTTCTGATGCATTTTCAGAAAGAAAATGTAACACAAATTTGTATTTGTATTTCAGCCAGTGAGCTTTATATTTAAAATGCACTTGAGCTTCTTAAGTCTTAAATTTTTTTTGGGAATTGGAACTTATTTAAAGGTTTCATCTTTTCCTTCCCATTTCAAAACTGAATCAGATTTGAAATAAATAAATAAAATGCGTGGTAAAGAGGGTGAAAATTAGGGTACTTAAGTGATGCAGCAAATGATGCAACAAAAATCACACTCCAACAGAATAGGAATTGAGAGTCCATTCCATTCCATCAAAATCCTTTAAAAATAATGTTTGTTGGATTTCACAATTACTAGGGGAGAGTAGAGGGAATCTAATTACATTCTTCTTTTTGAATTAAAAGACCATAATACCCCGCAACAATTGAAAGAGGCTCTTAACTGAATTTCCACCAATAAAAATATATAAAAAAAACTCAAAATTTTATAGACAACATTTAATGGGAAAAAAGAAAAGAAATGGGGGAATTATGTTTATACCTGCTTGGATCTTTTAACACAATAAACTTCAAACATATTGTGCAATCTTTTCTTCTCTGTGACTTGAACAAAACAAATTTTAACCAACAACCAAAACCTATGAGTATAAGGGTCGTAAAGCAAGCAATGCCATTATTTGAAAAGGTGAAGAAGATAATAACATATTAAAATATGATCAAAGTTAATAAGAATATATTATAATTATACCTCTCAATAATACATTGGAGATGAAATGCATGCTTGCAGGTGGTTACCTGAATGTGGGAAAAGAATATATAATGGTTAGTAATTATAAAAATACAGATCAATAAGATCAAATGTAATCCAAAACTGCAATTACATGGTATCAAGTTCACAAATAAGAATTAATGTTAGGCATGGTAGTACCCCAATAGATAACACACACACAGACACACATCATATGCTTAATTTAGCTTCATTAATTAACAGCGAAACATCAACTAAGAAATTGAGACCCCAATTATAGTGAAATATATAATATAATGGGCATGAAGACATAATGACATTTACATATTATTGTCTATAACAAATAACATTTTTATATTACTCATTCCATTTCTTCAATCTCATCATACATGACAATGAACAAGTATCATAATTTATGCTCAAAATAGTAATTATGAGCATGTGTGTGTGGTGTTGTGTGTGACTCTGAACAAGTATCAGAATGGGATGGAGAAGTAGAAAAGTAGAGGAGAATGATGTCGCACCTGAGAAATCAAAGAAAAAGAAGTAGAATAAGGGAGAAAGAACGAATCCTACATGAGGTGCATAGAGAGTAGAAGTGGGGATCGAGGAAGGATGAGGAAATCACGGTTGAAACCTGTATGGTTTTTCCGGTTGGGGTTTTAAGAGGACAAGATGAGAAGTTTCAAAATCGAAATTAGAGGCATAAATAGAGGAGAAATAAGAAAAGGGATCATGTCTTTGACATTCTCGATGGTGTCGTTGCTCTCGACCTACAGAGGGATGGTTTTTACAGTTAGGGTTTTATCATAGGAACGTGAAGCATGAGCACCTGTCACATGACTAATTTGATCTCGATCGACATTTTTGGAGTGAAATCGGAGATTGGAGAGCCGACTAAGAGAGAATCACAGTAGTGTGAAGTCCGAATTAAGATTTTAGGGTTCAATGGTGCTGGTGATGGCTTAGGGTTTGCAGAGAGAAGGGAGGGATGGAATGGTCATGGGTGCGTGGAGATCTAGAGGAGAAAGTGCAGAGGTAGAGGAAGGCGGGGTACTTTAATTTTTTGGGGGATTTGGTTTCTCCCTTAGCAATATAAAAGAGGGGAACGCGTGTATTAAATGTTTATAAAACGGCATCTCTACACAATACCCGTTTAATTTAGGTTCCCTCCGTATTTGTAATTTTTTTTTGTTGGAAACTTAATTTTAGGGAACGCACAAATACGTGTCCTTTATCCTTCGATTTTTGGAAAGCTGACATTATATTTAGGACACGCAAAAATGTGTATCGTTAATCCGTGCGTGTCATTGTTCGCGTGTCATTGTTCGCGTGTCATTAAAGATATGTTTTCTAGTAGTGAATACTTTGCAGGTATAACTTGGGGGCAATTGTTAGGGTCAGGATCAGAGAATCATATTCAAGATCCTTAATATTCTTGAAGTCTCAGGATCCTGAAACATATTGCATGATCCTGATTATTATCACTAATATTTTCTAACACTTATAACGTCTATATTATTCTTTATTTTTCTCACATGTGCAGAATTAGTACGCACAATATTCATTCTCAACGGAGAGTCACTTCAACCAAGCTTATGACCCCAAATACCAAGTCAAAAAATGTACAAATACTTGCTCAAGGAGGTTCCCGAAAATCTCAAACTTCTTTTCGATTAGCTTAGATTATAAATAACACCTTTAAATCGCACACAACACACACACAATTAGCTCTAGCATTACAATTATACTCATGTTATCTTCATTTTCACTTTAATCTCGAATTGAAATTAATAAAACACAACAAGGCAGGTGTTAATTATCACCTTCAAAGGTTTTATGTCAAAGATCCTATAAAGGATCAAGGTTTTTCCTTGTAACTCTCTTGCCTCACCTTGATTATCATTCGATACTTGCATTGCCTTAAACACCACATCTTCTCATACACATGGTTTGGATCCATCAGGATCACAATTTTTTTAGGATCAATAAGATCACTTTTTCAACCCTCAATATAGAACTTGTTTTATATCAAAAAAATAAATAAAAATATGTAAATTCATTATTTTTTAACCTCTTTCAATATTAATGGTCGAAAAAAAAATTGTAACATGTGAATGACATGCACATTATTTGGACAAAATGTTGTAGAACTTATTTTCTATCGAAAAAATAACAAAAAATGTTTAAATTCATCATTTTTAACCTCTACCCATACTTATATTCAAAAAAATTGCATATAACTTAAAATTTGCATCATATGCACATAAGTATAAAAACATTTGTTTTGAATTTTTTTTTCACAGAATCACCTTTTATAGTAGTGTCCTAACATATTAATATGTTTTTCATCTGTATATTAATGTGCATATACGCCGATGTGCATATATTCATATTTTCATTTTATGTATATGTTCATATGGTGCACATTTTACGTTTTTTTTTTCGAATATCACTATGGAAAGAGATTAATAAATGATTAATTTACATATATTTTTTTTATATAAGATAAGCTTTAAAACAAATGTTGAAAAATCATGCACAATTGAGTTTGTGCATATATGCACATTTTTTTTAACTTTCTATATATATATATATTTTTTAAATGTCTGAATTGTCTAAGATGTTAATATAGAAGGTGATTCGTTTAAAAAAAAAATTCAAAAAATGTGTTTTTTATGAAAAATGCGCATATGATGCACATTTTTCGTAGAAAAAATTATTATTTTTTTCGAATATCAATATGGAAAGAGGTTGAAAAATGATGAATTTACATCTTTTAGATATTTTTTCGATATGAGATAAGCTCTAAAATGAGGGTTGAAAAAGTGATCCTATATATATATATATATATATATATATATATATATATATATATATATATATATATATATATCAACTTTTAGTTATTTAACCAATCATCGTGAATTCGATCCCTTTACAATTACACATTATTTTAGTGTACAAGATTTAAGGTGTTTATTTGTTGGCCTCATCAAACACCAATGGATTTCAGGACAGTATGTGTCCAATAAGATTTTTAGTGATGCCATTTGGGATTTATTAATGTGGCAACAATGTTTGTAGAAATTATGGATCGAGTTGTTGACCAATGCTCGGTCAGTCGGTTATAATGTTATCGTCAACAAATGTGGTTATTCAAGAGTCTATACAATGGAGTGGTAAAGGTTATTGGAAGGGAGAGACTCTACGTAAGTGTTCAAGGTATGACATTGGTTGTTGGGGTCTTAGTTTTGGAACGCCTCATCAACCAGGATGATAAATTTTGGCTAGTTTAGTTAAGTTAGGCAGCGATGCAGTGAGAGGTTTTTGAAGATTCTCTATGGGATTAGTAGTATTAGTGGGTTAGCAGGGTATCATTAGAAATCAGTTAGATTCCTTCCAAGGTTTTGGGTAACTTTTCTTCGGTTGGTATGGTGAGTTATGATTTGTTGGTATGAGATTAGGTGGTGGACTGGTATAGTCTAGTGTAAGTATATATATGGCAGGATTATTCGGTTAAAGGTTATGTTAAATTGGTAGATCATTGGAGAAATGTCGTAAGGGTTGCACATTGTCACACCCCCAAACCAAGGATGGCGGAAACGTCCAGGGGTGGAGGACTTCATGTATAGTATCATAACAACAATTGTAATAGTAATTCAAGCAAACACAACCAACATATATATAATTGAAAAAGTTACATCATTGTATGAATTACATGTTTACGAATCAATTACAATATGTTGACAAAATATGAAATAGTAGACGCCTTAGCGTCCCATCCTCAAAAGCACTTGATTACCTGTTTAATGATTCTCTGAGAATACAAGTTGTTTGAAAAAGTGTCAACACAAAGGTTGGTGAGTTCATAAGCTTTTGTTTGGTATTATTAAAAGCCTTTCGTTTGTAAAAGTGGTATTCGTTTTAGAAAAATCCAATATTTTCCTTAAAATGTATATGTAGTCTTAAATCCACAGACCGAAATGTACAAGTAACTTTTCTTACTTATAATAAATAATGTAAGTTTAAATCGACGTAAACTCATTTAATTTTAATGAAGTTCCCGTAAATTCTATGTTTGTTAATACCACATGTGAGTTATTATAACCATGCTATGACCTAGTTGGCCTGAAACGACGTTCTTCAGGCGTCGGAAATGTTATGACATTTGTCACCCCAGACCTATCGGTCTAACTGTTGCATGCAGTTTAGGTGTGGGTTTGTCAAACCCAATATAGATCTATACACAACTATCACGCTCTCCCTCAAGGAGACTCTGGTTACAATACAGGACTTAATGGTAATTTGAAGTAAATGTCTCACAAAGTCATTAACGAATTTACGTGTAGTGTAATGAAAACTTGGTACCGTATGGCCGTACCTTGCTTAATGAAAATATCCTTTGTATAAATGTACCCTTTTTAAATGTATGTGTTATGTAATGTTTCATAAAGTCATTAACGGAATTACGTGTTATGAAAACTTGGTACCGTATGGCCGTACCTTGCTTAATGAAAATATCCTTTGTATAAATGTACCCTTTTTAAATGTATGTGTTATGTAATGTTTCATAAAGTCATTAACGGAATTACGTGTTATGAAAACTTGGTACCGTATGGCCGTACCTTGCTTAATGAAAATATCCTTTGTATAAATGTACCATTTTTAAATGTATGTATTATGTAATGTATCATAAACTATACCTATTATAGTTTATCAACCAAGGGTAGTACGTTGTAATGTATGCAAACTATATTCAAAATAGTTTATTAAATGTTTGAATGTATCGGTTATACTTTGATTATAATCACTTGTTATTCTTTATATTTTATATGTCCAAATCCATTTGTAAACTGATGTGTGTCTAAATATTAAGATAAAATGTCATATATTGCAATAACATATAATCACAAAAAGATATACACCCTGCTCAACATGCTACAAGGTGAAATGAAATTGACAGCAGTTTTTTGTTGAATACAGTTTCTGTTACTGTTCTTAGAAAATTTATAGAAATATCATCAAAGCTCCAAATCCAAATCCGCAAATTCTGAGAGTTTGGAATATGAGTCTAGTTTGTTCGTAAATTGTATCATGATTTTTAGTGATTTCTAACAGAGGTGAAAATGTTCATAATCACAGACTGGTCCGGGTTTGCCTCTGAAATGATAGGCAGTTTTGTAAAAATCACCATAAATTGTAGAAACATCATATGGAGATGTGCAAGTAGCCATTTTAAAGCTAAGAGTTTGAACTACTTGCACCTGGAACAATTTTGAAAACTAAAATATTTAAGTTGACCAAAACAGTCCGTAATCGAAGTCCATCTTTTCTGATGTAATCTGTTAGAAAACGTTTAATTGTGTTCTTGATGATTTTACTTGTATTCCCCCCCTTAAAACTTAAGAAGAACATGTAAATGTAGGGGTATGAACTCACCCTATGTGGTTTCAGTAGATGAAAGTAAGAGAGAGGAAGTGTTCAACCCAAAAACACTAAGAAGATGTCTTGATGATTCGAGAATCTAACACCGAATAAGATGGAATTTGTGTAAGATATCAATGATTTGAGTAGAATGGAGTGTAATAATTATATGAATGATGAAGATACTTACTAATTGAAGAAAGAAATCCCTGGAGAAAGCCTTGAAGTTCTTGAAGTTGAGAGAAAAGATGAGAGAATTTTGGAGAGTGTTCTTTGGTTGCTAAGTGTAGAATGAAAGAAGTTAATGAGAATGAGGAGAGATGACCAATTCTCCAGCTCTTAGAACGTGGGAAGAGCTGGAGATTGGGTGTAAAGGTCCACTAAGGTGACAAGGGGTAGTGGGAAAGAGTGGCTAATCATAGAGTGAGGTGGTGGTGGTTTGCTTTTGCCATAAATTAAGGAAAAGCAAATATTCCCTCAATAATTAGTTCAACCACTAATTCTTTTAATATATTTTTATAAAAACCCTGGAGATTTATATATTTTGGGGGCTTAGTTTATAAAATAAAGTTTTGGGTGAAAATCCCATGTTAAAATAATGAAAAACGGAGTTAAAACGAAGTCGTAGTCGAAAAACCGGTAAAAAGGGGCCGTCTGCGAGACCTCTCGCATGGGCTGTCTGAGAGGCTTCTCATGCGAGGCTTCTGTCCTGAGAGGCTTCTAATGAGAGGCTTCGGTCCTGAGAGGCTTCTCATGAGAGGCTTCGGTCCTGAGAGGCTTCTAATGAGAGGCTTCGGTCCTGAGAGGCTTCTCATGAGAGTTTTCGCTTCTAATAGGAGGGTTTTGGTTCCTTAAGGTTATTTTACCCGTTTTTACCCCGTTTCAAGTGGTTTTTGACCCGGTTAAAGGTCGAGATGACCCAAATAATTACAAAAAGTTAAAGTAACTTTTGAGAGAGATTCGGGAGAGATTTGGGAGAGATTTTAATAGAGAGAGATTGAGTGAAAGAGATTGAGAGAGGTTTCGTTTGTGATCTTTTTGAGTGTCCGGCTTCGCAACGCAAGGTCCATAAACCCCGTTAAACCGTGTTTTAGTGTCGTACACACTCCCGATGAGTGTGCAATAATGTTTTATCGTTTTGGTTCAATGTTTACTTAGGAAATTCAACACACGAACTTTCCAAATGATGTTTCTCTCATTAAGATATTGCATTGTACAGTAATTACATAGTGTAAACCCTAATATACAAGGGTTAATTGAGTCGATTGGTTTTGACTTGTTGACTTTGTTTGACTTTAACTTGACTCAATTTTGACGGTTGTCACATCATCCCCTCGTTAGAAGGAATTTCGTCCCGAAATTTGCATTTGACTGGGACATCAAGAGTTTGGGAAAAGATGTGGGTATTTTTGTTTCATTTGATCTTCGCGTTCCCAGGTGAACTCAGGCCCTCGTTTAGCGTTCCAACGGACCTTCACGATGGGAATACGACTTTGTTTCGTTCGTTTGATTTCCCGATCCATGATTTTGACTGGTTCCTCCACGAAGTGGAGATTTTTGTTAACTTTGATTTCGTCGAGTGGTATTACGAGGGTCTCGTCGGATAGATTTTGTCAATCATATTTTCGGGGTTAAAAAAAATAAAGTTTTATTAGTTACCTATATCGACGACTTGTCTTCACCACAGGTTTAATCTATTACGATGACTTGTTGTCGCTATAGGTTTTTAACAAGAGCCAACGACATACCTATAGCGACACACAAGTCATAATTTGCATGTGTGAAGACTTGGAGTACTTTCTAACTGGTTCATGTGTGAAGACTTGGAGTACTTTCTAATGAAACTGTGCTACTGGGGAAATTGGAAACTGGTACGTAGCTTCAAAGTCAAGAATATGCAGTAGGCATGTGATGCATTAAATGCATGAGGCACACAAGTCATAATTTGCAGCAACATATCCGTATATGTGTGTGAATTGAAGAAGAAGGTTACGGCTCAAAGAATATATATATATATATATATATATATATATATATATATATATATATATATATATATATATATATATATATATATATATATTCATTTTCTCTTCATTTGTTAGATACACAATAACCATAACATCATAGACTATATATATTCCATTTCATTTGTAATTTTCACTAGTTTATATTCCGCGAGTGTTACCGAAATCATTTATCAATTTTTCAGAAGTGCTTAACTTGTTTTGTTGCATTCCCAACAATTTGCTATTAATTACTTCTCCCACTTTACTTATATAAATCATCACATTCTTACCGCGACTTTTAACTTCTCCCTCACAAATGGATCCACCTGCAGATCATCAAAACCCCATAGATGACCTCGATTGGTTTCAGTACTTTGATCATCAAGATCTTTTCAGGTATATATAAACGTCACTTATTACACCATCTTACGCACAGAAAAGTGATTTTGTCGACATTGATCAAAACATGGTTTGGATTTGTAGTGATTAAAAAGAGTCTTTCATCGTGTTGGATTTGATTATCTTGAGTTTTTTTTTTTTTTTTTTTTTTTGCAGTGGAGACATGCTCAACCATCATGATTACGAGTTGTCGGAAAAATTGCCTGAAGTGCTCGATCAGAACGTTTCCACAGTACTTAACAAAGATCAAAACATCATTTCTAGAAATGAGTTTCACGATTTTGATCCCCTTGAAGATATAAGCTTATGGGATTGTTGGGAGGATGGTAATTTACCATTGGTTAGTTTCAGTGAAGACTGTAAATCCGGTGGTGAGGCTACATGTAGTTCTAGTGCTGCCACCACTGATCACGGTGGCCGGAAGGTGGCAAAGAGATTGAGACCATTGGAGTTTGAAGAGATAGAGAAGTATTTTGGGATGCCGATAATCATGGCAGCAAAGGAACTAGGGATAAGTTTAACAGTGTTGAAGAAAAGATGCAGAGAGCTAAACATAAACAGATGGCCTCATAGAAAACTTAAGAGCCTTCAATCCCTCATTGAAAATGCCAAGGTAAATTATGATAATAACCTTCTATACATTACTCATGCACTTGGTAACCAAAGTAGTTTTGGTATTTTCTAAAATTTTAATCGTTAGTTTCTTTATAACTAAACATAGGTCCTAGGCATATGCCACATCAAATCAATTGATTTACTACGATCTACTGATTTATATTTATATAAACTTAACTCATTGTAAATTTTGTGAACTCACATGAAAAATATATTGTATCTACCTTAAAAAAAATTTAGGAGTTGGGATTAAAGGAGGAGATAGAGACGTTAGAAGGGCACAAGAAGATGATGGAGAAATTGTCAGGTATGGAATTGACAGAAAGAACAAAGAAGCTTAGGCAAGCTTGCTTCAAAGCTATTTATAAGAAGAGAGGACTTAACAATCCTTAGCCATTTTGTTATAATTAGTGGATTTTAATCTACATTGTATGTGTTTTTCTCTTGATAGTTTGATACCCTTTTTAGTTTCATTTTATGTATCTGTCTATTGATTTTTAATGCAGAAAATTTTGTATAATTTGGGTATTATAGTTTGTATTATGTATTTAGCCATATTCTAGATTGCCGACACGACTACGCCGACGACTCTATACCAGAGGTCTATATAAATAGACTTATGAATTTAGTAGGAATAACTTGATTATAATCTTGTGATTTGTTCCATGTCTGATCCACTCCTAAGATTCACTTGACATGCCCCCAGTTATGTGTAATTAAAATTTTATTAGACTGTTGATCCTAATGAGTCTACCCTAAGTTCACAACCAAACAAGGAACAGGTCCTAAGGCGGACTCACCATTTCTAGGTCAATCATTTCTTAATTACACATAACTTTGAGGTACACCTAAAGAATCTTAGAGTTAGAAGTTGTAAATTGTTTGTAATACCAAGTAGTGAGATTCAATGAAATAAAATACATACCTATTTCATTGATAAACCTTTTAGTAAATATCTTTACCATTTATATACACATGTATAATTTCGCACTTTAGTGAACTATTCTTGGTGTTTCTGTTAACGTCTTGGAGACGGAGTTATGGTAGTGGGTAGAAGTAGGTTTTGTACGGGCGTTAAAATTTTACACATCATGTTGCTCGTGCGAAAATAGGGATAGAAGAGATAATTAATAGACGCCTAATCCTATAATTACTTATAGGGGTGATCCTTATTAATTACGTCTATAATCACGTAGTGCATATCAGTTATACATAATTTGAGATAGAATAGACTTTCGAATAAATGACTCTACTCTAAGTCTACAACCAAACAAGGAACAGGAAGTAGAGCAATAGTCATAGATTCTGAGTCTATAATATCTTTAATTTTGTATAACATTGGCGTATGCACTCAGTTATCATAGGCCTACTAATAGAGGTCTTTAGTTTTCACATAAGTTGGTTATAGTATCACCAAATACTCCTATAGTATTTTTAGGTGTTTAGATTCGATTCTTAAAGTATTCCCTGTAGGGTGTAGTTAGGTTGTTAGATTTGTTGCCCATTATGACTATCCCCCAGTATATGCAAGTCACTCCTCGGACAGATATAGTTGATCAGGCTATATCCTTCCCAGACTTGATTTACATATACCAAGGCATACCCATAATGTACAACTCCTCTTCTTTTACTTTATGTTCTTCTAGTTATGACATTATGTGAGCATGTATGCATGTATTTATACTTTTAATAAGAAACCATTCATTTTCTAAAAGTATATTTATTTGAAAAATGCACAAATCAGAGACTATTAGTCCCAATTGTGTTTATAGTTTGTATATCTTATGTGGTTTGATATACTTAATTCACTATAAACTGTGCTCTGATACCAATCTGTCACACCCCCAAACCAAGGATGGCGGAAACGTCCGGGGGTGGAGGACTTCATGTATAGTATCATAACAACAATTGTAATAGTAATTCAAGCAAACACAACCAACATATATATAATTGAAAAAGTTACATCATTGTATGAATTACATGTTTACGAATCAATTACAATATGTTGACAAAATATGAAATAGTAGACGCCTTAGCGTCCCATCCTCAAAAGCACTTGATTACCTGTTTAATGATTCCCTGAGAATACAAGTTGTTTGAAAAAGTGTCAACACAAAGGTTGGTGAGTTCATAAGCTTTTGTTTGGTATTATTAAAAGCCTTTCGTTTGTAAAAGTGGTATTTGTTTTAGAAAAATCCAATATTTTCCTTAAAATGTATATGTAGTCTTAAATCCACAGACCGAAATGTACAAGTAACTTTTCTTACTTATAATAAATAATGTAAGTTTAAATCGACGTAAACTCATTTAATTTTAATGAAGTTCCCGTAAATTCTATGTTTGTTAATACCACATGTGAGTTATTATAACCATGCTATGACCTAGTTGGCCTGAAACGACGTTCTTCAGGCGTCGGAAATGTTATGACATTTGTCACCCCAGACCTATCGGTCTAACTGTTGCATGCAGTTTAGGTGTGGGTTTGTCAAACCCAATATAGATCTATACACAACTATCACGCTCTCCCTCAAGGAGACTCTGGTTACAATACAGGACTTAATGGTAATTTGAAGTAAATGTCTCACAAAGTCATTAACGAATTTACGTGTAGTGTAATGAAAACTTGGTACCGTATGGCCGTACCTTGCTTAATTAAAATATCCTTTGTATAAATGTACCCTTTTTAAATGTATGTGTTATGTAATGTTTCATAAAGTCATTAACGGAATTACGTGTTATGAAAACTTGGTACCGTATGGCCGTACCTTGCTTAATGAAAATATCCTTTGTATAAATGTACCCTTTTTAAATGTATGTGTTATGTAATGTTTCATAAAGTCATTAACGGAATTACGTGTTATAAAAACTTGGTACCGTATGGCCGTACCTTGCTTAATAAAAATATCCTTTGTATAAATGTACCATTTTTAAATGTATGTATTATGTAATGTATCATAAACTATACCTATTATAGTTTATCAACCAAGGATAGTACGTTGTAATGTATGCAAACTATATTCAAAATAGTTTATTAAATGTTTGAATGTATCGGTTGTACTTTGATTATAATCACTTGTTATTCTTTATATTTTATATGTCCAAATCCATTTGTAAACTGATGTGTGTCTAAATATTAAGATAAAATGTCATATATTGCAATAACATATAATCACAAAAAGATATACACCCTGCTCAACATGTTACAAGGTGAAATGAAATTGACAGCAGCTTTTTGTTGAATACAGTTTCTGTTACTGTTCTTAGAAAATTTATAGAAAAATCATCAAAGCTCCAAATCCAAATCCGCAAATTCTGAGAGTTTGGAATATGAGTCTAGTTTGTTCGTAAATTTTATCATGATTTTTAGTGATTTCTAACAGAGGTGAAAATGTTCATAATCACATACTGGTCCGGGTTTGCCTCTGAAATGATAGGCAGTTTTGTAAAAATCACCATAAATTGTAGAAATATCATATGGAGATGTGCAAGTAGCCATTTTAAAGCTAAGAGTTTGAACTACTTGCACCTGGAACAGTTTTGAAAACTAAAATATTTAAGTTGACCAAAACAGTCCGTAATCGAAGTCCATCTTTTCTGATGTAATCTGTTAGAAAACGTTTAATTGTGTTCTTGATGATTTTACTTGTATTCCCCCCCCCCCCCCTTAAAACTTAAGAAGAACATGTAAATGTAGGGGTATGAACTCACCCTATGTGGTTTCAGTAGATGAAAGTAAGAGAGAGGAAGTGTTCAACCCAAAAACACTAAGAAGATGTCTTGATGATTCGAGAATCTAACACCGAATAAGATGGAATTTGTGTAAGATATCAATGATTTGAGTAGAATGGAGTGTAATAATTATATGAATGATGAAGATACTTACTAATTGAAGAAAGAAATCCCTGGAGAAAGCCTTGAAGTTCTTGAAGTTGAGAGAAAAGATGAGAGAATTTTGGAGAGTGTTCTTTGGTTGCTAAGTGTAGAATGAAAGAAGTTAATGAGAATGAGGAGAGATGACCAATTCTCCAGCTCTTAGAACGTGGGAAGAGCTGGAGATTGGGTGTAAAGGTCCACTAAGGTGACAAGGGGTAGTGGGAAAGAGTGGTTAATCATAGAGTGAGGTGGTGGTGGTTTGCTTTTGCCATAAATTAAGGAAAAGCAAATATTCCCTCAATAATTAGTTCAACCACTAATTCTTTTAATATATTTTTATAAAAACCCTGGAGATTTATATATTTTGGGGGCTTAGTTTATAAAATAAAGTTTTGGGTGAAAATCCCACGTTAAAATAATGAAAAACGGAGTTAAAACGAAGTCGTAGTCGAAAAACCGGTAAAAAGGGGCCGTCTGCGAGACCTCTCGCATGGGCTGTCTGAGAGGCTTCTCATGCGAGGCTTCTGTCCTGAGAGGATTCTAATGAGAGGCTTCGGTCCTGAGAGGCTTCTCATGAGAGGCTTCGGTCCTGAGAGGCTTCTAATGAGAGGCTTCGGTCCTGAGAGGCTTCTCATGAGAGTTTTCGCTTCTAATAGGAGGGTTTTGGTTCCTTAAGGTTATTTTACCCGTTTTTACCCCGTTTCAAGTGGTTTTTGACCCGGTTAAGGGTCGAGATGACCCAAATGATTACAAAAAGTTAAAGTAACTTTTGAGAGAGATTCGGGAGAGATTTGGGAGAGATTTTAATAGAGAGAGATTGAGTGAAAGAGATTGAGAGAGGTTTCGTTTGTGATCTTTTTGAGTGTCTGGCTTCGCAACGCAAGGTCCATAAACGCCGTTAAACCGTGTTTTAGTGTCGTACACACTCCTGATGAGTGTGCAATAATGTTTTATCGTTTTGGTTCAATGTTTACTTAGGAAATTCAACACACGAACTTTCCAAATGATGTTTCTCTCATTAAGATATTGCATTGTACAGTAATTACATAGTGTAAACCCTAATATACAAGGGTTAATTGAGTCGATTGGTTTTGACTTGTTGACTTTGTTTGACTTTAACTTGACTCAATTTTGATGGTTGTCACACACATAATCTGAATGAGATAGCGTGTGAACTCTTGATCCGACATTATTACATTTTTCTTGTCTTATATATTGCTTTCTAGTAGGAACAAGTGTTCGACTGTTTATCTTATTTCCTGACTATGTATTTATCTGGTGATTTGTTAGTATTAACATAGAGTTTGGTATGGTTTGTGATTAGTCTGGTGTATCTATTGTTGTGTGTTGTGGTGGTTAGATCCTAAGGGAGTTAACTATGCGCTTTCAGGCCCACTAGGATGATGATTGGGTTCCTTCGGGTCAGTGGGACAACGGTTGTGTACCTTTAGACCCACTAAGGTAATGGTCGTGAGTCTTCAGGCTCAAAGTGGTATGATGACAAGAACGATGATGTGTCGTGAGTCTATAGTCCGAGTAGTTGGATGGTGTCACGATGTATCGTGAACCTCCGTATGTACGACTTGATCGTATGAAACCTAAAAATTTGTTTTATTGAGACCCATATGTCTATGTTCCCTGTTTTGTCATGACATTTTTTGGGTGTTTAGAGCCTTGCGGGAGAGTTGTTGGTGACCCTATATCCGGAAATATATGACTTGGCATGTTGAGAGATGTTTGACTGGTCAGAAGGTCATGGTTGTGCACCGGAAGTTCCCTATTTAGATTTAGTAGTTGTGGACTCCTGCATGGGAATTAATAGCGTTCTAAAATGAGTTCGATTGCTAGTGTTGGAGTACCGATTATGGGGTTTTTGAACTGGTGGGTTTTCTGTAGTATTTTTTGTTGATTTTCAGGTTAATGAGTACCGAAATTAGTTAGAGAGATCAATTGCGATGAGAGATTATCAGTCATTAGGTGGTATGATTTGTTGTGTAATGGAAAGGTTCTGTCTTGATAGGGAGTCAAGACGATGTGCCCAAAGCCTTTTTGAGCATATTCCAAAATGTGGATTCTAATGAGTTATTATGGATGGATTGTTCTAATGTACCCGCTCATAGTGATTCTGGAGTGTTCCCCGTCGAAATACCTAGTTGTCAGTTATGAAAGAAAGGTGATCGTTGAACATTGGTTACCAGTTGTGATGATTTCAAGCAAGGAGATCCCGGTTTTAGGAAGTTTTCATAAGGATTTAGGGTATATTGCTAAGCATGGGGTTCTATAGTTATAAGTATTGGCACTTCAAGAGAAATGGTGTGTGGGTTTGGAATAGTAGATGTGTGCGAGAAGTATACCAAGTAATTTTGTGAAAGTGAATTTTGAGGATGAAATCCAGATAAGTGGGGGAGAGTTGTAATACCTATTTTCTAATATGTATTTACTAAGTTTTCATGTTAATAAAACTAGAAGATTTATGATTTCAAGGGTTGCGTGGTGCGTGCATGCATACACGTGCAAGCGGAGCGTACTTCTTTTAAGTATACAGAACGTAGCCATCTCAAACACAAAACCTTAGGCCTCATGTTTTAGGCCTTATTTAAAGGCTATAACTTCTAGGAGTTTCTTTAATCAACAACCTCCATCCCCCAGAGAGAAACCCTAGCCTCCATTGTTAGCTCCTTGAAGTTTGTCGTGTTTTGGTGTTATTTCCTTGGAGGAGGAGAAGAAGACGTTGGTGCTTTGAAGCAATATCTACTCAAGTTCCATCCTTTCATCTTGTTATGGACCATTGTAAGTCATCAAGTTCCAAACCTTTTGACTTCTCTTTGCTAAATCAAGGATTTTAGCATAATGAGTACCCTTTGTCCCATACAAACTCGTATCTTGGAGTTTGGAAAACTCCATGTCCTAAAGGTTGTATATTTATGTTTTCTGGACTTCTTGTTGTAATTAAATGCATGAATGAGTACCCTTTGTCCCATGCAAGTTGGTTTTTAGACTCTTAGACATATTTTGGATCTAGGGTTAGAGTTTTGATAGTTAGGACTTGTTTAGTGGATAAAGTTGGAAAATTTATCCATTAACTGTTTAAAGTTGGTTGTTTGGAACAGTGCACGCGGCGCGTACAACCTCTTGGCATGCGATGCCTCAGACTGGAAAACACGATTATTTTGTCGTGTAGTGTATGCGGTGCATGCAACTGTCGCGCGCACTACATTGACCGTTGATCGTCGAATTTTTTGACCATTTTGACTTTTGGTTAATCATAGAAGGTTTAAGTTGTAGTGTAACACCCATAAAAATCATGGCAATTTTAAACTTTTAAAAACATTTCAAATACTAAAAATTTTTACAAAAAGGTTTCCAAAATAGTTTCATATCAGAGTATCCCAGAAATCCAAATCAAAATATGAGGGAGTGTACGGTCACGCCTTCGCCTTTCCGCGGTCATCCGTTGTACCTGAAACAATAATCGACAAATTTAAGCTCGAAGGCTTAGTGAGTTACCCCCAAAATACCAACCTCATATAACCATAAACATATCATATCAACACATACAGAACAGCCATGCATCTCGAGTCTACAGTGTGACTGGTCCGCCCGCACCGGGCCTTCAGTGCACCTGGTCCACTCTCTGAGTCTACAGTCTGACTGGACCGCGCGTGTCGGGCCTTCAGTCTATCTGGCCCACTCTCCGAGCCTCGGCACGTCTGGACCGCCATCTCGGGGCCTTCAGCCTATCCGGACCGCTCGTCGGGCCTTCGGCCTAATTATGTGCCCTCCCGGGTCTGCAGTCTATCCGGTCCGCCCTGGGTATGTTGGTCTACAGCACAAAGCAGGACCCGCCTCAACCCAACCCCCAATCAAACAACCATGTGCACATATAACAGATAATCACATAATATTCTATAGACAAACAAACCGATCTAACAGATCATATAGCATAGCAACATCCTACAACCAGGATACCGACCAACTGGCCACTAACGTAACATCATCCTATATACCAGGATACCGACCTAAACCAGGTCACTAAACATAATACCGTCCTAATTACCAGGACGCTGATCTAACAAATCAATAAACATATCAAACAAACCAGTATACAATCCGAGAAAGGGCCGGCCTTGGTGCCTTAGACCATGTTGTTATAGTGAGGATAACTCACCTCGCGAGTAGTGTTGCTGCACCAAAAACCTCTGATCGCTGTCTCACCGGAAAACCCAAACTATCACATAATAAATGCCGAGTCAATACACAACATAACAGTCTTGGCTAAGGGTCCACTCAATCCATCATATCCATTCTCTTTTATTGGGCCAAGGCCCAATTCCAAGTCCATAACCTTGAAAGTCTTTATGCAAGGCCCATTATTGGCCCAATTTACTAAATTGGGCCCAACTTCCTAATTGGGCCTAATTTCAAGATCCATTATCAAGACTTGGCCCAAAACACCACATCCATAAAGTCCAACAAAGGCACAAGTCCAACTAATCACAAACAGCCCAAACCCGAAGCCCAAATAACATAAGCCTAACAGAGGAGGTACGCGGGGCGTACTACTCTGGTACGCTGGGCGTACTCTCCTGAGGTTGACCACCATCGGGGTGGTTGACCCAGTACGCTGGGCGTACTGGATTTATGCGGGGCGTAACCTCGCACATCTTAAAACTTTCATATGTGCTTAATGGGTTAAGCACTTGAGCTTAAACTTCATATCTACTACTCAAATGTGCTCTAGGACCATAAAGTCTCAAACTTTAAGACTTTGGTCGACTGAAAAGGTCTCCATACATGGTCTTAATCCATTAAGACCTCCTACCAAGAACTAGGGACCCAAGTAGCCCAAGGGACTTCATTTTTATACCTTAGGACCCTTTCTAAAGCCTGAAAGGACAGCTCAAATCATCCAAAACGAACCATGCATTATAATGGGACTTTATGGGACAAAAGAGTGCAAACAAACTACTAAGAATAGATCTAGAAGAAATAGGCACAAATATAACAACTTTATACCTTCTGGAGTTCCCAAAACAGATGATGAACCAAGATCTACAGGCTAACTCTTCCCTCCTTGGCTCCTTGATGCACAAGCTTCTTCTTAAAGGCACAAGAACAATCTTAAAAGCTCAAGAATGATCACTAGAAGGCTAGGGTTCTCTCAAGACGGTTAAGGGAGGTGTGGAGGCTGAATGAGATGAGAGGGAATGGTCCATAAAGTGTTTAAATACTCCACAAACCCTAAAAGTTAGGGTTCCTTCCTGGCACACGTACGCACAGCGTACTAGGGCGCGCCCTAGTACGCTTAGCGTACCACATGTACGCCCGGCATACTACTTCAACCCCAAAACTTCCATTTTGCCACTAGGGCCAAAAATTACATAATTCAAATCCGAGGGATGAATATGAAGCTACTTGAAAAAATGGGATGTTACATGTAGACTGAGGTTTAACCTCTCTTTGTCCTAGGTGGTGTGTGTAGCTAATTCGTTTAAGTACTAGTGTGAGTGTATGATTTCAACTCTTCTGATTCAGGTAAGTGTTCTCACTATATTACTTATATCAGTATTGGTTCCACTATGTGTAGAATGTTGTGATTCTACATGCCCGTTTCGATGATGGCGATACTATTGTTGTGTCGTGAGTCTAAAGGTCTGTTTGGATGTTGAAAATATGTTGTTGTGCTCTGAGTCTATAGGTTCATTTAAATGATCGTGATACTGGTGTCGTGTCATGTGCCTAGAGGTCCGACGAATGACGGTGAAACGCCAGATGCCCGATATTGATATACATAGTTGTTGCAGTGATTTATATCGTATTTCGAGAAACTCACTAAGCTTTGTACTTAGAGTTGTTGATTAAATATTTGTTAGTTAGTTTCATTGATCATGGAAAGGGTCCAGCTTGATTGTAACACACACAAATAATTGATGATATATGTGTTCGACTTCCGCTAATTCTATGACTACCACTATGTTTTGTAAATTATGCTTTTACAATGTTGAACAAATGTGTTTTATATTATTTTGAGAACAAAGCTTGACATTATATTATAACTTAAAAATGAAAATTTTAGGTTGAAATTTGGGACGTTGCACTTTGATATCTCAAAGGTGGACTCAAGGCTTCCCATGTGTGTTCATCGATGCTCACATATATCATCAATTGCTTGCATAAATCTATATAAACATAGCTTAAACGGGTAAAATCTTCAAGAACAAGCTAGGTAATGTTGAAAATATAAAAAGAATGTAAATTACACAAAAAACCAATATAACATGCATGCTAAAATGAAATAAATATAAACTAACATATATATAAATTTAAATAAAATATATGCTAAATTTATATTAGATGACATGAAACGATTAAGAAAATATGCTAAAATGATGCATCTAAACAATAAGCCTAATATTTTTGTAACATCTTTCTCTTTGTCAAGTGGTAAAAGTCCAAAATGCAATTTGGTAAGCAAAAATAGTAACAAATAGATTCATGTTTGGCATAACATATTTCTTGCATAGCATCGAGCTCATGCATTGAGAACTCTTTGATGGCTATAAAATTCGTGTAGGGTATCATACCATCGATATTATAATCTTGGGAAAAAAAGCCACCATGATGTATGCGTATTTTGAAAACTATCAAAACCCTTTGTACAAACAAAATATAAATAAAATAAAATATTGAACATAAACCCAAAATATGGAAGATCAACTCTAAGATGTGGAAATAGACACTACCCATATACTGTTTTGATATCGTTTTCACTATTGGATCCATGAATGTTCCATAATGTAGGATCCATTGCTTGATAATTTTATTCATGGGAAACCTAAACACGGATGATTGTTGCTTGAAGACCATAATTAAACTTATGTATATGTAATGGATGAAGAATTCGAATGAGGTTTCTTGGGGACGAATACAATCGAAGATTAGGATGGCTACTAATAATCTATTCAACTATAATAGCTTATATGGCGATAATATGTTAGAAAGGAGATACAAGGATAAAAAGATTGAAATGCCCTCATGTGAGGGACATGTGAGGTCATTTAACGAACTGAAATAGACGATTACATGGATAAGCACCATAAGTACAACTAAATGAAACCATGGGGATTGACGTGCCAAATTTTTGAAACGTAGACCAAATGTGCGAGTTTGTGTATACCATATGGACCACTTTTGTAATTTACTAGAAAGTTTCATTATACCAAAAAATATAAAATATGTGTATTTTGTTATGTGATTGTAAATATCTAAATTATTATGTTGTCAACTTACCATTCTTTATGAGTTAAAACTTTTTCCTACATGAGTTTTTCAACACGACATCATGGTGTGTTAGACAATCAATACTTGTAGTAGTAGGAGGAGAAAGAATGATGTCGTGTTTATGTCATGATTCCGTAAAGGTAATTACTTGAAGACATCTTGATTGATGTACAAAATATTTTAATATATTTTAACAAATAGATAATTATTGATAAATTTTATTTATAATATCCATATAAAATTTATATTAGCTAATCGACCGTTGAACCTTAAAACTCGTCCCATTTGATAATTATACATATATCATTTTCCTTAAGACAGATCCAAATAAGATTTTGAGACAATCAATTTTATACAACATAAAATATGCAATCTAATCATAAAGTCAACATGAAAGATGAGATACACCAAAAGTTGACTTTAAAAAAACAATTATTTCTTATAGAATATTAGTGTCTTTCTTTGGTGTTTATCAACCGTCTTTTCTCCGTTTGAGTATCTTTTTTCAGTTGCAATACATATGATATTAAAAGAAGGAAATTTGGTATATAAATATTGTATCTGTGTCTTTTTAATGTTTTAAAATATCGGATATATCCAAATCTGTTTTTTAAATAGTTTTTGTTACTTAATAACCATTTTTTACAATTTAAAATCATTAAATATGAAAAAAAACAAATGGACCATAATACCCTTTCCTATTGATGGACCATAATACCCTTAGGAATCCTTTCATATAAGGTTTATGGTCGTCTTTGTCGGGATCGCCGGTGTCTTCCCATGTTCCTCACAATCGTCGGTGGTCTTGTCGTCTTCCGTTTTGCCTACGTCACTTCCTTCTTGCAATCGCTAATAAGCATAAGCACCATGTAATTACGCCCTTTTTTATATCTCCTTTATCAGCACTGAATCAACACCTATGCGTTTGGAATATCGAATTCTTGAGGCCCCTATATTATTTTCACAGTTCTATTTTCCATATATGCTTTTCGTTTAGGAACCACTCAAGATCACATGCTTTAATTTTGCTTATGCACATCAAATTCATTTATACCACAGGTCATTGTGTGTGGTGTTGATTTGGTATACATGTGTTGTTTTCAGATTCTTATCTTTTGTGCTTTACTTGCAACTATTAACGAATTGGATGTGGACAATCTAAAAGTGCATAAGAAATAAAGTACATTGTTAATGTTTGTAGCCAGACTATAATACATTGTCAATGTTGGTAGATTACATAAAATCTTCTTAGAACTCGATGCTCAATACACAGTTTGAGCCTCGGATTCCATATCCTTTGTCTGCTTATTTTGTCCATTTTTTTTATCATTATTGTCCATTTTTTTTTATCATCAATTTAATGGTAGATGTAGATTTACTTAAAATCTTGTCGGATTTTCGTTCCCTTAATCTTACAATATTGCAGAATTTACATGTAATCTGACAAGATTTATGTCCTTTGACTTTATAATATTTTGCAAAATTATCATCCAAAAGTATGCAGGAAAACCTAAAAAAAGTACCTTGTTGCATTAAAACCATAACCTTGAAAATTAAAGAAAACATACGGATCACAATGAAGTTTTTTTTTTTGGCAAAGTAAACATAATTTGATTTATAGTCAACAACTAATTAGTCTACTCACACATTTTCAAATCAAAAATAGCAACAACCATTAACATTAGAACCAAGAAATAGCAACCAAAACTAATTTAAAATTACATCTCTATTGTATGTATATTTCACACAAGTTGACAAAGAATGTTCA
This sequence comes from Lactuca virosa, assembly GCF_052849685.1. Lineage (NCBI taxonomy): Eukaryota > Viridiplantae > Streptophyta > Magnoliopsida > Asterales > Asteraceae > Lactuca > Lactuca virosa. The sequence continues at coordinate 207,391,562 of NC_136432.1, forward strand.
ATTCTCAAATAAATTGTATTGCACATTAGTTCATTAGTTGTAATAAACATTCGATGTTTAATCGACAAACAAAGCCAACAAATGATTTGCTTATTGTAGCCGATTGCAAATACTATCTGATCACGCATTATCTGATCACGCATTCTCTTAATATTGGAAGTTATTCATAGTTCTAATCACCACTTGAATAATCAGTTAACACATAAAAACATGAAATCACCTGATAATCGATTGCAACAAAGAATTGACAGATTACGAAAAAAAGAAGACGCGACAAGGGTTACTGGCGATCGATCGTGCTAAGAAATCACGCAGGTAATGATTACTGTGATTTAGAAGGCAAGGGTATTATGGTCTATTTGTTTTTTTTAATGATTTTAAATTCTAAAAAATGGTTATTAAATAATAAAAAATATTTAAAAAATAGATTTGGGCAAATCCGATATTTTAAAATATTAAAATAATAAATATGATATTTAGAGTTAAAGTCAGACAAATACGATATTTAAACGTTTAACAATGATATATATATATATATATATATATATATATATATATATATATATATATATATATATATATATAGAGAGAGAGAGAGAGAGAGAGAGAGAGTTTAACCTAATCGTTTTTATATTTGTTATATTCGATTTAATGTTTAAATTATAAAACAAATTAATCATTATTGTTTACCATTTTATTTTATAAATTTGGTCCCATTTTGAAATTTTAAATTGATGATTACAACATTTTTTTTTTAACATTGAATTTTTTTTTTCAAAATCAACATGATCATTCATAACCAACTTTTGAGAATTTTTAGAAAATTTTAACTTGTAAGAAAAAAAATTTGAATTAAAAAGAACTATGTTTGAAAATACGAATTTAAGATTCTTTTTTTTTTTCAAAAAGAATAATTATAATCCGAAATATATTTCAAATGGTTTTTAAGATATTTTTTAAGCTTTTTGATATCAAAATAGTTTTTAACATCTTTTAAGTTTTCTTTTACTAAATAGTTTTACTACACATGTCCAGTGTATATTACATGTGACCATCATACGTGTTTCAATATTATTATTATTTGATTACATAATTATATTTCTATAATTAAGATTTATACATGAATAAATAAATAAAAATCCAAAATTTGGGCTCTTAGAGTTTGGCAGTGAGGTAAGATAGTTTCAATCTAGAATTTTCTTATTATATTATGATTGTCTAGAACTTATTTATGTTAAACTAAGAAAGGATATTATTGAAGAAAATAAAATAGAGAAAGAGTCGTTTTCAAATGTACTTGTTTGTACAAGATATCTCTTTAATGTCCGCCACTCGATGTAAAGTAAAATATCAAACCTCTGAAATTTTCTACAACTAATTGAAAATGCGTTATCAAAAATTTACTAGATTGATATAATGATAAAACTCAAGGTCGTTTATAGGTTATCAAAGATTTTAATATAAACTCCCACCCTAAAATAAGAATTATCATTACTTTGAGAATTTTGTCCGGATTTTTGGTTTTTGGCTCTACGACTATACGAATATACATATGATATAAATAAATAGTTGATTAACTGAAAAGTAATAATACTCCATAGCAGAAAAAGACAACCTTGTTTTTAATAGATTTCAATTTACTTTGTTAATAGTGAATTTTCATGTTGTAATATCATATTTAACCCATAATTTTTTTTTAAAGACAATCCATGTTAATCTTAAAATCTATTTTTCAAGATTTAAACAAAACAAATATCAAAATTGCTATTATTTTTGCAGGTCATGACATGTGAAAATACAATGGCTACAAAAATCTAAAAGATTTTTTTTTCCGAATTTTTATAGATGACTGTTTTGCTAAAATATGTTTTTAGCAAGTGTCAAACTGCGAAAATATGAATAAAACCTTATTTTTTTGCTAAAAGCATGTATTGTCATGTCAAATAAACTACAAAATCTAAGTATGTATTTTGAAAATTGGATTCCGCACTTCGAAAATCCATACCTAGTATGGAATGGTTATATTATAAGATATATCTTTGTTGAAAAAATCAACACCGTTCTATAACACCTGTTCTTTATAACTAATAATATTAAGAGATGTGTAATACATTAAAGATTTAAATAAGAAGCCATGACATATATTTTGTAAACTGTATGAAAGAATGAATGTAAAATATGTGATTATACAGGTGAGTAAGGTATACCTTTTGCTTTATGAGGTTATAAATGAAAATATAATACTTTTTAGTAGAAGTGATCTAAACAAAATTTGTAGTTAACTTGAATATGAATATGGGAATATAAAGATCATAAAAATCCAACCAGATATGATGAAGTTATAATCATCCAAAGTTAAAAGGAAAGTACATTGTCTAAATAAGGAAGAAAAAAGAGAAACACGGATTGTGTCCCATAAAACACGGTCGTGTGTGTGTGTGTGTCAAAGGTCTAAAATCCCAAACAAGTGAAGTGTGCTGAGAGCTATGGTATTAGCGGGACTAAACGAGTTCTTACTCTTCATTTCATACCTACATATTCTTGAGAGCTATGGAACACCGATTTTTACCTACGTATTAGCTTTTTACTTAATGTTGAAGATAAATCCAATGGAGTTCCAAGGGAATCATGCATTCAACTCCATCACTTGGATTAACGGTAATATCATCTTCTTAAAAAGCTTAATTGGTGTTTTCATGGTGGAATTAGAAGGGTGTTGAAACCCTAGGTATTGTATGAACTTTAGGGGTGAGCATGGGTTGGTTTTGACCTAAAACTGAACCCAAAACCGACTTATCAGTTTTAAGAAAATTAGAACCCAACTCAACCCAAACCCAATGGGTTCGGTTTCCCGATTTTTGGTTTTTTTCGAGTTCGGTTTCGGGTTTAAACCCAACCAAACCTCAAGATTTTGGGGCTTATTCTCTTAATAATGAAACACCAAGCCAAACTCTTTACTATTATAGATAATGAGTAAGAAAACTCTTATTTAACTCGACCGATGTGGGACTCTAAATAGGAGTTAAGAGGTAAATTGAATGTGTTTCTTATTTATAATAGTTTTGAAGTAAGTAAGGGTTGTATATTCCAGCGATGTGGGATGGATGTGGGAAACTATCAAGAAAAATAAAATGGAATTGCCTTGGACAACAATAGAACCACGGACGTCCCGCCTCAAAGTTGCACAACACCTTAACCATCAGACCAAACCAATTATTGTGAATATAAGTCATGTAAAATGAGTATAAACATATATAATTCACAGAATATAATCAATATATATAAAATGGGTTCGGTTCGGTTTTGCTCGGTTTTTACATCCTTAAAAACCGAAACCGAACCCAAATTTTCGGTTTATAAAAAATACAAACCCAAACCATCAGTTTTGCTTTGGTTTCGGTTTTTCGGTTTCGGTTTTGTCGGTTTTTCGGTTTTTCTCACCCATAATGAATTTAATGGAAGGAGAATCTTAGTGATGGTTTTGTAGTAAGCTTGATAACCATGTTTTCAAGAGTCATATGTCAAAAACCCGATTTATTACTTAAAATGGAAAAGATTATCATAAACCATAGTTTGAGTGATTTGATAGATAAGTGAAATTAAACTTATGTCTTGATGGATTAAGACATATAAATGAGTTATTCGTAAAGTATAACCACTTTCAACCATGGGATTAAGTCATATGAATATAATGGAAGTGTTGAATCAAGTTTATGCTGAAAATGGTTGTACATTGGCTGTGATACTCAAGTTAATATATTGTTTTGACATTTCCTAAAACGAGAGCGGATATGATGCTTCAAGAGCCATAATTCCATACACATAAAGCATCTCAACGTGAGTAACCATGCTTCCCTTATGGATTATTGATATATAGGTGTGTTGTTATTATTGTGTGGGATAAAATGTAACGACACGTAAATTTTAGAAAATATGATATAATGATATATTATATGTGTAAAGGGTAAATTGTCATTTTTGATAATTTTAGCAATATGTTAATGTGTAAGAATGTGGAATGAAATTACGTGCTTTATGTATGTGTGTAAAAGGTGTTGAAAACATTTAGAAATGAATCTTGACATATAAGAGTATATGTGTATGAAATTTGGTACCAAAGGGTATTTTGATCCAAATGATAGAATTATGTCAATTTATGTAATAATGTCATTACTACATCATATGCACTTTGTTAAAAGATGTAGTATTCTTGCAAGAATTTCATAAAAGGACTTGGTATTGTATGTATTTTGTGTTGTGGTTTATTCTTTATAGGTTCAGATAGTAAAAGGGGTCAAGGTATAGCTTTACTAAAGTGAAGGGAATGTGACTCATTTATCTTAAAGTTCTATGACATATGGATCCTTGATGGTTCAAACTATCGGGTTTGGTATGGGTTTTACCCATGTTTGACCCGATGTGTTATCTGGAGTATTTAATGTGTTGTTGTATTCATTTTGAGTTATTATTCATACACCGATACAGTTTGTAGCACTCGTTGTTCTTGAGTTTAGGGTTTCAGTCTTGTTCATATACTTAGTTTAATCGAGTATGTAATCTTTTTAGTGGTTGTTCTAAGTGTTTCTATTAAACGTTTGAGTGTAGAGTGTGATTGTAGAGAGGCTTCTTTTATTAAATGGGTCTATTTAGTTTTAGTTTGTTTTGATTTAGGAATTGATGTAGTATAGGTCTCAATTCGATTTGACAATTATTAAGTGGAGAACTTAACATTTGGTGGAGATCCGTCATTTCAGTTAGGATATTATTGTGTTCTACTTTTGCATGTTTAGAACCACCTCCAGAGTAATATATTATTCAAACTTCCACAATCAATCCTACTCTTGGGAGATAGTAGTGAATTAAGGTTGTCATAGTATTGGTATATTGTTTATAGAGATGAACATAGCTAAGTATTGCGATCATTACTGACGAGTACTTGAAAATGGAGATTTTAAGTATTTGAGTAACCACACTTAAATATTACTTCATGGATCAAGTCATGAGTAAATTAAGACGAATATATTTCTTATTCTTCAAATGGATATGTATGAGGTTTTTTCCTACAATCTTTTGTATCTTTGTTTTCCCCAACGTTGTCCGTAACTGGCAGCTATACAGGGTTTGACTAGATATTGCATGGGGAATAGTATTGGCCTATGTAGTCAAATTTTATTTAATCCTTCTGCCAGAATTGGAAAAGTCGATATCTTTAGGCCCCTCGATGATTTGGTGCTGACATCTAAAGTACTCGGCGGAGTCCTGACTGAAATTGATGTGTTCAATTTAGTAGTTAGAATCAGTCGTCATAAATCTATGTCCGGAAACATAATCCTGAATAATGAAATTGATTATTATCCATGTCTCGAATTCATACAGATATCATGAAGATCAAAGGAATTTGAAGTCACTAGTCTCAGGACTGTTTATAGCATTGTTGCGATAAGTACAATAGTCGCATTAAACTGCCACTCACTGTTTTTCCTAGTAAGTATTGGATTGGTCAATTGTTAATGTCTAAGTGCAAGTGGGAGCTGATGGAGAATAGTGCCCATAGCCATAACAAGCCCAATAATATTACTATAGATAACAGTGTCATTTTGGGTTACATGCAACAACAAAATAAAGCAGAACCAAAAAGATATTTTTTTAGAGGGATTTGTTTTGATAATTACTTAATAGTTTAACTAATTAATAATAAATAAAGAAATATGGAATATTCCATAATGATTTGAATACCACAGATAATCACTATTATATTTGGTAATTATCTTTATGGTTTCAAATCACCTCTTTATAAATAAAGGGGTCAAATCTCGGTTTAGGATGGATGAAAACTTAGCATCTTTACTCAAAAGGTAGGAACCCTTGAGAAAACATAGAAAATATCGAAGGCTCGATACCACGACGTCGCACATCATATGCCACGACGTGGTGATGATCAGAATCGTTGATTTGAGCTTGTTTTGTGTTGGCTCGTGGTGGTTTGTTCGAATCTACAAGAGTTTTTCATCTTGGGTGCGATTACAAGAGTGGAACTCTCCGTTGGGTTCTCTAATTCAGTCAAATGGTTTTTCAATAGAAGAAACCTATGAAGAAGTCAAAGGTATGTTTTCATTCTATTGAGCTCTAATAAGTTGCATAGATTAGTTGAGTTTAGATCCATATGTTTCCAATATTAAACAAGATTTGTTTATTGGTTCCGCTACCATTTTGTTTGTTCTAATGAGGCGTGAAACCCATCAGAGCGTGGCTAACAAAAATCTATTGCACTTAGACTTTGTATTTTGAGTATGTTAGGGTTTGTATGTATAGGGTTTGTATGTATAGAGTTTCTGTTTTAAATCGTTTTAAAAGTCTACAAATTTTCCTTGATTGAAATTGAATCTATTTATGCTTGAAAAACGACGTATTATTCATTATGCCTCTTCGCCACGACGGGGTTGGCCTTCCACCACGTCGTTGCATCTACATGGATCGCGACTATCTTTGTCTCTACGTCGTGGTCTCTTCTTTGCTACGTTGTGGTATCTTCTTGGCCACATTGTGGCTATCTGTTGAGAACAATAATAATAATAAATTAAAAAAATCATGTTTTTTCTGTGTGACACGACGTGTGTAATACCCGCAGATCCGGGCTAGTCAATTTAGAGACGATGAGCATCAAAAATGAGTTTTTGATGGAAGATTATTTAGAAGGATTAATCTTAACCAAGTTGTAGTATATGTTACAAGGGTTCCGTACATATAAAGAACGCCGAAATCCGAGTTATAACGAAGAAGTTATGGCTCGTCGAAGTTTTACGGCAAAACCGGCACGGCACCGGGAGACGTAAATAGTGAATTTATGGTAGAAGACTTTTTAGCCTTAGTGATCTAAACAAAATTTGTAGTATACGTTAAACCGAGAACATACAAAAAAAGAACGCCCAAATCTGACTTTGTATGGGGAAGTTATGAATTTTCTAAGATTTGGCATAGCAGTGCACGGCCCGAAACTCGAATTTTAGTTCGAACGGTTTTTGGCCTACGCGACCTAAATGAGATTTGAAGATCTCATTAACAGGAACTCAACGGTAAAAAGACAGACGAAAACGGAGTCCGTATGTAGAAGTTATGAATTTTACGCGGACATTTAACAATATAATCTCCTCCTACAGTTAAATTTAAGATCGGTCGAGAATTAGCCGACGGAGTCTAAATGAAAGTTGTAGTACTCGTAAATACCAACGCGTGGATATAAAGAACGTCAAAAATGGAGTTCGTATGAACGAGTTACAAATTATTATAGCATATTTACGTATAAAAAAGTATAAATCATATATACGTATACATATATATATATATATATATATATATATATATATATATATATATATATATATATATATACAAATGTATATATCATTAGAAAGGTATCGACGATGCGGTTATTTTAAGACTAGTGTTGAGTACTTTCGACATTAGTTTAGTAAAAATATCGTTAAATCTATTTAAAATAGTATTATGAAGGGGTGTTTAGTCGTTTATCTAACTATAACGTCATTAAGTAATTATGGAGGGTAGTTTTTGTAAATTCAATTACTATAAATAAGAGGCTTGGGCTCTCATATTTCTTGCACCATTCTCTTGATTCAAGTGTCTTTCTCTTCTTATCCCCCGAGCATTTCGGTCCCTCGTGATTCGACTTCTCTTTCTATAGTTTTAGTATAGTAAGGTGAGCGCTGAAGCGCTGCACGAATCTTTCTTAGAAAGATTCAGCGACGAAGTTCTGCCCCTGAAGAGCCCGACTCCTAGCTAAAACCCCCTTGTAAGTAAGTTATGCTTACCTATTTTAATATAGCTTATATTTAAAATTAGTATTGTTATTATGAACTTATAATAAATATTTGAGCTATTATTATGACTTATATAAGTGTCGTTATAATATCTTTTAAACTACTCGCGGTACGGGGAATCTGGTTTAAAGGGCCGCATAGGGTTGTTGGATTTCAGAAGTGCTATATGCCAAAATGGTCCTGCCCTCCGGTGTTTTATGTCTGGCTCCTGTCTGTACATAGTGGTTGGAAAGTATTGTTTAAACGCTTATATAATAATAATAATAATAATAATAATAATAATAATAATAATAATAATAATAATAATAATAAGACTAATAATTAGTCTCGGTGAATATTAGACTAAACTCTAGTGGTAATGATACTAGTTTTTGTCTGAGGGAAATTGTTTTGAGTAAAAGAAGTGTTGTCCGAGTACCGAGTCACCACCATATCAGGTGAGTGCATAGTTACTTTTATCTTACACATAGATATGAAGTATTTTATATAAATTACGTGCTATGTGTGCATACTATCTGAATACTTGTTGTCTATGCTGGAAGAATGATTTTATACATGTTTTAAAATGATTTAAACTGTATATGTATTTTATATCTACAAATATGTGGGGTATGACATGGGTAGATGAATAATGAGAGATAAAAGATGATGTGAGTAAACATTGGCAGCTATGGACTTAGTGCCTATTGGACAAACACTGGTAGCTATGGACTTAGTACCTATTAGGTAAACACGGGTGGCTATGGACTTAGTACCTGTTAGGTGTTGGTAGCTATGGACTTAGTACCTGGTAGCTATGGACTTAGTGCATGTTAGATAAACGTTGGTAGCTATGGACTTAGTACCTACACTGGTAGCTATGGATTTTGTATCTGATGAATGAACTTTAGCAGCTATGGATTTAGTGCATTGGCAGCTATGGAATTAGTGTCTGTCTTATAAACCCTGGAAGTAAGGGACTTCGAAATGAACGAATGTAGGATAGATGACTCTTAGTGTAGACCCTTAAGAGTAAGGAAGATAATGGGGATGGGTAATTGGGTTGATTGTTTGATGTTTAAACATAATAATTATATTATTGTGGGTCGAAAACCCTATGTACTCACCAGGTTTCCCAACCTGACCCACTCAAGCTTATTTGTATCACAGGTGTCGATATAAAGTTACATTACACTGAGAGATTAAGGAGATATAAATCACTAGTGATAATGAATGTAAGTTCTGTTTATGCTTATGTTTCTATATTGACAATGACATACCAAATGTTTTAAAATGAATAAAAATTACATTTCTTCGGAAATGCTTTGATAACGTATTTATCATGTTTTTTGGGAACAAATTCCGCAACATTTTTATTAAAAGAAGTACTCTGATTTTTATAAAGCATAAACAAAATCGCTCTTTTCTGGCCGTGAAAATGGGGATGTCACAGTTGGTATTAGAGCATTAGTTTAAGCGAACTAGGAATAAAGATTTATTTCTAGACTTAAACTTAGAATGCTAAGCAATGATTGTGAGGAGTGTGTCTAATAAAATTTAGGTAATACACCTGAATAGACACAAACACTAGCTTAATTAGGGAAGATGCCTAAGATGCTTTTATGTGCTTAATAATTTGTGATGCTTTATGCTATCGTTTGATCGGATCTATGGTCTGTTGCCGACCGGATCTAGAAATTTTATGTGTTCAGATTTCTAAACGTTTAATTACGATATTAGAACTGGCATATAATTTTTCGAGGTAATAAGGAGGAATACGTGTCTAAACCTTCCTCTATCTTTATTCTCGTCTCAATACATCAAACGATTGCTTTGGTGTACAGAACATCATAGTGAAGACTTGTAGTGAATTGAGTAAATGGATGAAATGAGAAGGCTTACGATACTGAATGGTACTTATCGGAAGATATCATAAGAGTGATATCTTGCCTTTAGAATGCATCTAATAAATAATACGTCTAGTACGGGAGAAGTAAACTTTCGATTTGCAGAAAGAAAGATTTTTGGTATAATCCATGAAGTTATCCCATCGTCTGACATTTCCATCACCAACCGAGTTGAATCAGAATTGATGATTGAAGATACGTATGGAAGAAGTCCTAGTAGAGTCTACGGAAAATTATATGATTGTTTGGACACATTTGTATGTGTTAAAATTGTTTTTGTGCTAATAACTTGGAGAACTGCGAGACAATACTTGGGACGAGTATGAGTAGATGTGAATGGTATTAGAGGCCTATACTACCGGAAGCACAGGACTCACGCTTGGATCAGGGAAAGTCACAAGGTTACCAAGGAGCTAGTAATTGATTTCGTTTTATTCAAGTATGTCGTTACCATCGTTTCGGTAATGACTAAGAAGATGATTGTTATTTCGACTCTAGTGGTCATATCAAATTGAGTCCGACTACGCTGAGTATGTTATGTGGTTCAGAGAATCAAGTTCGATGTAGCATCTGACTTAAGACGGAAGATTGAAATAAAAAGCGATCAGTAGAGGTATCGCGAAAAGTTGCTTGTAGGTAGAAATGCTACCTTTTAAGATGAGATTAGAACATGAACGAAAGTATAGTCTGTTCTGGAAGACTCTAAGAGACCTAAGTCTAAGCGTTGCAACATACGATGATAGGTCATTAGAATATGACACATCGTTCTATTGTAGTAATAAAAAAAACTTATCTTAAGTTCGTATCCAGTGAGGATCGAGATTGTGACTTGAAGGTCATAATTTGGAGTCTAACATGAGATAGGGAGCAACTGCAAGATCGAGCACCGCCTGTAGTAGAGAAGTCCAAGAATTAGATACTCATTCGAAGGAACATAGAAGTTACGATTATTACCTAGGATAAAGAGATAACGTACGGAGTCATTATACAGCCCTGTTTCGTTGATGATTCCGGGACGTAATCATCCTAAGGGGGAGATAATTGTAATGCCAGCAGATCCGGGCTAGTCAATTTAGAGACGAAGAGCATCAAAAATGAGTTTTTGATGGAAGATTATATAGAAGGATTAATCTTAACCAAGTTGTAGTATATGTTACAAGGGTTCCGTACATATAAAGAACGCCGAAATCTGAGTTATAACGAAGAAGTTATGGCCCGTCGAAGTTTTACGGCAAAACCGGCACGGCACCGGGAGACGTAAATAGTGAATTTACGGTAGAAGACTTTTTAGCCTTAGTGATCTAAACAAAATTTGTACTATATGTTAAACCGAGAACATACAAAAAAAGAACGCCCAAATCTGACTTTGTATGAGGAAGTTATGAATTTTCTAAGATTTGACATAGCAGTGCACGGCCCGAAACTCGAATTTTAGTTCGAGCTGTTTTTGGCCTACGCGACCTAAATGAGATTTGAATATCTCAATAATAGGAACTCAACGGTAAAAAGACAAACGAAAACGGAGTCCGTATGTAGAAGTTATGAATTTTACGCGGACATTTAACAGTATAATCTCCTCCTACAGTTAAATTTAAGATCGGTCGAGAATTAGCCGACGGAGTCTAAATGAAAGTTGTAGTACTCGTAAATACCAACGCGTGGATATAAAGAACGTCAAAATGGAGTTCGTATGAACGAGTTACAAATTATTATAGCATATTTACGTATAAAAAAAAGTATAAATCATATATATGTACACATATATATACAAATGTATATATCATTAGAAAGGTATCGACGATGCGGTTATTATAAGACTAGTGTTGAGTACTTTCGACATTAGTTTAGTAAAAATATTGTTAAATCTATTTAAAATAGTATTATGAAGGAGTGTTTAGTCGTTTATATAACTATAAGGTCATTAAGTAATTATGGAGGGTAGTTTTTTGTAAATTCAATTACTATAAATAAGAGGCTTGGGCTCTCATATTTCTTGCATTATTCTCTTGATTCAAGAGTCTTTCTCTTCTTATCCCCCGAGCATTTCGGTCCCTCGTGATTCGACTTCTCTTTCTATAGTTTTAGTATAGTAAGGTGAGCGCTGAAGCGCTGCACGAATCTTTCTTAGAAAGATTCAGCGACGAAGTTCTGCCCCTGAAGAGTCCGACTCCTAGCTAAAACCCCCTTGTAAGTAAGTTATGCTTACCTATTTTAATATAGCTTATATTTAAAATTAGTATTGTTATTATGAACTTATAATAAATATTTGAGCTATTATTATGACTTATATAAGTGTCGTTATAATATTTTTTAAACTACTCGCGGTACGGGGAATCTGGTTTAAAGGGCCACATAGGGTTGTTGGATTTCAGAAGTGCTATATGCCAAAATGGTCCTGCCCTCCGGTGTTTTATGTCTGGCCCCTGTCTGTACATAGTGGTTGGAAAGTATTGTTTAAACGCTTATATAATAATAATAATAATAATAATAATAATAATAATAATAATAATAATAATAATAATAATAAGACTAATAGTTAGTCTCGGTGAATATTAGACTAAACTCTAGTGGTAATGATACTAGGTTTTGTCCGAGGGAAATTGTTTTGAGTAAAAGAAGTGTTGTCCGAGTACCGAGTCACTACCTTATCAGGTGAGTGCTTAGTTACTTTCATCTTACACATAGATATGAAGTATTTTATATAAATTACGTGCTATGTGTGCATACTATCTGAATACTTGTTGTCTATGCTGGAAGAATGATTTTATACATGTTTTAAAATGATTTAAACTGTATATGTATTTTATATCTACAAATATGTTGGGTATGACATGGGTAGATGAATAATGAGAGATAAAAGATGATGTGAGTAAACATTGGCAGCTATGGACTTAGTGCCTATTGGACAAACACTGGTAGCTATGGACTTAGTACCTATTAGGTAAACGTGGGTGGCTATGGACTTAGTACATGTTAGTGTTGGATTAGGTGTCTAAGCCCATAACTATAATTGGTATGTACTTGAATTGATAGCAGCACAGTCCTTTTGGGTTGCCCTCAACCTAGCAACTGGACAAGGAAATTATGAAAGGAGAGATATTAATTTATAAGATTAATGAATTAATATAAATGATTTATTAATATGTTAAAAGATTAATATATTAATTAGAAATCATTATGTTTAATTAATAGTTAGCCAGAAATTAATCAGAATTAATTTTAGGGTTAAAAGAATTAATTATAAAGTGCAGGGACTAGTTTGCAATTAACTAATAGTTGAGTGGAAGGTTCCAGAACCCCCTTGGAAGGAGGTGGACGAAATTCTTAGGGGAAACCCTAGAGATTTCGTCCAAGGGGTCCAAATAAGGCCTTTGGATCTTGCTTAGGCCCTAAGCAAAGGATAACTAGGGTTTTCCCTAAACCCTAGATCCCTAAGCTATTTAAGGAGCCTCCTGGCTCACATTTGAGGTCACTGATTTCTTTGGAAGAAACCCTAAGGCCGAAATTGCATACTCTCTCCATCCTCTCTCCTCCAAGTTTCCTTCTTGCTAGTTCTTGGGTGTGATTCCATTAGAGGCATTACATTTGTGGTGCTAAGCTTCCAAGAAGATCAAGATCAAGATCAAGAGGATTATCAATTGTTTGCTATAACAATTGAAAGGTATGTAACTCCTAAACCCTAGTTTGTTAATTTCGAAATTAGCCTCTCTCCTCTAGGGTTCTTGTTTTGCAATTCAAAGTTATATGTTCAATAGTTAAAACATAGATCCAAAGTAGGTTGCATGTGAACTTAGGAATTGTTTTCTAGTTTATTTGTTTTACCTAAAACCCATTAGTGATATCAGAGCCATTGTTTGTTTTAAATTGAATTGCTATAATTGTTGAATTGCAAATTAGGGTTTATAGCTATTAAACCCTAAAGGCCAAATTTTCGATTTCTAGGGTTTTGGATAAAAGGGTTTTTTTGAAAAACCCTAGCCTCCAAAGAACCCTAATCGAAATTAGGGTTAGGGTTTTGAAAACCCTAGCCTCCTCCCTTGTAAATTTCGAAATTGCTAGAAGTTTTAGGGTTTCTTGTTTTGGATAATTGTTACTTAATTAGATTAATTGGATAATTATCCTTAACCTATTTTTCGAAATTTAGAGGGATAAGGATTAGGATTAAATTAATTGATTAATTTAATTAGATAATCCTTACAAGATTTAATAATTTGATTAATAGTTAATTAAAAGATAAATATTAAATCTAGTTAATTGGTTTATTTAAATTTAAATTTAATAGTTTGAATTTCAAAATTTATATAAACCCTTGAAGTTTTAAAATGTTTTAAAACACACCCTATATATGTATTATGATTAAAAGTTTAATATTATATATGTATAAGAATATGGTCAGTCAAATAACTAGTATGCCTCATTCACGAAGCTGATCTATAAGGGGGGTATAAGGAAACTGCCTATAAAATGGTAGTTGAATGGGTGTCCACTCTCACCCGCCGCTTCCTTGATTAGTGGAGGGTCGTTAGCAGAACGGATTTGATAGGACAACTACTTCTCATTAAAAGTATAATGACATTAAAGAAAGTACTAGAACATTATTTTTAAAATCCCAACTCTAGTTACTTTAGGAAAAATGTGAAAAGTATGCTAATCCATGAAATTGCACATTATGCTTTGTTGGTCGTTAGTGGAGCGTGTGTGGTTAACCAGCACACTAAAGGGCACTAATAAAGAGTAGTAATGGGTATCTCATAATTGTCATTTTGATGGAGCGTGTGTGGTTTAGCAGCACATCAATAGTTAATGATAAAGACAATGAGGTTACCAAGCACATTTGCATGGTTATTCACATCTTGTTTGTGATCCTCGGCATCCCAGTCACAAATAGAAGAGCATAATCTGAGATTAAAACATGCCATTGAATAGTTTCAATGTATCTCAAAAGAATTAGGAATTTCATTTCGTTTGTTTCGTCTAATGGTGGAATCGGTGAATCGTCATTCACCTACCTTTATGAAATTTACACTTGGATCTCGGCATCCCATTTCTAAGTTGTGAATCTTCATAGTTGGATCCTAACCTTGATATTTTATCTTTGGGTTATTATATTGAGGTATCTTGAAATCTAACTAAAACTTTCTTTCTTTTTAGATGTCTACTCCTGGAAACACTTCTGCTTCATCCTCCTCCAACCAGAACTTCTCTTTGCTCAATATCTGCTCCAAAGTTGTTATGGATGGCTCAAACTATAACGATTGGATGCGCAACATCAAGATGGCTCTTCGTTTTGAGAACAAAGAATATGTTCTTGAAAAGGAGCTCGAAGAGCTTGATGAGTTTGAAGCTACTCCTGAAGATCTTGCTGCCTACAAGAAACATTACGATGATGCTACCAAAGTGGCGTGCATCATGGTGGCAACCATGTCCCCAGAACTGCAGAGGTACTATGAGGACTACTGGCCTTTTGAGATGAACAAGGACCTTATAGAAAAGTACCATAATCGAGCTCGTCAAGAAAAGTTTGAAGTAGTCAAGTCACTTATGGCTTGCAAGATGAAAGAAGGGGAATCAGTTGTGTCACATGTGCAAAGAATGCAACGCTACATAGAGCGTTTGGTCAAGCTCAACATTCACTTTGATGAGGAATTGGCCATTGACATGGTCTTGAACTCACTACCTGATTGTTATGGTCAGTTTATTCTAACTTACCATTTGAACAATACTGAGCAGACCTTGGCCCAATTGCACAACTTGTTGCAGACAGCTGAGGCAGGAATGAAGGGTAAAAGTATACCCTCCACGCCTACAAGTGCCCCTGTGTTGGCTATTGGACAGGGAAAGGGGAAAAAGAGGAAAGGTCCTCCCAAGCAAAACTGGAAGAGCAAGGCTCAAGCTGGGTCGTCTAGTAATGGCCCAAAGGCTAATCCCAATGGTTCCACTCCCCATGTTTCTAATCCAAAAGAGGTCGTTTGCTTTTACTGCAATCAAAAGGGGCATTGGAAGAGATCTTGCCCACAATATCTGCAAGATATCAAGGATGGCAAAGTGAAGCCATCTTCGGCAGGTATTTACACTATTTCTGCTAATAACTCATTATCTTCTCGTTCATGGGTCCTTGATACAGGATGTGGTTTTCATATCTGTTCTGATTTGCAGGGACTAAAGGAAAGTGAGGAGATAGAGCGAGGAAGGATAAACTTGATCATGGAAAACAGAAAGTCTTCACCAGTGACCAAGATCGGAGTTTATCAGCTTCTGCTTAGCAATGATGTTAGATTAGATTTAATAAATTGTTGCTATTCGTCTGAGATGACGAGAAACATTATTTCATTTCATGCATTGTTCAGACAAGGTTTCAAATATTCTTTTAATGATTTGAATGGTTCAATTTCTGTTTATAAGAATGGTGTTTTTATGTTTGAAGCTTTACCTTGTGATGGTGTGTATGAAACAGTGACTTGTGTTGATAGCTTAGGAAATAGTGTACTTAATATTGACTTGTCTAATAGTGTAGACAAGGCATGCTTGTGGCATTGTCGTCTTGGACACATTAACAAGAAACGCATAGCCCAACTCCAAAAGGATGGAGTGTTGGAATCATTTGACCTAAAATCAGATGATATGTGTGAATCTTGTCTTTTGGGAAAGATGACAAAATCACCATTCACAGGGTCTTGTGAAAGAGGTGAAGGTCTGTTGGATCTCATACACACAGATGTGTGTGGGCCCTTCAGATCAACTACAAGAGATGCTAATCGATTCTATGTGACTTTCACTAACGATTATAGCAGATATGGATATATCTACTTGATCAAGCATAAGTCAGAAACTTTTGAAAAGTTCAAAGAGTTTAAGCATGAAGTCGAAAATCAATTGGGCAGAAAGATAAAGATACTTAGATCCGATAGAGGCGGGGAGTATCTTAGTATCGAGTTTAACGACTATCTGAAAGAATGTGGGATAGTCTCACAATTGACTCCTCCTAGGACACCACAGTTAAATGGTGTAGCTGAGAGGCGTAATCGAACCTTGTTAGACATGGTTCGTTCTATGATGAGTCGGGCTTCGCTTCCTATTCACTTCTGGGGGTATGCCTTAGAGTCAGCCGCCCACATCCTCAATCTTGTCCCTACAAAGAAGGTTGCCAAAACACCTCACGAAATGTGGACGGGGAAAGTTCCCTCGTTGGCACATATTAAAGTCTGGGGTTGTGAAGCTTTCGTAAGACGAGAGACTCACGACAAGCTAGCAGCTAGAAGTGAGAAATGTGTTTTCATTGGTTACCCAAAGCAGTCTTTTGGATATTTGTTCTACAGGCCTAGTGAGAACGTGGTCTTTGTAGCACGAAGAGGAGTCTTTCTGGAGAGAGAGCTCATATTCAAAGAGGACAGTGGGAGCACCATTGACCTTGAAGAAATTCGAGAGTCAGCCAATGAAGGAACCTTAGATGACACTAGCACTCAACCAGAGGAAACAGTTCCTGTTGAACCAATCGATAACTCATTACCTCTTAGAAGATCCACTAGGGTGAGTGTGCCACCTGAGTTGTATGGTTTTCATATTACTTCAGATGGTGACACATTCATAAGTGACAGAACACTGGTAAACTTAGATGAACCAGTCACTTATAAGGAAGCAATGGCAGGCCCAGAGGCTTCCAAGTGGAAAGAGGCAATGGACAGCGAGATTAAGTCCATGTATGACAACCAAGTTTGGAATTTGGTTGATAGTGCACCAGATCGTAAGACAGTTGGGTGCAAATGGATCTTCAAGAAGAAGACAGACATGGATGGAAATGTGCACACATTCAAGGCTCGACTGGTTGCAAAAGGTTTCACTCAAACCCCAGGGGTTGACTATGATGAGACCTTCTCGCCAGTGGCTAAGATTAAATCTATTAGGATATTGCTCGCCATAGCTGCCTTTCATGATTATGAAATCTGGCAGATGGATGTTAAAACTGCTTTCCTTAATGGGAAGTTGGCTGAAGATGTTTACATGAGTCAGCCAGAGGGTTTTGTTGATGCAAAGTTCCCCAATAGAGTGTGCAAGCTTGAGAAATCCATTTATGGATTGAAACAAGCATCTCGCAGTTGGAATCTTTGCTTCCATGAGAAAGTCAAAGAGTTTGGTTTCTCTAGAAGTGAAGATGAGTTCTGTGTGTATATCAAGGCTAGTGGGAGTATAGTAACTTTTCTGGTGTTGTATGTCGATGACATATTACTCATTTGTAACGACGTTCCAACCTTGAAAGAAGTTAAGTCTTGGCTTGGAAAGTGTTTTGCCATGAAAGACCTTGGAGAAGCTGCCTATATTCTTGGGATTAGAATATTGAGAGATAGAAAGAAGAGACTAATTGGACTTAGTCAGAGCACATACTTGGATAAGGTACTAAAGAGGTTTAATATGGAAAATTCCAAGAGGGGAGAGCTACCTATCCAGAGCAATACCAAATTGAGTAAGACTCAATGCCCGAGTACAGATGTTGAAATAGATGACATGAGTCGTGTACCTTATGCTTCCGCTGTCGGATCGATCATGTACGCTATGACATGTACTCGCCCTGATGTGGCATTTGCTTTGAGCATGGTCAGTCGCTATCAGGGAAACCCAGGTAGAGCTCATTGGATAGCAGTTAAGAATATACTCAAGTATTTGCGAAGGACAAAGGACTGGGTCCTTGTGCTTGGTGGCAGTGATACTTTGAGAGTAGATGGTTACAGTGATGCCAGCTTTCAGACGGATAGAGATAACTTCCGTTCTCAGTCGGGCTGGGTGTTTTTACTGAATGGAGGAGCAGTTACTTGGAAGAGTTCCAAGCAAAATACGGTGGCTGATTCTACTTGTGAATCAGAGTACATAGCAGCAAGTGAAGCGTCGAAAGAAGCAGCTTGGTTGAGGAACTTCATCGGGGATCTCGGAGTTGTTCCAACCATCCAGGAGCCTATGGAACTGTTCTGCGATAATGAAGGAGCGGTTGCCTTGACAAAGGAACCGAGAGATCATGGTAAGACCAAACATATCGACAGAAAGTACCATTTCATCAGACATAGAGTTGAAAAAGGCCATCTTATAGTAAAGAGGGTGTCATCTGAAGATAACCCAGCAGATCCCCTCACAAAGGGTCTGAGTAGGGCTAAGCATATTCAGCATGCTCGGAGCATAGGACTGAAAGATGATATTAGTTTTTAGTAGTTAGATTAGTTTTATTCTGAAACTTGTAACAAAGTAAATGTAATTGACTTTTGGTGATTAAATAATAATGTATTATTTATAAGCTTGGTTTCTGCCTTTTGTCAATTGTTTATTATTGTGTTTCATTTTTGCATGTTTTACTTCCCGAATAATAAGATTATTCAAACTCCACAGTCACTCATACTTTTGGAAGTAAGTAGTGAATTAAGACTGTCATGAACTGGATTGTAGATTGTCTAAGGATAGACATGGCAATAGAATTGCTGCAACGTTCATGAGTACTCAGAAATTGAGATTTGAGTACTGGATAAACCCTCGCTCAGAGTATCACTTCATGGAATTCATCAAAAGTAATACTGAGACGATAATATCTTATAATCTTGAAATGAAGATATATGAGTTGCAATTTACAAGTCGGTCATGCATTGGTGATACGAAAACGCATCAGTAACTTGGTGTTATAAAACGTATTGTCATGTATAATTTGATGAGTAAAAGATACAAGCATATGAGTCAACGTTTATTCGTTCCTTTTGCCCTAATAGGAAAAGCGATATATGTGGGCCCCTCGATGATTTGGTGTTGACTTATGTGCTGGGCCCAGCCAGGACTAGATTGATGTGTTTGATTAGAAGTCCTACATCATCACAAATCAGAAATCGGGAAACATAGATTCTGGACAAAGAGATTGATTACATTCCATGTCTTATGTCTAGGGATATCTAGCAGAACGAAGGATTATATGATCACTTATCTTACGACACGTAACTGACTGGGTCAGAGTTCGGCAGCAGCTTTTTGGAAGCTACAATTTACTGGTCAAATTTAGAAGGCATACTAGCAATTATAGTTACAGACTTATCCAAGTGGGAGACTGTTGGATTAGGTGTCTAAGCCCATAACTATAATTGGTATGTACTTGAATTGATAGCAGCACAGTCCTTTTGGGTTGCCCTCAACCTAGCAACTGGACAAGGAAATTATGAAAGGAGAGATATTAATTTATAAGATTAATGAATTAATATAAATGATTTATTAATATGTTAAAAGATTAATATATTAATTAGAAATCATTATGTTTAATTAATAGTTAGCCAGAAATTAATCAGAATTAATTTTGGGGTTAAAAGAATTAATTATAAAGTGCAGGGACTAGTTTGCAATTAACTAATAGTTGAGTGGAAGGTTCCAGAACCCCCTTGGAAGGAGGTGGACAAAATTCTTAGGGGAAACCCTAGAGATTTCGTCCAAGGGGTCCAAATAAGGCCTTTGGATCTTGCTTAGGCCCTAAGCAAAGGATAACTAGGGTTTTCCCTAAACCCTAGATCCCTCAGCTATTTAAGGAGCCTCCTGGCTCACATTTGAGGTCACTGATTTCTTTGGAAGAAACCCTAAGGCCGAAATTGCATACTCTCTCCATCCTCTCTCCTCCAAGTTTCCTTCTTGCTAGTTCTTGGGTGTGATTCCATTAGAGGCATTACATTTGTGGTGCTAAGCTTCCAAGAAGATCAAGATCAAGATCAAGAGGATTATCAATTGTTTGTTATAACAATTGAAAGGTATGTAACTCCTAAACCCTAGTTTGTTAATTTCGAAATTAGCCTCTCTCCTCTAGGGTTCTTGTTTTGCAATTCAAAGTTATATGTTCAATAGTTAAAACATAGATCCAAAGTAGGTTGCATGTGAACTTAGGAATTGTTTTCTAGTTTATTTGTTTTACCTAAAACCCATCAGTTAGGTGTTGGTAGCTATGGACTTAGTACCTGGTAGCTATGGACTTAGTGCCTGTTAGATAAACGTTGGTAGCTATGGACTTAGTACCTACACTGGTAGCTATGGATTTAGTACCTGATGAATGAACTTTAGCAGTTATGGATTTAGTGCATTGGCAGCTATGGAATTAGTGTCTGTCTTATAAACCCTGGAAGTAAGGGACTTCGAAATGAACGAATGTAGGATAGATGACTCTTAGTGTAGACCCTTAAGAGTAAGGAAGATAATGGGGATGGGTAATTGGGTTGATTGTTTGGTGTTTAAACATAATAATTATATTATTGTGGGTTGAAAATCCTATGTACTCACCAGGTTTCCCAACCTGACCCACTCAAGCTTATTTGTATCACAGGTGTCGATATAAAGTTACATTACACTGAGAGATTAAGGTGATATAAATCACTAGTAATAATGAATGTAAGTTCTGTTTATGCTTATGTTTCTGTATTGACAATGACATCCCAAATGTTTTAAAATGAATAAAAATTACATTTCTTCGAAAATGCTTTGATAACGTATTTATCATGTTTTTTGGGAACAAATTCCGCAACATTTTTATTAAAAGAAGTACTCTGATTTTTATAAAGCATAAACAAAATCGGTCTTTTCTGGCCGTGAAAATGGGGATGTCACAACGTGGTTGTTCATTCCCACTTCGTGGAACCTGAAGTTCCAGATTCTTCTAAATTTGTTTTTATTTTTGGCTGCTCATCCTTTTCGATTTTAATCACATACAAACTAGCCTTTATACTAAAATATAAAGTTACTTTTGATTTAATTATAAGATGAATTAAAAGACAAAAGATTAGAACTCATATAATTTAATTGTTGACTTCTTAGTCAATAGAATTAAAAGACATATAATCCACAAATGTGTATATAGAGTAAAATTGTATTTATACGTATGTTTCTTAATGTACATTGTTAGTTTTACCACGACTAGGCTCATCTTTTTTATTGCTATAAAGTAGGTTTAAGGTAGGTCTCTTTGATTCCTGATGAGGTTGGCTTTTAAGTGACATTCATTGCTCGCTACCCTCACCGCCATCTTGCGTTTGAAGTGGAGTTACCGAAAGGGTTTGATAGGACAATTGTGCAAAGTTAAAAGTATTAACTTAACAAAGTAATAAAACAAAATCCCATTTTATATTAATAATGTGAATCTTATGCTTCTCATGGAAACTATGCCTTGTCGTATATTATTCTTGGCGTTATGCGTGGATGGTTTACCAGCACGCCAAATAAGAATATTATAAAGTAAGGTATATGGTAATCGCGATTCTCAAGCGTTACTTGAGGCGAATATCATGTAACTTTGCATGGTCGATTCACCATTTGGATTGATGATCCTCGGCTAATCCAGTTATGAATGCTAAACGAGCATAAGAAGAGATTAACATGTTATTTACATAGTGTCAATAAATCTTGAAAGATCTAGGAATCTCATAAAGATTGAGATTGAAAATTGTTTGTCTACCTAAATAGCTTCTTGATGTGATTTTCGGCTAATCCACTTCACATCATGGAGTGAAATATGGATTCTCGCCTTCTTTGAAATAATTTGGTAATTGGGTAATTATTCAGTAAGGATCAATAAAACAAACTAGGTTTAATCATAAACTGAATGATGTCTTTAAATTATCCACTAAAAGTTAACTGGTATAAAATCCTCTAAAATTATAAGCTAGAAGGAATGGTCAATGTTGTCCATGGGTTGCGAATAGCTCTCTAAAATGGAAAGAAAGATCGTACCTTAGCTATAGAACCGATCAAGTATCAAATATACTTAGTACATCGGTAAATTTGATGTTGTATGGAACTCCATCAAGATAGGAATTGACTATGGAAATATAATCAACTCGCTAACCTATGCATATAATCATATCATTCTAATTTGATATGAGAAACTTGGAAAGATTCATCTTAGCAAATGTTAAGTGTACAAATTGAAGCAACAAGTAATTCCATTGTGTTGGGAGTTGACTATGGTGATATAACCAACTAGCAAATTAGTGAATATAATTAAAGGATTATCATATGAGCTATATGGAAAGATCCATTGTGGAACTACATTTCATGTTGAGAACCTTTGGAACTAACATGAAAAAGAAGAGAGACTCGAAGCTTAAAAGAACTAAGTACATTGATAAGATTAAAGAAACATGGAATTTCACCTGTTGGAATTGGCTATGGTCGGATGATTCTGACTTAGCATGAACAACTTGAAAAGATCCATTGTGGAGTTGCATATCATTTTGAGAACCCTGTGGGACTAACATGGCTAAGCATAGAACACAAAGTTTCAAATGCTCAACTGTCATGAAAGAAGTGTCAAGAAGAAGAAAGTCAGTTCCATAGCCAAAAGGATATTCATATTTGGTGTATCCAACTGCAACATCAAATGCAAAGGATAATAGGTAGGACCATTCTGGGACATATTCTGATCGGCTAAGTTGATTACTAAGAAAAGCACAAATGACCAAAGTAATCTGGTGTAGAATAAAACCTAAAGAAGAGTTGATTGATCATCGATAATGAGTACCCACAATAATTTTAAAGGATCAAAAGACAACTCGTTCTTCTAAGTATCAAGCCTATAGTTAGAATAATGAATCCATAACACCATTGTTATGTTACTTCAAATCCTTGAGTGTTTCACAAAAGGATGAGTATTGTCATTTGCAAGAATGTTCAGTGACCAAAAGGAACTAATAGACTATAACATAAAAAAGTGAATATGATCAAAGACACCTATTCGAGTTCGTTTACTGTCCTTAGGATCATAAGATGACTCGTTCTCTTAAATGTTAAGTATATGGTCTTATGATTGAAATTGTTTATACAATGTTTCAGAAAATATTTCTAACTTATTTAAATATAGGGAATTTTGCATGCTTACTATTTAAAAGTAAGTCATGAAAACTTTGAAACTAGTATAGTAGCAATAGTTTAATGTAGAATCATTGATTGGATTAAATGCAAATATGGAATCATCTTCTTGAATAAGAGTTGCATTACCAAGTATCCAGTTGGATCGGATTCTAGAATTCATTTGACCTTAAGTTTTATGATAAATGCAAATATTATTTGTCAAGAATTATAACAACGACACCATCAAGTGGAAAAGTATATGTTGGAATTAGTTTACACTAATTGAACATTCAGATTAACCACAATGCATGTTGATCCAAATATATCCAAAATGTTTAGATCATCGTCTTTAAATATGTGAATAAGTGCATCACCAAATATTCACTTGGATAGAATTTTGGAAGTCATTAGACCACAAGTCTTCTGAATGATACATATATCATAGTATCAAGATAAATGATGAACAAATGACTTGGTAATGTTATCAGTTGTTGGAATTAGTTGACACTAATTGTCCATTTAGATTGGTCACAAAACGAAGTACATAGTCAACTCGGCAAAAGGATAAGAAACTCATATCCTATAGGATAGTGAGAATCTTGATCAAAAGGTTAACGATCATCTGATGGAATTGTGAAGCAGTTTCACAACTCGTCTTAAACCAATGTATTGGCATAACCAATTTAGTTGTATAGCGAAACAAAATCATTGTTTAATTTGTAGCTGATGAGTCGTATTTTGCTTACAAACAGTTCATGGATTTTACCATGAATAAGTGTTACAAGAGTCATTGGTCTTGTACAAACTAAGAAAGACATATCCACCGCTCTATAAGATAGGTTATTTCATTGGTCATCCAACTATGTTTTTGGAATCCGTCTGAGGACAAGATATTTTTTGCTCGAAGGACGGTCTTTCAAAAGAGAGAGATTATATCCAAAGGAACTAGTGGGAGCCACATTGATCTTCATAAGACTCAAGAATCAATTAACAAAAAGCCTAACAGAAAACACTAGCAGTTAACTTGAGGTTAAAATATATTAAGAATAATGACATTCCTATACCTCTTCCACATATATCTGAAAGAAGATGTCATTGACTTTTTTGACTCCATGTCACTTTGTAAATGAGTCATAGATACATTGCAATCAGAGTCTATTAGCTATTGGAAGCTACGGAAGGCCCAATAAGCTAAAATTGGAGGAAGCTTTGAGAAATAAGATTCAGTCCATGTTGTTCGAAATTTGACATGATCCAACACTTGGTGTTAAAACAATATAGTGTTTGTGGATATTCAAAAGATAACAAACATGTATAGGAACACATATATTCAAACCAAGATAGGTCATGAAAGATGTCAAATCCCCAATTTTCGCGACCAAATAAAATTTTCTCTTTATGCTTATTTAAAACAAGGTATTTGTAAAATATAATAATGTGGAATTTGTCCCAAAAAAAATTCTTTAAATATAAATCCAAGTCAAAAAAATTTAAGAAACGTTTTAATATTAAAAACCTCAGATGTCAATGTTCATACAGAAACATAAGCATAAACTATTTATTACAGGAACTACAATTGTTTCTTATACTAATGGCCTTAAACTCCTTAAATCTCTCAGCATATATCATTATGCTTGTAACTTCGTACCGCTACATGCGATACGAAGAAACTGTGTGGGTAAGGCATGAGATCCTGGTGAGCACATAGGGTTTTCAACCCATAATAATATAATTAAAATCTTTTAAATATATTCAATACCAAATAATTAACCCGATTATCCATTCCCGTTATTCTCACTCTGTGATCCTAATCTTATGATCTCAAGGAACATATCTTAAAGAATCTATGAGTAGATAATACTGCTAGCAATATATGTTAATAAAGCAACCATGATGGGGAAATAGATTACATCGAACAAACGTATAGTTCATTTACACCTACAGGTTGTGGCATGCCCATGTATTATTTGTTAACACCGACAAGTTATGAGCTTGCCTGTGTTTTGTTAATTAACGCCTACAGGTTGTGAGCATTCCCATGGTCCACTGGACTATCTAGAATGGTCTAGGGTCGTCGTCTATAGTTTGTTAGATGACTAATCCCTACTCGTAAAATAGTACAATGCATGGCCTCTCACCATTTTATTTTCCACAACCCTTTTAGTACCTAATATAATTTAAATATGATAAAATAACTATACAAGTAGAATCATATCATATTATTGCATTTAGCACAGATATCAAGAATACAAATAATAAGCATGTATAGCATTTAATCATTTAAATACTTTGTATCTATGTGTAATATGAAAGTAACTATGCATTCACATGTTAAAGGTGGATGACTTTTAGTTAAGTCTACGCTCCAAATACGCTTCAACTTTTTCTTTTAAAAAGAACCTACATATAAATATTACTACATTCATTCATTGTTTATATTATTTATAGCTATAATGAGAGTTTCTTAGATTTGTCAATAATCCCAAACGAAACACCGACTTATAGCTAATAAGAAACAACCAGGTAATATTGTGTCATAGTTAGAATCCGTTTGGCATATAAATATATATTGTTTGGAAAATCCACTTTAAATATCTCATTAATTTTACCTTGTCATCATTCCCATAAATAGATCGATCAGTATACCATAGGTATTACTGATAAATCTTATTTATAAGTTCATAATAATGATTATAAACATAAATATAAGTTACACTTGACGCATAGAAAGCATAACTCAACTTACAGATTGATTAGCGAAAAATTGAACAATACGATGGCAGAACTTCGAAACCAAAAAATATATTTTTCTGGGCTCTATAGTGCTCTAGAGCTTCACTACTAATGCCTAAGAAGTGCTAGAATAGGGGCTCGAGAAGTTAAAAGAGTTCGAGAGAGTTTGTAAGGATGTGAGCACCAAAACATGTAACAAACGAAGGCTATATATAGCATTTTTCATAGGGCGCACCGTGCCCTATGCCACATGTCACAATATTTTGCATTTCTATGGAGGCCAAGGGGTATCTCTAATGTTGACATGTGTCACCCTCCGGTGGTGCTACGTGTCGGCTCCTGATTCGTCGAAATTTAATATTTTTGTAAAATTCATAAATTTCGCATAAGGACTCAATTTTCGATGATTTTTATATCCACGCATAGCTATTGATGAGTACTACAACTTTTTTTTAGAATTTGTTGGCTAATTTTCACTTTATTTTTCGTGATTCGGTTTAAGGAGGCTCAGACTGTAAATAGCGTTGCGACATTTATAACTTCTTCATACGAGCTCCATTTTCGATATTCTATATATCGTCGACTTCATATTGAAAAGTAATACAAATTTCATTTAAATTGTTGGCTAACAATCAACCAATTTGGATTTCGATTTCTGTGTCACACACTATTGTACTGTGTCGCTCTCGAAACTTCGAAAATCATAACTTCCTTATACGAAGTTAAATTTTGGCGTTCTTTATAATGACGTGTAGGTATTAACGAGCACTATGACGTTTGTTTACATCACTTTGGATAAAAAGCAAACTTTCTCCAGTTGATTTTTTTATGACGCATCTTGCCGTATCGGTTTGAACGCGAAACTTAGATAATTCATAACTTCCTCATACGAAGTCAGATTTGAGCGTTTTTTATATCCACGAGATCAGCATCATGACTACAACAACTTTTGTTGAGATTATTTATCCAAAATAATCTTTTATTTTTAATCTTTATTTTATCACTTAACGATAAATTTTATATTCTGGTTTTCTACATATATTTTATACTATCCTAATATTTTTACACTTAATGTGTATATGATAATTAGTTATTATCTCATAACACATATGAAGAGTAATTATTTTAATTAATAATTTTAATTGTTCAATAAAATGTATAATTACTACGATTAGACTCTAAACGTCTAGTCCAAAATTGTGCACATTACAAAAGATGTGTAGGCTTGAGAAGTACATTGATGAATTCTAACAAGCATATCATTTTTGGATAACTTGCTTCAATGAGAAATTAAATGGTTGAATTACAAGAAACAAAAGATATTCCATATAAATGTTAGAGTTAGTGGTAGCAATTTTATCCCTTGTATTGAAATAGAAAACGATGTCCTAACTTTGCTAAGTGTAAAAGTTGTACATAACTTAGGAATTGTCTCACTATGAAACACATGGTAGGAACAAGAAACAATACTTAGAGTCTATCTTGATAGATCTAAGTGATTCATTGAACTAAGCCAAAGTACTTTAAATCTAGAGGAAACTCGAGATGTAGAACTCTTAAAGAGTTCGTGCAAGTAAAAGTAATGACTTGTAGGTCTTGTGCAAGATAAGTCATATTTGGCTATAGTCAACAAATAAAGGATCAAAAATATTCTTTGAAGTCCTAAAAAGGACGAAAGAGATAATCCTGTTTGTATGGGAAAAAAATCAATGAAAGAGTTACATTGATAGTCAGTTCCTTACTATTAGAAACGTTTCTATTTAGCAGTCGCAGTTCATGCTCTTAATTAATAAAGTATTAGCTTAGAAGGGTACTAAGTAATACATCTAAGTGGATTTGATAATAAGCTTAGAGTATATTTCAGTTAGCTAGATTGCAAAGATAAACTATATGACTAAAAGGAATTCAAAAGTGACCCTAGTATTGTATTCAATCATTGATGGATCTCTTGAAGTTTCTTGTGAATATAAGGGGATTTTAACTTGAGCAAAGATCTCAAATCACATAATATCACATGGTAAATACTCAGTAAGTACCTTCATGATTGTTAAGACATCATAGTCAACTAAAAGGGATCTTGTTGATTCATTCCTTTGAATTAAAGCTCTAATCAAGGGTAATAGTCACAAAAGATATAATGTTATTGGACTTGAATGTGTATTAACTTGAGAACTCTAGTTTTACTTTGTTTTGATTTAGGAACTGATGCAGTATAGGTCTCAATTTGATTTGATGATTATTAAGTGGAGAGCTTAATATTTGATGGAGATCGGTCATTTTAGTTAGGATATTATTGTAATCTAAGTTTGCATGTTTAGAACCACTTCCAAAATAATATATTATTCAAACTTCCACAACCAGTCATACTCTTGGGAGATAGTAGTGAATTAAGATTGTCATAGTATTGGTAGATTGTTCATAGAGATAAACATAACTAAGTCTTTCGACGAATACTGATGAGTACTTGAAAATGGAGAATTTAAGTATTGGAGTAACCACGCTTAAGGATTACTTCATGGATCATATCATTAGTGAATTAAGAACACTATATTTCTTATTCTTCAAATGGAGATGCATGAGGTTTTGTCCTACAATCTGTTGTATCTTGGTTTTTCCCCAACGTTTTCCGTAACTAGAAGCTATACAAGGTATGACTGGATATTGCATGAAGAATAGTACGGGCCTATGTAGTCAAAGATTACTTAATCCTTATGCCAGAAATGGAGAAGTCGATATCTCTATCCCCCTCAATGATTAGGTGCTAACATCTAAAGTACTTATCCGAGTCCTGACTAAAATTGATATGTTCAATTTAGTAATTAGAAGCAATCGTCACAAAGCTATGTCGGGAAATATAATTTTGAATTATGAGATTGAGTATTATCCAAGTCTCGAATATATATATATATATATATATATATATATATATATATATATATATATATATATATATATATATATATAACGAAGATCAAAGGAGTTTGAAGTCACTAGTCTCAGGATTGTTTATAGAATTGTTGCGATAAGTACAGTAGTTGCATTGGACTACCACTCACTGTTGTTCCTACTAAGTATTGGACTGGTCATTTGTTAATACCTAAGTGCAAGTGGGAGCTGATGGAGAATAATGCCCATAGCCATAACAAGCCTAGTAATATTACTATAAATAGCAGTATCCTTTTAGGTTACACGTAACAACAAAATAAAGTAGATTTAAAAAGATATTTATTTGAGAGACTTGTTTTGTTAATTAATTAATAGTAAATAAAGTAATATGGAATATTCCATAATGATTTGAATACCACAGATAATCACTATTATATGTGGTAAATAACTTTAGGGTTTCAAATCACCCCTATATAAAATAAAGGGGTCAAATCCTGGTTTTGGATGGATGAAAACTTAGCCTCTTTACTCCAAAAGTCGGAACCCTTGAGAAAACCTAGAAAAAAATCAAAGGCTCAATACCAAACCGTGGAATCTTATATGCCACGACGTGGTGATGATTAGAATCATCGATTTGAGCTTGTTTTGTGTTGGTTCGTGCTGCTTTGTTCGGTGTTGGTAGAGTTTTACGTCTTGGGTGCGATTACAAGAGCATACCTCTCCGTTGGGTTCTCTAGTCCAATCGATTGGCTCGTCAAGAGAACAAATCTACAAAGAATTCAAGGGTATGTTTTTCGTTCTATTGTTTTGAGTGTTAGATCATATTTTTTTATCGTTTCCACTGCCATTTTGTTTTTTCTAGCGAGGCTCGAAACCCATCAAGAATAAACTCTACGAGAATCCAAAAGGTACTATTTTCTTCTTTAAAAAAGTTCATGAGCTTTTATGGTGGTTGTATGATTCGAACCGAAAACTCATATTACTTGATAGATAACTTGATTGTGATGTTGGAGTAAGTGTATAGAAGCTAACTATGAGTTTAGTAGGATGATTTTATGGTTTAATTCATAGATTAAAGTATTAGGCTTTCAAACCCTACATGAGAAAAAATTTATGAAATTAATGAAGTTATTTAAGAACTTAATGGATTAAGTTATGGAGAAGTTAAATTCATGACGTTTAACTTGTTTTGAGATAAGAAATTGTCAAGTACCTTTAATGGCTAAAAGTTGATTATAGTTATATGAAGTTGTAATTAAGCTCTTAATGAATTAAGATTCATTCTAAATAGATTAATACGATTATTGGATAGGGGTTGGAAAAGAAAGGAAGTTAGAGCATCAAAGAGGCAGCAACAAGTTGAGTAAGAGTTAGTTATCACTAACTTGAAAGGTGAGTTATCCATAAATGTTATTATATGAATATATGGCTTGGTACTTTCTAGATTAAGTACTTAATTGATCTTATTATATGTCAAATGAAATTTTATGTGTATGTGATATTACTCAATGTGATAATGTGAATGAATTATTATAGTATATTAACGTATTGAATATGTGACACTTTGAGTAAGTGATTGAGAAGTAAATTTGTAAGTGATTGAGTAAATGAGTGAGTAAGTGATGAATAACTGAAAATGTTTATCCACTATCTAGAGTTCCATATATGGGAAGCAGTTATGGGGACTTTATCCGAATGATTCGTTCTCCGAGAAAGGTGAATGTTTGTATATGAGACCTTATTTAAAAGTGTTAGATATTATTAGTATTATGTTGTATTTTTAGTGTAGCCTAGTTAATGATTGGCCCTTTATCTTAAGAGGCCTTATGTATTGTATTTATGTGTGTTTCTATGTGTGTGTGTATATATATATATATATATATATATATATATATATATACATATATGTTTGATTTAATGAAAAGGTTTTTCAGGGGAAAATATCACGTTTATATGGTATCAGATTGGTGATGGTTTTTGAGCACTATAACAACCTTATGGTGCACATACAACCCTAATGCTTTGGATCTAAGTTTTCTCTAATTATACATGCAATATTGTTTTCCAAAGCATGAAGCCTAACTAGCATACAAAAATTTGGTATATGAATCATAAAACTAGTTAGAAGAATACCTCTTGATGTTGCTTGTTGTATTTGGCCTTTAAGAACTTAGCACCTCAAGTGTGATGCCTCAAATGGTTCACAAAACACCACCAACAATTGGAGAACTTGAGAGAAAGGTTGGAGGCACTCAAAAATCGGCTATAGTTTCTCTAAGAATACTAGTGTTTTTGATTTTAGGCCAAGGGGTTACACATATATAGTGCAGAATTCCAAGGGTTATGTGTAAACCCTAATTCTTACACTTAGTCTTGTAATGGACTAACGCTTTATGGATCCTTACATAAGCTTAGCCCATCACTAATCAATCATGTATTATTAGCCCAACCTATATGTATCATTGATTTACACAATCAGCCCCTGTATATTTAATTAGTCTCTTTTGATCACTAAATTAATTCCAAATTAATTCTCGATCAATACTAATTAAATAATATGATTCCTCAATTAATATATTATACTTATAATATATCAATAAATCATAAATAACCTCTTCCTCAAATATTCATCCTATTAGATTGTTCTGGTGAATGCAACCCAAAATGGACCATGCTACTCTCGGGTCAAGTACATACCAATTATAGTTATGAACTTAGACACCTAATCCAACAGTCTCCCACTTGGATAGGTCTAATAACTATAATTGCATGTATGACTTAAAACCGACTAGCAATCGTAGCTCTTAAAAGCTGCTGTCGAACTCTTATGTGCCATTTTAGATAAGGGATCATATAATCCTCTGTTCTTCAAGATATCGTGTGGAAAAATACATGGAACATAGTCGTACTTATTGTCCAGCAGTTTTTTTCCCGATTTCCAATTTGTTTGACATAGAACTTAATTGAACACATCAATTGAGTTCTGACCGGGCCAGACACATAAGTCAAAACAAAATCATCGAGTGGCCCAAGATATTGCTTTTAATCCTCCAAGGATTAAAAGAAACAGATAAACTTCGACTTATATGCTTGTACTAACTACTCGTTAAATCATACACAATAGCACATTTTATAACATCAAGTTACTGATGCGTTTTCGCACTATCAATGTACAACCAACTCATAGTCAACAACTCATATATCTCGGTTTGAAGACTATATGATATTATCGTCTCACAATCACTCGTGATAAATTCCATGAAGTGATTCATGTGAGCGTGGGTTTAATCTAATACTCAGACCTTATGAGCACTCATGAATGTTGTAGCAAACTTTTGCCATGTATAAACACTCTAGAAAATCTACAAGCCAAATTCATGACAGTCTTGCCTCAATACCTACTTCCAAAGTATGATCGACTGTGGATAGTTTGAATAATCTTATTATTCTGGAAGTCAAAACATGCAAAATGAAACAATTGTAAACTATTGACACAAGATAGTAACTTTACTCATAAATAAAACTCCTTTTATTTAATCATCAAATGTCAATTACATTTTATCTATTACAAGTTTCTGGACAACTATCTAATCATTAATACTAATATCGTCCTTCAGCCCAATGCTACTCGCATGTTGCAAGTGCTTAACCCTACTCAGTCCCTTCGTAAGTGGATCTGTTGGGTTCTCCTCTGATGATACCCTCTTTGCTACAAGGAGTCCTTCTTCTATCCGATGTCTTATGAAGTGGTATTTTCTATCGATGTGTCTGGATCTGCCATGATCCATCGGTTCCTTGGCTAAGGCGACCGCACTCTCGCTGTCACAGAAAATCTCCATAGGCTCCTTTATAGCTGGTACAACTCCAAGGTTTCTGATGAATCTCTTCAGCCATATCGCCTCCTTTGATGCTTCGCTTGCTGCTATGTACTCTGATTCGCAAGTTGAATCAGCTACAATATCCTGTTTGGAACTTTTCCAAGTTATTGCTCCTCTGTTCAGGGTAAATACCCAACCCGACTGAGAGCGGAAATTATCTCCGTCGGTCTGAAAGCTGGCATCACTATACCATGTCACTCTTAATTCATCACTCCCACCGAGGGTAAGGACCCAGTACTTAGTCCTCCGCAGGTACTTAAGAATGTTCTTTACCGCAGTCCAGTGAGCTTTACCAGGATTCCCTTGATATCTGCTGACCATGCGCAAAGCAAAGGCCACATCAGGACGAGTACAAGTCATAGCATACATGATCGAGCCAACTGCGGAAGCATATGGTACTCGACTCATCTCTGCTATCTCAGCCTCTATACTCAGACTCTGAGTCTTACTCAGTTTGGTATTGATCTGGATAGGTAATTCACCTTTCTTGGAATTCTCCATGATGAACCGTTTCAACACCTTATCCAAGTAGGTACTTTGACTAAGTCCAATTAGTCTTCTACTCCTGTTTCTCAATATCCTTATCCCTAGAATATAGGCAGCTTCCCCAAGGTCCTTCATAGCGAAACACTTCTCAAGCCAAGACTTAACCTCCTGCAAGGTTGGGATGTCATTTCCTATGAGAAGTATGTTATCCACATACAACACTAGAAAGTTAACTATACTCCCACTAACTTTGACATATACACAGGACTCATCCTCGCTTCTTGAAAATCCAAACTCTTTGACTTTCTCATCGAAACAAAGATTCCATCTGCGAGATGCTTGTTTCAATCCATAAATGGATTTCTCAAGCTTACACACTCTATTAGGGTACTTTGCACTGACAAAACCCTCTGGCTGACTCATGTAAACATCTTCAGTCAACTTCCCATTAAGGAAAGTGGTTTTGACATCTATTTACCATATTTCATAATCATGAAATGCAGCTATGGCAATCATAACCCTTATAGATTTAATCTTCGCTACTGGTGAGAAGGTCTCATCATAGTCAACTCCATGAGTTTGATTAAAGCCCTTCGCAACCAATCACGCCTTATATGTGTGTACTTTCCCATCCATGTCGGTCTTCTTCTTGAAGATCCATTTGCAACCAACTGTCTTACGATCTGGTACATTGTCAACCAAGTTCCAAACTTGATTGTCATACATGGACTGAATCTCGCTGTCCATAGCCTCTTTCCACTTTGCAGACTCGGGGCTTGCCATGGCTTCCTTGTACTTGTTAGGTTCATCCAAATTTACCAGTGTCCTATCACTGATAAATGTATCACCATCTGTAGTAATATGGAAACCATATAACACAGGTGGAACACTAACTCTACTAGAACGCCTTAGAGGTAAGGACTCGTCAACTGGTTCAACAGGAGTTTCCTCCTCAGGTTGAGCGCTAGTGTTTGAGGTTCCTTCATCACTTAGCTCTTGAAGCTCTTCAAGGTCAATTTGCCTCCCACTGTCCTCTTGGCATTGAGTTCTCTCTCTCGGAAAACCCTTTTCCTAGCAATGAAGACAACATTGTTACTCGGTCTGTAGAAGAGATATCCAAAAGACTTATGTGGGTAGCCGATGAAAATACAACGATCACTACTAGGTTCGAGCTTGTCATGAGTCTCACGCCTCACGAAAGCCTCGCAACCCCAAACCTTGATGTGTACTAACGAGGGAACCTTCCCTGTCCACATCTTGTGAGGTGTTTTGGAAACCTTTTTAGTTAGGACTAGATTAAGGATATGGGCGGCAGTCTCTAAGGCATACCCCCAAAATGAGATAGGTAACGAAGCTCGACTCATCATGGAACGAACCATGTCCAACAAGATTCGATTGCGCCTCTCAGCCACACCATTAAGCTGTTGTGTCCTGGGTGACGTCAGTTGTGAAACAATTCCACATTCCTTAAGATAGTCGTGGAACTCGATACTAAGATACTCACCACCCCGATCGGATCGGAGCATCTTTATCTTCCTGCCCAATTGATTCTCCACTTCTTTTTTACACTCTTTGAACTTTTCAAAGGTTTCTGACTTATTCTTGATTAAGTAGATATAGCCATATCTGCTGTAATCATCAGTAAAAGTCACATAGAAGCGGTTAGCATCCCTTGTGGCGGATCTGAAGGGTCCACATACATCGGTGTGTATGAGATCCAACAAACCCTCACCCTTTCACAAGAACCAGTGAAGGGTGACTTGGTCATCTTTCCAAGCAAACAAGATTCGCAAGTGTAATCCGACTTTAAGTTGAATGGCTCCAACACACCGGCCTTTTGGAGTTGGCCTATGCGCTTCAAGAAGACAATGCCACAAGCATGCCTTGTCCAAATTATTGGACGAATCAATATGGAATACATTATTTCCTAAGTTGTCTACAACCATCACAGTTTCATATACACCATTACAAGGCAATGCTTTAAAATAAAATACACCATTATAAAAAGCATTAATAGAACCAATTTCGTTATCAAATGAAAATATAAAACCTTGTTTGTACAATCCATGAAAGGAAATAATCTTTCTCGCCATATCGGACGAGTCGCAACAATTATTCAAATCTAATTCTAACCCATTACTAAGAAATAAAGAATAAACTCCAATCTTGGTGCCAGACGACATTTTCCTATTCCCTATGATCAAGTTCATCTTCCCGTGCTTCACATCCCTACTTCTTTTTAGTCCGTGCATATCAGAACAAATGTGAAAACCACAACCTGTGTCAAGGACCCAAGAATTAGCATGTGATAAGTTATTAGACAGAATAGTGTAAATACCTGCATGGGTGGACTTTATCTTCCCATCCTTGACATCCTGCAAGTATTTGGGGCAGCTTCGCTTCCAGTGCCCCTTATCATGACAGTAGAAGCACTCTGCTTCTTTTGGATTGGTAGAGGGATTAGTAGAACCAGCTTTGGTCCCACGAGAAGAGGATCCATCATGAAACTTTCCTTTGCGGCTCTTAGAAGGAGCCTTCCTCTTATTCCCTTTCCCATGTCCAATTTCCAGGACTGGGGCGCAGCAGTAGGAGTAGGAGTAGATACAATATATTTTCCTTTTAGACTACTTTCAGCAGTTCTCAAAAGGCCTTGAAACTTGCTAAGAGTGACCTACTCCTTGTTCATATGATAAGTCATACAAAACTGATCATAACAAGGAGGCAAAGAGTGTAGGATAATATCAATGGCCAACTCTTCATCGAAGTTAACATTCAACTTCAACAAGCGGTCCACAAACCTTTGCATTTTCTGCAAGTGGGCCGTGATGGACTCTCCATCCTTCATTTTTGTTGTTATCATGGAGGCAATGATTTAATACCTTTCCTGATGAGCACTTTGATGGTATCTTTCCATCAAGTCTTGGTGCATCTCGAAAGGGTAGTAGTCCTCATAGAACTTTTGACGTTCAGCTATCATAGTTGCAAGCATGATGCATGACACCTTTGTGGCGTCCTTCTCATGTGTCCTATATTCAACAACTTCTTCAGGAGTAGCAGTTGTTTCATCAATTTCCTTAAGCTCTTTATCGAGAACATATTCCTTGTCCTCGTAATGAGTGACCATCCAAATGTTCTGAACCCAATCATTGAAATTTGAACCATCAAAGATGACCCTCCCACACAAGTTCATGAGGGAGAAAGAGCCAGAAGGGTTGGAGCCAGAAGCAGTGTTGGAAGACATCTGAAAAGAAAGACAAAGTTTAGATTAGATAAAAATCCTTAATATAACACCCAAATGAAATATTAAGGCTAGGACCCAACACAATATTTTACAATTCGGAAGAGGGATGATGTAATCCAATTGCAAAATATTTGAAGGTAGGTAAATGACGATTTACCAATTTCCACCATGAAAAACAAAATTGATTATTAAGTTTTAAATGAATTGAAATTCCTAGATTCTTTTGAGATTCATTGAACTTTTCAATGGCATGTTTAAATCTCGATTATGCTCTTCAAGTTTGTGACTGGGATACCGAGGATCACAAACAACGTGTGAATAACCATGCAAGTGTGCTTGGTACACTCGATGTCATTTATTACCTAATAAATGTGCCGGTAAACCACACACGCTCCATTGATCTATGACAAACATCGAGCTACCCTTTTCCACCCTTACTAGTCCAAGTTGGTGTGCCGGTTAACCACACATGTTCCACTAACGACTTGACAATGTGCAAAGTGCAATTTCATGGAATAGCATCATTTTCACATTTTTCCTAAAGTAACTAAGATTGGGAATTTAATAAAACATTTAGTTACTTTATAATTATCATTATACTTTTAATGAGAATTAATGTCCTATCCTACCCGTTCGGCTAACGACCCTCCACCAATTAAGGAAGCGGTGGATGAGAGTGGACACCCATTAAACCACCATTTTATAGGCAGTATCCTTATAACCCCCTTATAGATTGGCTTCGTGAATGAGGCCTACTAACGCTAAGACTGGCTTGTTATATATATATATATATATATATATATATATATATATATATATATATATATATATATATATATATATATATATAATAAACTTTTAATATTATAATAGTATAAGGGTTGAATTTTAAACTTTTAAAATCTTAGGGTTTGGAATTAAATGTTTCAGGAATGAGACTTTACAAATTCCAAAACTTGAGGGCAAGTTTTGAAACTCTTCAAAACTCTTGGTTTCCATAACTTATGAGTTAATGCATTTTTATGAATGAGACTTTTCATTTTCTATAACTTGAGGACAAGTTATGGAATTCTTTAAAAGCATTTAGATCAATTTTAACCAATAAAAGTATCATGTAATTTGTCATTGATCTAATCTAACTCATAAGGCAAGATAATATCAAATCAACAATTTACAAGTAATTCGCTTATCATATAAACTAACAATTATCTCAAAATTTTGACAATTATCTTTTAATTGGATGAGGATAATCACTACCATATCAGAAAAAATGAATTTTGTGATCTAAAACAATCTGTGGTAATGATCCTAATCCAATTTAGGCCAAAAAACCCGAAAACCTGCCACCAGACAGTGCAAATCATCGAGTCAGGCTTTGGAATCGTCGAGTTCATGATGAACTCGTCGAGTTCCTTAATGAACTCGTCGAGTTCAGTCTGGCAGAAACAGTTTTTATTTTCTTCAAGTTTAAACAATCAACCATGCATCAATATAATAGAAAACTATCCTAGTCTCTGATACCACTGATGGGTTTGAGCACTATAACAACCTTATGGTGCACATACAACCCTAATGCTTTGGATCTAAGTTTTCTTTAATTATACATGCAATATTGTTTTCCAAAGCATGAAGCCTAACTAGCATACAAAAATTTGGTATATGAATCATCAAACTAGTTAGAAGAATACCTCTTCATGTTGCTTGTTGTATTTGGCCTTTAAGAACTTGGCACCTCAAGTGTGATGCCTCAAATGGTTCACAAAACACCACCAACAATTAGAGAACTTGAGAGAAAGGTTGGAGGCACTCAAAATCGGCTATAGTTTCTCTAAGAAGACTAGTGTTTTTGATTTTAGGCCAAGGGGTTACATATATATAGTGTAGAATTCCAAGGGTTATGTGTAAACCCTAATTCTTACACTTAAGCTTGTAATGGACTAACACTTTATGGATCCTTACATAAGCTTAGCCCATCACTAATCAATCATAGATTATTAGCCCAGCCTATATGTATCATTGATTTACACAATCATCCCTTGTATATATTTAATTAGTCTCTTTTGATCTCTAAATTAATTCCAAATTAATTCTTGATCAATACTAATTAAATAATATGATTCCTCAATTAATATATTATACTTATAATATATCAATAAATCATAAATAACCTATTCCTCATATATCCATCCTATCAGATTGTTATGGTGAATGCAACCCAAAATGGACCATGCTACTCTCGGGTTAAGTACATACCAATTATAGTTATGGACTTAGACACCTAATCCAACAATTAGACCCCTTAACCCTATCCATATGCCTTATCCTCTACTCCATTTTTTTCATTGTTCCTCTGTTCCCTCTGATCTGGTTTCTGTCTTCTCCATTTTCTCTTCAATCATGACTGGAAAAAACCTCTTCATACTGAAAAGAAACCACTAGAATCAATATCAAACATGTTGTGCGCCTTGTTTTGGATCTTGATCGGATGAATTATGACATATGGAGGGAACTATGTAACATCCGCATCTTGAGGTATTTTCATTTATTTGATTTTTTTGGCATTTTTGTGGTTGCCACGACGTGGTGGAGGCACCACCACGACGTGGCGAGGTCATTTTGGTTGTGGGTTTCATTTAAGCCATCACGGCATGATAGTATATGGGCCACGACATGCCATTATATGGCCCACGGAGTGGTAGCCACCTAATGTCTTAAAGCCTAATTTTCCGAGTTTCACCCTATTTAAAGGAAGTGATGGCTAGGGTTTTCCCCCACCCTTAGCCTCCGTCACCTCCTGAAGCTCTGAAGAAAACCCTAATCCATTTCCTCCGTTGTTGAGCTCATTTTTAGTGTTCGCAGAAGTTCTTAAAGGAAGAACGAAGATGAAGTGAGAAAAGATCCAACAAGCAAGTTTCCATACCTCATTGTAACACACTTATGGACCTTTGTAAGTGTCTAAGACTCAATCCTTATGTTGTTAGGTTGCTAGATCTTTAGTTTTGTTCCATATTCTTAATGTTTATGAAGTTTGGGGTGGTGAGATCTCATAAAGGTTACAATTTTATGAATCTCTAGGACATTTGAGGTGTTTGATGTTGTGGATCTGAAGTATGAGTGTGTTTTGAAACCATGCATGAGGTTTTGGTCATAAACCCTTATTTTGACCTAATATGAAGTAAAGACATGCATTGGAAATGCATGTCTATAAAGCACCAACTTTTATGTTAGCTCTGGTGTTACAAACTCTTCTGGAGAAGATGGACTAAGGACTTTAAAAAATAAGTGCTTAATGGTTGAGTCATGTCGAGCTCTTCCCTTTTTAACCAGAAGTACCTGAAACATTTAAAAACAAAACTGTAAGCACAAAGCATAGTGAGTTCCCCTAAAATACCATATACCAAACATGAACGAGCCTAACCCAACATACATGCTTCGGGCCCAGCCTATGTATTCGCGCTCAGCCCATATCATTGGGCCCAACCCATATAATCGGGCCCAACCCATATAATCGGGCCCATCCCATGTAATCAGGACCAAGCCATATAATCGGGCCCAACCCATAAAAAACATACATACACATGCAAGAGTCACACAAACAGTCTAGCATCCTACAATACAGTCAGAAGACTCACCTCGTAACACAGCTCAACAGTCAACAAGCTCTCAAACTCTCGGCACATGTGCTAAACGCTACCTATATAACCACACAAGGAAAACCCTTAGTTTCCCTTCTAAAACTACTAAATTTACTAAAAAGTCCACAAGTCAAAATTCAACCCTCAAAGTCAACGGCCAAAGTCAAAGTCAATATCAGTCGACCTCCATGTCTTGGCCATCCTTTGGCCACTTTGTGGCCCACAGGTCTAAACCTGATCAAAATCCAAATTATACAAGTCAAGATGGCCTTAGCCGATCTCCACGTCATCGCCTCCCTTTGGCCACACTGTGACATAGTAAGGACAAAACCAATCGATCCACCCCTATTCACCACACTGTGGCCACTTAATGCCATGTCGTGACGATTGAATTCTACGTCGTGGGAACTGGGTTTTAAACAACTTAATGGATTAAGCTATTTCATTCGACCCTAAGAGCTTCAAAGCTCAGATTTGGTCCATACTATGGTCCAGATGTAACAACCCGAAAATCACGACATAATTTTTTTATTAATAAATCGTTAATACAGATTGCTTCCATAAAACCAGAGTAACCAATATTTAGCAAAACATCATTAAACCAGAGTAATTCATAGAATGCGGAAACATGTGGTGTGTTCTCTTCAATCATCCCAAGCTCTTCCATTTGAAAACTGGAGTACCTGAAACATAAACTGAAAATCGTAAGCACAAAGCTTAGTGAGTTCCCCAAAATACCATACCAAATACAACCACAGATTATCATGCACATACATATAATTACCATGGGCTCCCCCCATGGTCTTGACCTGGAATGCCATGGGCTCCCCCACATGGTCTAATATCTGAGTGTCATGGTCTCCCCCATGGGTCTTTACCTGGAATGTCATGGGTTCCCCCACATGGTCTGATATCAAATTACCACGGGCTCCCTCCAGGGTCTTCCATGCAAGTATCACAGAGACAACTAGCATACCACAAAACATGTAATGGGTCGGCATTGGTGCCTTCGACCCATGGATATAGTA
Source organism: Lactuca virosa (assembly GCF_052849685.1). Classification (NCBI taxonomy): domain Eukaryota; kingdom Viridiplantae; phylum Streptophyta; class Magnoliopsida; order Asterales; family Asteraceae; genus Lactuca; species Lactuca virosa. The sequence goes on from NC_136432.1 coordinate 207,433,009, forward strand.
AGAAGACTCACCTCGCACTTCTGAATCATACAAAAAACTCTTGGCTGTTGGCTGGCATATCCACGAGCTATCAATAACAAAACAATACCCAATTAACAATTGGGTCCTAATCCATAATCATAACTTCAAACCTATGGTAAAAAGACCATTTTACCCCAACCTAGCCTTGACCAAAACTATGGCCCAAACTATAATCTAAAATGCCCCAAAGGCCAATTAATCAATCAATGGCCCAATTTTCCAAATTGGGCCCAAGCCTCTACATGGGCCTTACCTTAAGGTCCAACCATATTTCTAGTCCAAAACACTTGGCATTCCGATGGCCAATTAGCCCATAATCGTCCAAAGCGCAAATATGGCCCACTTATGGCCTAATTTTCCAAATTGGGCCCAAACCTCTCCAATGGACCTTATCCTAAAGCCCAATAATTTCCTTGGTCCAAAAACCTGTTTTCCAGAAGTCCACGAAGGCCCACAGCAACATAGTCCAAGAAATCGCCCAACCCGAGGCCCGCAATTGCGATGACCAATCTGATTGAGTAAGTAGGGCGTACTCAGTTGTACGCTGCGCGTACTTACTTAATGGATTGTACGCTGCACGTACTGGCTTGTACACCCTGTGTACTCCCTTCTTAATCCCACTTTTTTCCATTAAGCACTTAATGCTTAGCCCATAAGTCCAAACCACAGATCTGAGTCCCAAATAACGTCTAGACCCATAAAGTCATTGACTTGGTGACTTTGCATGCCCCAAGTGAACCCAAACTCCAAATATAACACTCTACTACCAAGGAAATGGTTGTAACTCATGCATGTATGGATTTAAAATCTAAAGGTGCTAACTTTATGGACCTTGAACATCAGAAACACTAAGAGGGGAAACTCAAAGCTCCTGGAATGAAATCAAGACCACTAGATCTCATACTTGGGACCAAAATGAACCAAAACTCATAAATGTTAGATCTAAGATATCAATGATCATGTTCAAAGTTTTATACCTCCAACAAGCTGGAAATGAGACACATAAGCCAGATCCATAAGCTCTTCCTTGATTCCCATCCTTGCACCAAGCTCCATCTTCATAGAAATGGACCAAAACACCAAAAATGGACACCATAAGCTCAAGATACCACCATGAAGACTTAAGGACGAATTCTAGGGTTTTAGAGGGTGGGGCTGACTTAGGAATACCTTAACCACTCTAACTGAGTCCAGAACCCAACTTCTCGAGGGTCCGAAGCCTACTAATACCCAGTCCTTTGATCATCATCTCAAAATGGTTACAATGCGAAACATGATGTTATAACTCTCCCCCACTTAAATTAGATTTCTTCCTTGAAATCCATCTTACCTTTCCCAGCACATCCAATAATCTGGTCAACACCACCACAACCCGAGAATACTACAGCCTTCCCAAGGCAACCAAAACCAACCCTAGAAGAACTTACGAAACCTGAAAAGAAACGAATCTTAAACCCCTTTTAGAAACCACCTCTATCTGTTTTGAAACTCGAAAATTCAAATTGATCTAACTTCCCGAAAAACCGCCCACACTGAACCACTATCATACCATTTCCTCATGAATATCATACTAAACAAAATTATCCCAACCCTGGTTATCTTGATGCTTTCATTGGAACACAACATGATCATAAACAGCTGCAGAATACTTACACTTGGCAAAAGGCTTAGATAATCCTTCGAGTAGAAGATCCCTCCCTGCAACGGTTGGACTCATACGAGAGCTGCGCGACAGGGTCCAATCATCCACTATGAGATTTTTAATCCAACTGCGAGCGACTTAACATACACCCCGAAATACAAGCGGCTCCCCACACGAAGCTCAAAACACTGAAACCACTCTGACTCGTCTTGTTTCCACCTAGCTGCTTCCCAAAGGCAGTCGAGACCTCCCTGGTCCCAACTCGTCTGCCAACTATCTGAATCACCGGACTCCTACCCGATTGCTGAGACAAAAGACACACAAACAAATAGTAGCCCCATGTGACTTCCGAGAGCAACCTTATATGGCGATGATACCCCAAACCACATAGACACCAAACCTACTGCTAAAAGATTGTCGTGAGACCAACTGCAGTCTCATAACATACCCGGTCTCCAACGGCATACCTTCTCCTGATTCCAAACACGCTGAGGCCCTCTCGCAGACAGAACCAGCCCAAGACACAACACAATGGCTCAATTGCTATCAAAAGTAAACTCATTCATTACTCTTGAACACTACATTTGATGCCCTTGGAATATAAATGCCTCAATTATCATTCCACTGAAACAAAATCCTACACAAGACATGTGTGATACCCGACTCGAGATCCTACCCAAAATCAATTCAATACATCACTCATAACCCGAGATTCACGAATCTACACTTGCATTCCACACCACAATCTTCCGATTCCAGATGAACTCTCACCTGACTGATAAATAATTACCCCCAAACCATTTCTGAGACTTCCAGTTTCACACCTGGTCTACCCACCTGATTTCCAATAATCCAAATAGCAAGGCTACCCAGCCTAAAACCCCTTTGCGTCAAACATTGATCCTCCACATGATACTGCAACTCAAGATCCGATACCTTGACCCAATGGTCTCTACCAGCACCTGCCAGATCTACCATAATCACACGGGCCTCACTCATGAGCCCTACTCATATAGAGCTATATGACCGTACTCCGACCCAGATTCCAACGGTCCTCAACCCAAAACAGAGAGTATTCCTCGACAACCCTGTCCGACATGCCCAAGGCACGAACTGATTCCCCATCACCCTCTACCAATTCTAAATAGTTTACCTCAAACTGGTGATTGCTACGATCCCATCCCAATCTTACAACACCTCCAACCAACCCTGATTACCACTCATAACCTTACCATACTCACACTGAGCCAATACCATGTATCCTGAGCCGAATCTTGTAACCAATCAGGAGTTCGAGTCACGGATACAAATCCCACAGCCTGAAATGAACAACAATGAAGATATCAACCTATGCTCGGGAGTTTCCTGAACCTGTCCATCAACACCACCTCTGTAACTCTTGATTCAGGTATCATTTATTTCTCAAAACTTTAGGGTTTTGGGCTGGAACTCGACGATTTGGGGAGCTCCAATTCGTCGTGTAGGAATAATTTTGGATGCGGGATTAAGGGTCTACTCGACGAGTTGGAAGGCCCCAACTCGACGAGTAGACGCTGGAAAGGAAAACCCTAATTTTTAGGGTTTGCACCCTATTTAAACGCCTTAAGCCTCATTGTTAGCCTCCCTTACCGCCCCCTCTGTCTAGAGAAACCCTAGTTCGTGCTTTTCCTACCATTTTGAGTGTGTGAGAGCTTGAGAAGTGCCTTTTTGGTGTTTATGTGAAGAAGCTTAAAGTGGTTGGTGCATAGCTGAAAGGAGAGGCTGTAGATCTGGTGTTTACCTTGTTGTGGCAACCATTTTAAGGTATAAAGTCGATACCTTGGCCTTTTATTGCTTAGATCTTCTCCTATGAAAGTTAATGGCCATTATTAGCCTAGTTTGGGACCATTCTTGGATTTGAGCATGTTATGAAGATATGGCTTCAGATCTGGACATCTCATGGACTTTGTGGACTTAAAGTTGCCAACTTTATCAAGTCATGGCCCTCCTTCATGCTCTAAGTCCCTTGATAAGCTTTGTTTGAGTGTTTTAGCCCTTTGATGCCTTGTATGGATGTAAAGTTAACAACTTTACATGGTATCTTAACCCTAAGGGACTGTATCTATAGTTTGGGGATTTAGTTTCGACTGAAAGGGGCTGAATATGTTAAGACAGGGAAAACTCGATGAGTTGTCCTGACAACTCGACGAGTTGGATCGAGTTTTCCCGCCTTCTGGATACTGAGCGAACTCGGCGAGTTGATGAGATAACTCGGCGAGTTGGCTAGGGTTTTTCTTGGTTTTTTAAACACTAAAGGAACTCGACGAGTTGCTAGATGCACTCGACGAGTTAGGTCAACATGGACTGTTGACCTTGACTTTGAATATGGTTGACCAAGTTTGACTTTTAGGGCATTTTCAGTATTTTGGGATTTTGACAAAGTTAGTCACATGGTGGTTGTAGGCAGTTGAGTTGGAGCTGTGAGTTGGGATTGATCTTATCAGTTCAACATTTCTTGAGAGGTGAGTCTTCTCACCATACCAATGGGTCTTCTCACCATACTTTTAATGCTAACTCTATGGACCTTGATGCAGGAATAAGCCTCGTCATGGCCAAGGAACTTTAGTAGTATAGGCAGATGATCTCAAGTGTGCCCGGAGTGGTCCAACCTATACCATAGGTATACACCATGAGCCACAAGATCTCAAGATTTTCTCTTGCGATAGCTGATATTGAAGTCCCAGAGCGCTTCCAAACTCCCAGCATGAAGCCTTATGATGGAACTACAAATCTTGAAGAACATGTAGCACAATATAGAGAAAGAATGGAGATCATCCACATTCCCACACATTTGAAGGAAGCTTGCCTATGCAAAGGGATTCAGTTCGAACCTCATAGGATCAGCCTTAACATGGCTTCTTAATGTTCCTCCTTACTCTATTACTTCATTTTCCCACTTAGTTAATCTTTTCAGCAATCAATTTTCTTGTAGCAGAACATTCGAAAAAATCACTAGTATTTTTTATCGGGTACTTCAGGATCCTAAGGAATCCCTTAGGAATTTTGTGAACAGGTTTGGTAGGGAGGCTCTGAGTATCCCCAACATCGATATGAGAATTGTCGTAGAAGCCTTCAAAATGGACTTAAAGAATGAGTCTCCTTTCAATGACGACATTGTAATGACTCCATGCAAAAGAATGGACGAAGTAAGAATAAGAGCACTATGGTTCATCAGCCTCGAAGAAGACAATGAGATCCAAAAGATGAGTAACCCACCAAACTCATACGATAACCCCAATAGGAAGGCCGAATCCTCGGCCTAAAGATCCTATAAGTCGAAACCATATTACAAACCTGATCATTATAGGGTTAATGCCCTTGAAGATGAAGGAGAGGAAGAAGAATTTCCTTAAATCATGACTATTGCTTTTCTGTGGATATTTTAGGGTTAATATTTTCTACGCGGGATCTTGACGACAAAGCGAGATGGCCAAGGAAGGGAGAAAACTCCACCGACTGGAAAGATAAATCCAAGTGATGTGCATACCACGAAGACTTTGGTCACGTTACAGAAGATTGCATAGCCCACATGAAGGAGACCAGTTACCTCCTAGGAAAGGGATATCTCAAAGAGATCCTTGGGAGAAGAAAATAAACATTCAAACAAAGGGATCAGGATCCTCATAAGATCCTAGAAAAACCAGGATCCCCTACTGCAAACGTCAAGGTAATCAATATTATTTCTGAATGTTCTAACATTTGTGGCACCTCTTATTATGCAGTAAAAAGGCATGCCAAATGTTAAAAACAAAAAAGGAAGAAAATGATAGAATTAATGGATAGTAGAATATTTATATGTCAACTTATAGAATTTTATAGAGTTCAATAACTATAGATGTCCTAAATACTTATATACTTATAGATGTCATATATACTTACACATAAAATATTATTTGTTAAAATTAACCGGCTAAAAGATAAAAATTATACATTATCTCTAATAATTGAAAGTTTTTTTTGCCACATGTCAATTTCTAATGAGTTTTTGACAAATGTCATTTTGTGATATTTTTTAAATAAATAATATCCACATGTCAATTTATGGTTTTTTTCAATTTTTAAAATTAAAAAGTCACGTAATCTTATATTTATAAATATAAAGTATCAAATGTAATAAATATTATAATAAATTACAATTAATATGTTTTTTCATTCCTTATTTCAAAATTTTATTATAAAACATATTTATTATTTACATTTTAATATTTTATTTTTTTAAAAAACCCATGTAATAAACGGGTTTTACACCTATTATTTTATACATAAAAGTTTAGCAAAAATAGATATAAACTTTCTACGAGTATAAAATAACATAAAAATATGACAATAAATCTCAAACTAAAACTTAAACCTTAAAAACTATCAAAAACATGTTGTCAAAAACCTTCTAAAAATATCTTGAAACTGCCGCCACTTGACCAATATTTCTATTTATAAAAGTCATTCATCTCTACTTTATTTTTCGTCAATATCTAGAAAGAAGTTTAAAATATTTTTATTTGTAATCTAATTTTCAATTTAATAACTTTTGATGTTTAAAAAAACAGGAATATATGAAAATGAATGGTGTGCATGTGTCTCTTTGCAATTCAATTGTCGGCAAAGTTTACCCAATTAAATGATTTTGAAAAACCTAAAAAGTCAACCACCAATCACAACGCTTGTATTCTTCCGCATTATATATATATATATATATATATATATATATATATATATATATATATATATATATATATATATATATATATATATATATATATATATATATATATATATATATATATATATAGAGGTAAGTTCAATTGAGAAAATGAATGGAGGAATCGTTCTCAGCCACTCATTTATTTTTGCCGCAAAAGCCTTTGTTGTATACATGTGTTTCCAACAAAACATGTTTCCTTAAACTATGCTAATCATTACCTTAATATATACAAAAACATAGTTTTTTTTTTAATTTTTAAGAAGCTATTTATATCGAAAAATGATTTTAAATATACTAAAATTTATGATTTTTTATTCTCTACAAATAGACATCCATATTGATATACTTTTAAGATAAAATAAAAAATTTATTTTTTTTATATTTTCAGCTATCGTTATTCATAAGTGAATAAAAATGCATCAGATTTTTGCTACAGTACATTCGTTATTCACTTATGAATAAAAATATATAATTAATTTTTTTTACAGTTTAAGTATATCATTTATACTACTTATTCATATATGAATAACAAATTAACTGTAACAAAAATCTGATAAATGTTTTATTCATATATAAATATAAAATATGACGACAACTAATACACGTTTTATTCATATATAAATATAATATATGATGAAAGATGATGTAAAAAATATATTTTAAGTAAGAAAACTTTATTGTGTGTCATATTCATATATGAACGGTACTTAAACTATAAAAAAAGTTACGCATACGTTTTATTCATAAGTGAATAACGAATATACTGTAATCAAAATCTGATAGATTTTTTTATTCACTTATGAATAACGAGAGCTGAAACTCTAAAAAAAATAAATTTTTTATTTTATCTTAAAAGTATATCAATATGGATGTCTATTTATAGAGAATAAAAAATTATGAATTTTGATATATTTAAAAAAAAAATTCGATAATAATGGCTTTCTAAAAATAAAAAAAACGAAAAAAAAATATGTTTTTGTGTATATTAAGGTAATAATTACCAAGTTTAAGAAAACATGTTTGGTTGGAAAACACACGTTTATCCGTTATCCATTTCCGACGGTACGCCTAAGTGTTTTGCGGCAAAATAAATGTGTGGCTGAGAATGATTCCCCCATTCTCAACATTTTTTTTTCTCAATTGAACCCTCCTCTCTCTCTCTCTCTCTCTATATATATATATATATATATATATATATATATATATATATATATATATATATATATATATATATATATATATATATATATATATATATAGGGTTAGGTTCATGTGAGACGGCCTAATTTTG